>NW_009649457.1:1094061-1169552 GCF_000708025.1 Charadrius vociferus | reverse complement strand
CCTCCCACCCCACCTGCCCCTGTTGCCGCCTGCTGCCCACCCTGCTGGTCTTTCTGGGCAGAACCAGGACCTTCAGCTGGCACAGGCATGCCCGGCAATGGATTTGTGGGTACCCCTGTGTGCCCACACTGCCCTCTGGTCACAACACACACACATGCACACTCACATATGAACGCAGAGACCGGTGCAGTGCACCCCTACCCCTTCCATGCATGCAATCTGGGTGTCTGGAGGCTGTTCCAAATGTACCCTAGGATTTTGGATGCTTTGGTGCCAGAGCTGAAAATCACCTGCCTCTCTGGTCCCTCTTGGGGATGGAAACCTGCTCTCAAGCACCATCAGCATGAGACTCGGACCTGCCCCATGGGAAGGGACTTTGGCTTCATGTGGCCACATGTGTTGGGATGCTCTGAGACCTCTGTGCCATGGCGCCTCATCTATCCCACTGCCATCATGGATGCTTGGAGGCTGCTCCATGTCCAGGGTCTGTATGGGAGAGAGACATATAGCAGGGCTCATATCGTCCTCTTTCTCCTCCCAAAAAGCAGCCTGAAAAATCACTGCAGCTCACTGCTTGGGGTGTGACTCAAACCACAGAGTGTCCTCTTCCAGAGGGTCCTGCAGCATCCTTCCCTGTGTCACTCCTGAATACTCTGTCCTCCCCATCACTGCATGGGAATCAGCTCCACAGGACCTTTCCTGCTTCAGAACACGGTGCGAGTAATGCTGCAAGCAGGACCCTTTCGTCTTGCCCCCATTTTAGAGGCTTTTTGGCAGAAAGTGGAAGAGTTGCTTCCTCCTTCCACCCTTGCACCCCCAGTGTCTAAGTAACACTAGCCTTGTTTGGAGGATCTCAAAGGCTCGTTATTCATTAACCCCACCAGAGAGTTTCCTGGCAATTAATTTTTAACGCGTTGAAAAATTCTCCGCCCAACCCTGCTTTCTTCAGAGCAAGCCTCCGAAGCCGTTGTTCACCCTCTTGATGTTTCTAATCATTATCTCCTACATTCCTTTAGCTGTTTTAGAAACCAAAGCTGGGGAAGAAATTGGAAAGTGTTATTATTTCATTTGGGTTAAACTGTATCGCTTCAAGTTTCTCTCCCCCTGGGCACGATCATCAGCATATCTGATCAGCAGACATCTGCCTAAGCCACCCGCTCACGCCTCCCGGGAAACTTGGTGGAGAAAAAAAACCTGAGACGAAGCCACTGACGTCACCTCCCGCCTTTTGCTCTTTCCCCCCTGAGTTTTATTTCTAAGGGACATTTGCATAGAAAGAGGATCTTTGTTTCTGAAGGTTTTGCCAGCTCCCGCTGCAAATTCCAGATTCCCCCCATCTGGAAGCTTAATCCTTTCCCTGCGGTCGCTGTGGAAATTGGAGCTGCATGCCAGCGTAGTCCCTGCCTCCCCCAACCCCGTCCCACCACCCAAAGGTCCAGCAGCCTCATGGGAACACCGTATCACCCTCAAAATCAGGCGGCGAAGGAGCTTGGGGTATCAATTTGGGATGCCAGTGGTGGAAGTGTGTGCTGGTGCCACAGTCTTGGCACGCCACCTTACCCATATCGTGCCTCAGTTTCCCCGGACAGGGCTATGCAGGTGCACATCAGCTTCAGAGAGCGTTTATGCGGATTAATTACCACCCATAAAGTTCTCATAACACGTGAAGAGTGACACTGATGCATAAACAACGAGGGTAATTTGTACAGCACTCGAAGGGAATGAGGTGCTAAATTAGTAATACAGCAAACACGGCCATAACAATACATCAAATATTGCTGGCACAGAGACCAGCTCAGCTACAGCTCATTGCAACCCACCTCCTGTGCAGCCTGGAAAGCCCCTGGACACCCAACCACCTTCTCCGGCCGCCTCTGCTGCTTGCCCCCCTCAACAGACCTGTTGACTTTATTGGCTAAAAGGAGATTTTTACGGCTCAGCTGGTTAAAACATGTCTAGGTTTTTTTCACGGGCGTGTCCCTCTTTTCCCAAATCATGTATGAATTTATTCTACTTTTCTTTTTTTCTCAAGATGAAAAAGGAGGAGGTGGGGGACAGACTTTCAAAGAACGCTCTCTGGTAAAAATATCCATTTTTTCCATTAAAAAGTAAGGCATTTTTACGGTTAGCTCTCCTCCGATGGAAATTTTTAAACAAAACAAAATTTTCCCAGGGAAATAATCTCTTTTTCTCGGTTATGAAAAAGGCATATTTTATCCCCTCCACTCCTAAAAATAATATTGAGATGAAAAACATCTTGTGGAGTTGCAAGAGCTCTCCACCTCTGCGGTCAGTGCCGTGCAGAGGGAGGGAAGCAACACGAGCATCTTCCCTTGAGGAATGCTGCTGTAAGGGAGATAACTTTAAGGATAAATCCTGAGGGATGGTTATTTTTTCTGAAATCTAAGGCCTGCAGTGTCACCTCCTTGAAATCAGCGTGGGCAGAGGATGCTGCACTGGGGGCTCTGTGTTGGGGTACGTTGCATCAGCCAAAACGCATGGAGCAAAATCTGCCCTGCGGTGCAGATGGTTGCAGGCAGGGCAGTGCCTTGGGCTGCACCACCCAAACCCATCCCACCGCCTTCAAAACACATGCTATGGCAATGAGGAAGGATGCTCCAGCTTCTGGCGTTTGCAGCGTTACCTGGGAAGGAAAAACACCTCTGGTCTTGACCCGTGGGCAAACCTCCAGAACGGGAGGCTCGGAAGAGAAATGCAATTCCTTTACAGGGTTTTATAATTGATCTGAAGTCACGGGAAGCAATGAATGTGGAGCCCCATGGTATTGCTTCAAAGCAAGGATGGATTTTCAACCTCATAACAGCTAAAACCAAGAAAAGGGATCCAGTGGAAATTGCATTTTGAATGAATGAATCTCCTCCCGCAGCATTTGCAAGTGCAGCTGGTTTTCAGGCAGATTTTTTTTTCTTCTTTCTGTTGAAAATGCCAAACTGTTGAAAGCAAAACAGCTTGTGAAAATGCGTGGATTGTGAGGAAACTTCATTCTCACAGAAAGAAAAAGGGAGGAAGTGGTCAAAACATCAAAATGCTTGTGCATAATACACTGTAATGTATATAAAATAATTTAATAGTAATGGGTAATTAAAATCAGGACAAAACATTTTGATTTTATCCAACTGTGCCGACTTGAGTGACTCAAAATGATTAAATTCCAGTTCACAGGGAAAACTCTGCCTTTGTTTTGTTCCGTTTTGGAACGAAGACTGTTTTGAAACACTGGACTCTCCCGAGGAGCAAACTCTGAATTTCCTCCCAGCAATAGCTGCTGGAGAAGGCGGACTGGTGCAATGGAGGAGGGGAACAGAGGTCCCCACCAGGGAGCTGGGCAAGAGCTGGGGTGAATTCCTGCAGGAAAACCAGTTGTGGGACTGACCTGCAGCACAGCAGAAACCCATCCTGGGGCACGGGTGAGGAGCTGAGACAGGCTGGGCTCCAGGGACGTCTTTAGTGGTGTGCACTCAAAATTCAACCTCCTGGGACCTGTGTGAGCTGGTTGGGCCAGTGACACCTTGGTGAGCAGTGGTTTCCACCGGGAAACCAGCTGGGTGAAAGCACACAGGCCAGGGTCTTCTAGAGGGGCAAAACCACATTCTTCCTCTGCTCATCTGGGCATCACCTCTGCTCCTCAGGTGCTTTGCTCTCCACCATCCACAGCCTGTTGCAGGTCCGGAGATCACAGGTCTGGCTCATCACTGACCCACACCCCACCCCTTGTTTTTCAGGAACTGTTTTATGAAAGGAAAGACAATCTTCAGTGCTGGTGACACAATCAAGGATGGGGAATTAAAACCATGTCTATCTCCAGCCTCCTTTCTTATGCACTGCTGGCAAGTCACGAGTAAATTGGAGATAGCGAGTGACTATCTTTCTCTGAGCACAGCCAAGGGAAGATAAGCTTGTTTTTTGTGATTAATTACTTACTAATTCATTTTACATTAAAAGAAGTATTACTTTCTGTTTCCTCATTGTGGTTTTTTTTTCTGTTTGTTGTTTGAGAACAACAATGAATAGATTTAGGCAAATGGGTTTCAAAGTGTCATTGTGAAATGGAAACTTGAGACTTGCAAATGTGACTTTCATTTCAGTTGTTTGGTTTTTTTTTTTCAGTTCTTTTAGCTTTCGCCTCACCCCCGATTAAAATATTTGCCATCCTTGACATGAATTCATGAATAGTTTCAGTTGTCTCAAATCTGCGTTTTTTGGCTGGTAAACTCTTATCTAAAAAACTCATTTCACACAGTCCTGTAAATAATGTCACCTGCCCTTGGGCTGGCTGCCTTGAGGGTGTGCTGCAACAGGTAGATCAAGAAGAGAGATGCAGACATGGAAACCTGGATGGTCATGGGCTGCTTCTTGGATGGGATGTAGGAAGCTGCAGCCATGGCTTCACACCACGCTGTCTGGGGTCAAAATGTTATCACATGCTGGATAACATGGGAGGGCCTCTTACTTGGGAAAAAGTCTTCTCCCACCTGTTTTAAGAGCAGTTTTGAGATCCTTGCACCCTAACAGGACCCTTCAGCCACTGAAAAGGGGGCAGCCTTCTCTTCATCAGGCAGCTGGAAACGTCTGCAAACTCTCAAAATCACGATCTCGTTTGCAGTAGTTTAACAATCGTTTAAGGGGTGAACGTTCACTCTTTCAGGGGAAAGAGGGGGTTTGGCTGGTACTCCCTGCTTTAACCCTGCTGTGACTAAATGCCATCTCAAAGCCTTCCTCCATCAGTGTTTTCACTTACCAGGTCAGTTTGGATCACTTTTCCGCTGGTGATAAGAAGATGGGACTTGCATGTCCAAATTCAGAAGTCTTCAGCCCAGCTGTCTGCACCTGAGCTAGTGATCACAAACTTCCCTTACCGCTGGTGAGACAAGATTTATTTTTTTTTTTTCAAGGGATGGTTTCTCTCCTGCTCCATCTCCAAAATACACGGTCCATGCCTGGTCCAGGAGGAGCCAGAACCTCCCCATATCTTGCTGTGTAGCATAGCAGGACAGCCCTGGCGAAAGTGGGGACCTGAAGTGAGCCAGTGGCAGCCCCAGGATGAAGGCAAGACTGCTCCAGGCTCTGTCCTCTCCCTCCCAGCATCCCCAGGCCCCACTCACACCTTGTGCTTCCCCCGCTGTGGCCGGCAGTGCCCACCCCCGGTGCCCCTTTGTTTGGCTCTCCTTTTATTTTTTATTGCTCTTCACATCCACTGCAATTTATTTGTGTCTGAATGTGATAAACTCCACATTTCGGCTTTTTTTAAAAGCCAAATATTTGTGGAAAGTAATACTTAGCCAGACTCATATTCCAGCCTTAACACAAATCTAATCCAGATACAAGCCAAACAGCAGGATGACAACTGCTCTTAATACTCACCGTGTTTCTAGCATCATAGCTTTCACTGAAGAGAGAAGATATCAGCTTTTTAATTGCTTCAGGATTCCCCATGCTGGCTCCCAGGGCCACCCTGGGCTCCCCAGACTGCCTTCTCCCTTGCAGGCACAACTCTGACCCTTAAAACCCCAATCTTTGCCCTCTCCGCTCCAGCCTGGCCTTTCTTAACCCAGGTTATCGAAGAAGCCTAACTGTCTGCCTTTGTGGGAGTGTGCAAAGATGATCAGTGGTTGAGGTGACTGCATTTTCAAAGAGGATTTAGTCTATTAATTGAATTTAGTCTATTAATTAATTTTGATTTGGTCTATTAATTTTCAGGCTTGGTTCGGATAATCTCTTTGTTATCCCCCTTGTTCTCTCTAAAGGTTTCCTTTTACATCTGTCTACCAAGCTCCAACGATGCTCCTGGGCTAAGTGGTGCAAATGCAATTTATGATTCCAAATCCTTCTTTGTGGAGCTTGTAAACCCATGCTAATCCTCAGAGATGATTAACAAAGTGGCTCTGCTTCAGCAGTGGGCTTAGAAGGGCACTGATGGGGGGGGTGGCTCTTGGGTCCTGTCCAGGTTTCTGGATCTCCCCAGTCCAACCCAAACCACTGAGAGAGGACAGGGTTGGAACAGGTTGGTTCTGTCACATAGGGATGACACAGCTCCTCCAGCAGAGAAGAGGGATGAGGTTACAGAGGTATTGCAATGCCATGATACTTCCCTGGCTTCCCCACCCCAACAAGCCTTTCTGTCTCCAAGGAACCCCACCATGTGAATAAAGTCTTATTTTTTACCGAAAGGCTATCTGGAAGCTATCTCCAGCTCCTTTCCCTGCTGGACACTTGCTGGTCTTCTCCTGAGCTTGAGCTGAGCTCTGCTCCAAAGTCAGGAGCAGTCACTGTGAAAACCCGTTGTTCATTCACCTTTTGAGTATTGCAGATAGAGCCAATCCTTCATCTCAGGGGGATATTGCAGGACAGCAAAAGACTCATGGAGGATGATCAAAGGTGTGGAACAGTCCCCTCCTGACAAATGCATGAATAACATTGCTTCCTTATGGTCCAGAAAAGAGGTGACTGAGGAGTACATGGTAGGAGGCATGGGAAGGTGGCAGGAAGCAATGTGAGAAGCAGAGGACACAACAAATTGCTAGCAGGTCTTAAGAGCAAGCCAAAGGAGGTGGTTCCCTGTGCAAGGTGTGATAAACCTGTGGAACCAGTTGCTGCACAATGGTCTGGATCCTAAAAGTTTGCCCAGGTTTAAGGAGAGAATAGAGAAATTCACAGAAGAAAAAGGTCTTCAGGGTCTGTAAGTAAATACATAGAAACAACCTGCAGCTCAGGATGGCTCCTAGCTAAGTGGGGTGAGGAGGGGGCTGGAAGGATTTATTACAACACACTTGCCTTCATCTCACAGGCTTTCTGGGACACTGGGGTGCTTGGTCCTACCCAGCTTCCCCCCTCCATCATTTTAAGGCTATATCCCCCCTACTGAAATAGCTGGCTGGAGGCACAGTAGTGTGGACACATTGGAGGGCTGAGGCTGAGCTGACGTACACCAAGCACTGGCTCTTTCTGCATGCACTGCATGCACAGTATGAGAGCCATGCTTAGGGTGACTGGCTTGGGCTATCTGCTGGTTCTGGGCCCCAGCGCCCTGATCCCTCCCATGTCTGATCCTTTCAGGCCGCATGAACAGAATCCAGACCTTTGCTACTGCACAGGACCCTGCAGGAGCTTCCTTTGTGGAACGTCTTCTCAGTGGGATCTGAGGGGTCCCACCACATGCAGAGAGTACAGCCTGCTGCAGGCTCGTGCGGAGGTGTGGAGTCAGTGCTGCAACAGGACCTGTTCCCACAAGAGCCTGTCTGGTTTGGATCTGCTCTGAAGTCCCTGTCCATGGGCTGTAAACTGGTGCTCAGCTGTGTTTGCAAGTTGTGTTTTGGATGGGTGAAGGAGAAGGAGAGGTTACCTGTTTCCTGCATGACTTTCCCAGCCTGAGGCTTTGCCAGCTTTGGTCTGTTCAATGGACCACAGCTGCTCCTGAGCTCATCTCCTCCCACACCTTCTGCGATCCTCCCACACCTTCTGCCTGGAAACACTTTCCTCTCACTCCTGTGCTCTCCAGGCAGCACCTCACAACCCTTCCTGTCTCTCTACTCCACACCTTCCTTCATTAGCAGCCTCTTGAATGATCCAGTTTAGCTACCACCAAACACCTGAACACTGATGTGCTCTGTGATTTACACGCTGCCTCCAGTGAAATCCTTGCCTGATGTTTTCAGAGACATTTTTGGGTAGCAAAGCAGCTAACCATCACAGAGCAGTTGCTTTTTGCTCCTTTTCAGGTTTCATAGGACTGAGGGATTTCTGAGAGCTCCTTGAACCAACTACAAGTGTTTTGAGCAGAGAAGATGAACTGGACTCAGAGCCCTGAACATGAGGTCTCTTTGTATTCATAGGAGAAGTTAAGTCCCAGCTCCAGGGCCTTTCTTATCTTTGTTGGGACTGTAAGCAATGAGCTAGCCCAGAAGGGCAACAGGATTTAATGCCTTGAGCAGGAGAAAAACAGGCTGTCCTCTGTGTGTGCACCCAGAAACCCACTGGGGAGCATGCAGACATCGTTCTGGGAGTTTCTAAGAAAGAGAGGTCAGCTCTTCCTCAGCTCGTGAGGATCCAGTTGCAGTTGTGCAGCCCCTTCTTTTCCCCCTTGTGTCATGTGTGACCTGGAGCAAGCGGACACTTGGTGTCACTTGGGTGACACCCAACCTGCAAACAGCCCCTTGGCTGAGACCTGGCACACTCATTTCACCAGAAGGAGCAGAGGCAGCTCATCCGCTGCTATCCCTGAAGGCTGCGGCTGGGGTAGGAGTGGTGCTGCACAGCAGCAAGATGGCGATTGAGCGATGGTCTGTTTGTTCTCGAGCGTTTTCATCTCCCCATCTCTTTGGCCACAGCACAGTCGAGCTCTGGCAGCAGGGAGACCCATCAGCCAGGGAGGCTGCAGCCTGGAAGGTATCTCAGCATCAGGCTTGGGCTCCCCTTTTCCCCTAGGACAGGCGGCTTGCTGGCCTCTCCCTGAGCTTGGAGGAGGACAGGCCACCACATTTTCCTGGGTCTGGAGGGGGAAATTTGAGAGCACAGCTCTCCACTGTGCAGGAATCCCATGTGTTGGTCTATGGAAGGGAAGGGGGCGGGCTTCTATCCAGACGGGTCCCTGTCTTTTCCTTGCACTAGAAGTGAAAGACAGAGGCTTTACTCTGCACCACAGCTCTGCCCTCCCTCACACCCTCTCCCTGGAGCTGGCTGTGGGTGAAGTGCACGCACGGGGGTGACAGCCAGGGTGGCTGCTGCCGGGGGGCTGTAGGGCCAGGCGGACCCTCACCAGTGGCTGAAATCTCAGCGTAGACTCCAAGCCTTGAGAAGGTGAACAAGGCAGGCACCTCACGTTTTAGCCAGCCAGGCCTTGCACAGCAGGAAATGTCATGCACCTCTGCAGGGCAGTGAGCTGAAGATTTGGCAGCTGGGGTTCCCAGGGAGATGTTGTGTCTCCCATCCTCCCGCAACCGGACTGAGATGCCTCAGTGCCTGGCTGCATCCCTCCTGCCGGGATGCCCTCGAGGGAGCCATCCTCTCCCCAGGCTCCCCTGCTTCTCTGCCCAAGTACACACTGTGCAGCATACATGTGGCAGAGACCCCGCAGAGGAGCAAAGAAGCCGGAAGGATGTGCTCGTCACATTCGCATCCACAGACCTGCTCAGCTAAGTGCAGGTCCAGGTGCCTCGAAGCATCATATCTGGATGTCTAATCCCTCTTGGTGGCTGGAGAGGTCCAGGAGCCAGAAGCTGGAGACACCGTGGGGCTGATGCTGCAGGAGTGAGAGGGAGCGTGTCACACTGAAGAGGGCTGGTGACAATTAGTTCCAACCACAGCAAACTGTAATCACCGAATTGTTCAGGAATAATTATGCCTTGATAACAACATTACACTTTCTATTTCCTTTATTGCTGTTCTTGTTAAATATAATTACCATGCAAATTGCACAGCGTAAGCAAGCCCAGGTGATTAACAGGGCCATGGGGGCCTTGGGAGCAGACTGAGGTGACTGCAAGTACATATTTCTCTGCTTGCTTAGTCAAGTCAGTTGTCTGACCATATTTGCTCTTGGGAGAAGTCCTCACATGATCAGAGACTGTAAAGTGAGCTCAGCTCAGAGAAGATAGGAAGGACTGTCACAGGGACACCAAGACACACATGGCTGCAAGCTCACCAGATATCTGCTAGCGGGTCCAGGGCAGGCTCTGCTCTGAAGACCTCCAGATGCAGTGTGGGACAAACTGGGGTCTGTTTTCTTGTAGCTGACCTTCAGGAACTGGTCTGCACAAAACTGCCCTGGAGTGGGGGGTTCCCCCACCATCCAGTGTCCCTGGCCACTTCAGTACCCATCCCACACCCTTCATCGTGGTGTCTGGGCACTTGCTAAGCTTTGCATGATCCTACAGCTTGTGGTTCATCCTACAGCATGTGGTTCACCACTCTTCCAGCTCTCACCGTACAACTACCTGCACAGGTAGGAACTAGAAGATGCTCTTTTCTTCCTTCCTTCCTTCCTCTCTCATCAGCACATATGTATCTGAAGGACGTGAATGGGAAGGCAGAAGAGGATCTATTAAGCATAATGAAGTGGAGGAGTATGACAGAAAATGCTGAACAGAGTTCCCTGGGGAGGGCTGAGAACATTATCACCTGAGTCAGTAAAAAAGCTGACGAACAAGCCTGGAGCATGGAAGGACAACATCACAGATGCCCTATGGGACAAGGACGGCACCTCGCTGCAAGGGCTGAGAGCTGGGATGCTCAGCTCTGGGCACTTGTGCCGGGTTAGACCTCCACATGGTCTCCTGCCATCTCCTTGTCTGCCCTCTCCTGAGGTTAATGGACACAGTGTCTCCTCTACACCTTTCATTTCTGTTTGACCCCAAGGCCTCTAAACGACACTGGTGACTCTTCTACCTCACCTTTGTCTCGCAGCTGCAAAACAGCCTCCTGACTCGGGACATCATATTTCTCCTGGACTGGGACCTGGCAGTGGCTTGCTGCTGCAGGTGTCCTTGGCTATGCTACAAATCTGGGGCTGAAAACCAGAGCCACTGCCCAGTAATCGTCCCAGGGCTGCAGAGGGGGCAAGGACAGAGTGGGAAGCAAGCTGCTTTTGCCCGTCTCCTCTGAGCCACCTCTTTTCTCTGTGCCTGCCTTTACCAAGCCAAAACCAGCAGGTCAAGAGCACTTACCTGCTGCGCTTCCTGGTGTGGCCGTAAGACCTAGCTAATTATAGGGGTCTCAGCTCCTCCGATGAAATTCTCTTTCTATATATACATGCATACATACATATGTGCACTGAGTTTATTATTATTACCATGCCAGACAATCCTTCTTCATTAGAGCTTGGAATTTGCTTTCGATGCGTTCAGTCAGATCTTTAACATTATTTAAACACAGTGGGTTTGGGAGAGTTTTTGTTATTTTTAATGCAGACCAGATTTTGCTGGGATAAGGGAATGAAATTGCACTTCATCCAGACCAACTAGCTGCCTCCCTGGCTGCAGGAACCAGGAGGGTCCTCATTGCCCAATTCAGCCTGCAGCCCCTTTGAAATCACAGCCAGGCTGCCAAGGAAGGGAAAGGGATGATGAAGCACCCCTTTCCACCTGTGCCATGTCTCAAGGGTCTGCATGGACCACAGTGGCACGCTGAAGGCTCTCCTGAATTTAGGCGAGCATCAAGTGGGTGCCTGCAGCTCCCTCGTCCTCCCCGTGCGTCACAGTGCTCAAGAATGTCAGGAGCACATCTGGTGCACCCAGGCGCGTGACGGGGAAGGAGTCCCCGTGCTCGGCACAGCTGGGGCTGTGTGTCTGCTTGCAGGCGCCTTTGAACACCCGGTCCTGCTACGTGGTACATCCCCAGCTGCAGCGCCGTGCTGGGACCACTGTCTCTCCAGGAACCCATATGTCAGAGGCAAGATGTCTCATCTCGGATCCCCCACCCAGCTGGGTCTGGTATGTGGGTCCTGGAGAAGGGAGAGGCCACAGCCCTTCACTGGGAACGTGTGAGCTCCAGGCGAAGGAGGGAGGGAGTTGTCTGAGATTCACATGCCGCAGGGATGGGGCCGTGTCCAAGCAGTCCCGGCTGTGCAATTGTGGGAAAGACAGGCGCAGACTGCTTTTGTGAGCAGTCCCAGTGCACCTAAAATGAGTTTTGTGGGGAAAAAAAAATATTCTGGTCAGGGCAGAAGGTCCGCTGGATTATACTTGTTTTAAATGTCCTTTTGGGGGGAAAGAAAGGAAGGGAGGAAGGAAGGGAGGAAGGAGGGAAGGAAGGGAGGAAGGAAGGGAGGAAGGAAAGAAAAAAGGAAGGAAAGAGAGAGAGAAGGAAAGAGAAAAAAGAGAAAGAAAAAGAGATAGATAGTCTTTAAATTATCTTCAGTGGCTGACAGACAAAAGTTGGGTATCAGAATAGCATTTCTTCCAGAAAGTGAAAAAAAAAATAATATTGCTTATGAGACCTCTCTGGTGTAGAAGGAGTTGGTGGAAGAGATGGGAGCAAACCATCATCTTGCAGAAATGCCCAGGTGCAAGGGTGAGTGACTGCAGCTGAAATAAAATTTTGGCACTAGAACAAACATGTATAAATGGGCCATGAATAAATATAAGCTGGAGATGAGAAGAAACTACCCAACCAACAAGAGTTGTGGAACTACTTTCTGCAAAGTAGTGATGGGGAGAGAGATATTACAGAAAGCACAGAGAGGGCCCCAAGACTGAAGGAACACTGCCTTATTTTTCAATAAGACCAGTGCTGCTGCTCCTGGGAGCAAAGGCGTGAAGCGTAATTAGAAATGAGGGTATGGAAATTCTCACAGCCAGTCTAGAAGCAAAGCTTGGTGAGCCCAGCCCTCTGAGCTTGGTGGAACTGGGCAACCTCCATCCCAGGGAACCAGCAGGTCACCTAGCATGAATTCAAGCATCTCCCAGGGCATGGTGTGGTGTGATGGGATTAAACTGGCGATAACCAAGCTGAGGCTGGAAACTCAAAGCCATTTCCTACCCATGGGTACAGGAGGCTCTGAGGGGCCGCTGCTGCTGTGGGCTAGGCAGGAGCTGCTAGTAGGGCTGGAGGCGCAGCTCTGGAAAGCTGGTGGAACCCCCAGTGAGATTTTTTTTCACTATAACAAGACCTATGTTAGACCTCGGAGTCTGGAGAGCGAGATGTGTCCTCAGCAGTCCCCCACAGCGCAGTGGAGGGGGAGCAGCTCCTCCACCTTTGCTTTCCAAACCACTGCCTCCCTTGGCATCATCAGTCGAGAGAGCTGCCATCCACTTGAGGCTCTCTCCTTCTTCTTGTCCTGATTATTATGATCATTACTGTCTCATTTCGAGCTGTAAATCAGAAATATTGTGCCTCGTATTTTTCCTCCCTGGGGAATGCATAACTAGGGGTGAGATTGGCTCTGAAGTTCAGTGCTGTTCTGTTGAAAAACTGCCTCGACAAATCGAAACTGTCTCACTTTTTAGAAGAAGTTTTGATTGGAATCAATCTTTCTTTTTTTTTATGAGCATAAAAAGGGAGTAGTTAAAAGTAAGATTTATTCCAAATTCATCTTATCAGCTCTGAGACATTCAATTTTGTAATCAATTCCCACAGGGGCTCCACCAAGAAGCCCATATTCAGAATCAATCTTGTATTTCATTAGGTTATTTCTGGTGTTAAAAAATAAGATTGATTCTTACTTTATGTTATAGCGCTACAGCAATTTATTTTTTAATGATATGAGGTAAGAATCAATCTCTGGCTTCTTCTTCCTTTTCTTTTTTTTTTTTTTTTTCCCCTGTTTTTCCTGTATTGGTTTCGTTAAAGCCAAGAGAATTTAGCAAGTTCTGAAGGATTTTCAAATTATTCTTGCACAAATTTAGACCCTATTGGTGCCCATCAGCTGCTCACGGGATCCGCAGAGCACCAAGAGACCTGATGAAAGTCACAATCTGCCCTATCCTGGGATTTTGGTAGCACGCTCCAGAAAACTGCCGCAGGCATCGTTTCCCACTGGCCCAAAGCCATTCATGACTGAGTGCAAAGTGCAGATTTTGTACTTGTTTTGCAGCGGTGTGAAGTCTCCAGGTTTCAGGTTCCTGGGTCCCAGCAAGGCGTCACCCTTTGTGCGGGTGGAGTTTTGCTGGGATCTACAAATGTCCCTTCTAGCTCATCCCCACTTTAGCAGACAAGGCATGCAGACTGCTTGGCTGCCTTCTGGCCCATGTGCTGTTCTCCATCCCCTGGCAGTTGGCATCCTGACTTCCTCGGACTCCCACACCACATCCAGCATCACCAGGAGCAGGTTTCTTACCTTCTTCCCCCAGGGAGCCCCCACTGCTGTCCAGGAATGGATGATCCTCTGTCGGCAGCAACCAGCAAGGACAGTGAGAAGTGGCCACTGGCATCCTGGTCATCCTGCTGTCCTCATCTCCACTCGCTCCATGCCTACCTCTTTACACCAGCCTGAGCAGCGATTTACGTCTCAGCCCACCCTGATGCTGATGTGATGCTGTTGCTGTCTTCAGTGAGAGGAGCTGGGAAAAGTCTTCTGGCCAGGACAAACCTCTGGCAGGCTCTGCCACCCACCTTGCACCTTTTGGAGGAGTTTTGAGGACAGTCCGCTCCCAGCATCCCACTCTTCACCCAGTGACACTGGTTGTTAGCCATTCTTGTAATCACAATGACAATAATTATCCATGACTAAATTAATCCTTAACAATTTATAATGAGTTGTGATTCATCACCAATGATTCAGAAGTTACTCAAGCAAGCACAGGTGCTCTTCATGGGTAGCTGGGAAATTACCTTGCTTGCAGCACTGGGACTTGGATGTCACTGTGCCGGTATTTGCCTGGTTATTCTCAAGATATTTTGGTTTATGTGGTGGGGCTACTTGAAGGCTCAGCCTTCTCCTTTTTTTCTTTTGTTTCATTTTGGTCCTAGAAACAAAACACAGGTTTCCAGAAATGAGGGCAATAAACCACTGGAATAACTGACCTGGGAGGTACACCATGAATCAAAGCTCCCAAAAGTTCAAGAAAGTTGACCACATGGAGTCTTGCTGGCCCTCGTGGATTGAGGCACCCAGGGCATCCAGCCTTCACCCTCCCAGGGTGCAGAATCTGTCCCTGTGTTGTGCAGACACTAATCACAGAGAGCAAGGGCTGGGCTGTCTCCCTTGCTATGTGGGAGTTACTGGGGCAAGGCCTCCAAATTTTGAACATATTCTATGAACGCCCCCATAATCGAAGAGGAAATAGCACACTACTACTATACCACTTAGATGCACACAAGTCTATGGGGACAGATGGGATCCACCCAAGGGTACTGAGGGAGCTGATGGAAGTGCTCACCAAACCACTTTCCATTGTTTACCAGTAGTTCTGGCTAACCAGGGAGGTCCCAGTTGACTGGAGGCTAGAAAATGTGACGTTCGTCCACAAGAAGTGCCACAAGGAGGATCTGAGGAATTACAGACCTGTCAGTCTGTCCTCAGTGCCAGAGAAAGTTATGGAGCAGGTCACCTTGAGTGCCATCATGTGGGACATACAGGACAACCAGGTGATCAGGTCCAGTCAGCATGGGTTTATGAAAGGCAGGTCCTGCTTGACAAACCTGGTCTCCTGCTATGACGAGGTGACCTGCTCAGTGGATGAGGCAAAGGCTGTGGATTTTGTCTACCTAGAATTTAGTAAAACTTTTGACACTGTTTCCCACAGCATTCTCCTGGAGAAACTGGCTGCTCATGGCTTGGATAGGTATACGCTTCGCTGGGTAAAAAACTGGCTGGAAGTTTGGGCCCAAAGTGTGGTGGTGAATGGAGTTAAATCCAGCTGGCAGCCAGTCACAAGTGGTGTTCCCCAGGGCTCAGTACTGGGGCCAGTTCTGTTTAATATCTTTATCAATGATCTGGACAAGGGGATTGAATACATCCTCAGTAAGTTTGCAGACAACACCAAGTTGCGCAGGAGTGTTGATCTGCTGGAGGGTAGGAAGACTCTACAGAGGAATCTGGACAGGCTGGAATGGTATGAGGTTCAAGAAGGCCGAGTGCCTGGTCCTGCACTTGGGTCACAACAATCGCATGGAACACTACAGGCTTGGAGAAGAGTGGCTGGAAAGCTGCCTGGTGGAAAAGGACCTGGGGGTGTTGGTCAACAGCTGGCTGAACGTGAGCCAGCAGTGTGCCCAGGTGGCCAAGAAGGCCAACAGCACCCTGGCCTGTATCAGGAATAGTGTGGTGAGCAGAACTAGGGAAGTGATCATCCCTCTGTACTCAGCAGAGGGATGAGTACATCTGCTCCTGGTGATGTGAGGGGCATCACCCCCCCCGCAAACCCTTTTTTGGATTTGCGGTGAGGCCCCGCCGCAAATCCTTTGTTCGCTTTTGGGGCCCTCACTTCAAGAAAGACATTGAGGTGCTGGAGCACATCCAGACGAGGGCAACAAAGCTGGTGAGAGGTCTGGAGCTCAAGTCTTATGAGGAGGGCTGAGGGAACTGGGGAGAAAAGGAGGCTGCGGGGAGACCTTATCGCTCTCTACAGCTACCTGAAAGGAGGTTGTAGCGAGGTGGGGGTCAATCTCTTCTCCCAAGTAACAAGTGGCAGACAAGAGGGAACAGCCTCAGATTGTGACAGGGAAGGTTTAGGATGGATATTAGGAAAAACTTCTTCACTGAAAGGGTTATCAAACGTTGGAACAGACTGCTCAGGGAAGTGGTGGAGTCACCATCCCTGGAGGTATTCAAAAGATGGGTGGATGTGGTGCTTAGGGACACGGTTTAACGGTGGGTTTGACAGTGTTAGGTTAATGGTTGGACTTGATGATCTTCAAGGTCTCTTCCAACCAAAACAATTCTATGATTCGATGACTTCTGAAGCAGCATGGCAGGACTGGGAGATGCAGGGAAAACTGGCAGCAGGACCCTCCTGCAAGTTGGACACCCCAGATGCGTGGCTTGAGAGGTCTGTATGAAGCAGAGATTCCTCCAGGCTCACTCACATGTTGTGTCCTTGTGCACGTTGTGGGTACAAGTCTCCAATTTCGTTTCTCTCCATCTGCCTGCTACTCTGGCTGTCTCCTCATGCGTGTCTCTTGCTTGTCTCTGTCTTTGTCACTATGTACATATCTGTCTGTCTGTGGCTCTGTTAGTCTTCAAAGGCCCTGAGTTCATTTGATTTCATTATCATTTCCCATCTCTTGAGCTCTATCTCTTTGTTTTTTCCCCTTTTCTCATTATAATTTACATGCGGCTTGGGTGCATGCTGGAAATGAAATGTGAGTTTGATAAAGCAGCCACAGCTCTCGCTTCCAGCCATGGCCTGAAAGCCCTGAACCCCTTGGAGAAAAGCAGGCTCTTCTCTTTTTCTTTTTTTTTTTCATAAAGGGGGGAAAAAAATTGATTTTTTTCCATTGCACTGGCACAGAATGAAATTCTTCCAGCAATTACCGGGAGATAATGGCCTGAAATTAAACAGTCCTATCTCACTCTCTAACTATAGGACTTTTTATTTTTTCAAACTATTGAATACCAAGCGAATAATAATCAGGCAGGCATTAGGCATTCACACTCAGGCTACCTGGGACATGAAAGTACATACACATGGCAGAGCTCCTTTTATTGTTTGTTATTAGCAGCAAACCGTCAAGATATGCAGAGCTGTATGCAAATGGAGGGAGACATTAGCCTTGTGCCCATCAATGCGTTGCTAAATCAACTATAGCTATCAGTGTTGCCTTGCTCATGGGAACATCTGATTGATGGAGAGCCTACCCTGCACCATGTGGGTGGGGGAACAACCTTCCCAGTAGAAGTACCCAGCACCAAGCACACCTCTCCTCTTGCCCATCTGTGCCATCTACATTTACTGCAGTGTAAATGCAGTCGTGTCCTCACTTTGCAATGCAGCACCTAGAAGATGTCAATGTAGAGGAGTTTGAAGGAGGGTAGAGATCAGGTCAGGTCCTGGTGCACTGCGTGAAAATTTTCTGGACTTCACAGCCCCAGACACTCCTGCAGCCGATCACACCCTATTTTTCCTGTTCTCCTGAGCTCTCAGGGGGCAGTTTCAGAGCTCTGCCATGGCCATGGAGGTGGCACACAGTGTCTAAGCAGCCTGGCAGACCCAGAGCCAGCACGTTGCTTCCTCCTGAGCCAATCTCACTCAAATTACCCAGGAGATCTCAGCAAAAATGTAATTGACCTGCTCTGATTTAGACACAGCTTGATATACAAGAGGAAGGGAAGAAATCCAGGAGGATGGAGCATGACTCCTAAAACTGGAGAGATAAAAAGAGGTGAGGAGATGGCTGAGACTGAGCATCCTGCTCCCTGGGGTGCTAAATACCCCATGCACCACCTCTACGAATGTTTTGCAAAGATGAAGCGTGAGGGAGTGGGCAGGCAGCCTCCTGCAGCGACAGGGAGATATATATCCGAGGGGAGCCTGGGACTTGCAGGATCTGCCTGCGCTCCTTGTCAATCTGCAAGAGGCATGATGAAACAAGGTAAAGGACAGTTGGGGGAAAGCAGAGGGCAGGGTCACATCTTGTCAAGAGGGTACATTCCCCACCATGGCTCATCCAAGAGGCTACCTGGAGAAAGCAGTAAGGTTGGGCATGGTCTGCTCCAAACTGCACGTAACGGTGACCTGTCACCATCCTACCACCCACACAAGGGGGCATAATTCACTCCAATGCACCCCAGCTTGGGATCGTGCTGTGACCACTACCTCAGAGCATCACCAACTGTCTGTTCCCATCCAGCAGCAAGGATATCCCCTTCACCTTTGACCTTTGTTGAGCTGAAGCTCAAATGGCAGGAGTGGGCCAAAGAGCTGGGGTAAGACCAGTACATTCCAGATTCCTGAAAGGGCTTTTCCACCAGAAACTTGGGTTCATCTCACGTGGACTCCTTCCGCTTCAAAATTATTTCTAAAAAGACCTTTTAAAAATTGTTGAAATGCCCTCCTTTAATACCTGCATGACACAGGATTTTTTCTTTGCTTAGAAATACCTTCACTGTATAATACTTGTCAATTTATAGTCATGATTGTGAATCAAAATTAAAAGGGAAATCACATCAAATGCTCCCAAATTCACCAAACAGCATGATCTATTTTTGAGTGAGGAGGGCTGATGAGTGGCTTTTCAGTTCCCGGGCATAGCTTGCTCTCCTGAAGTGGGACAGGAGTATGTTCCAGCATCTCAATAAGTCATCCTGGGCCAGGAGGGACATCTGGGTGAGCCCCAGCGGCTTTTGGTAGAGCTGGCCACGCAGCCGTGTAGGCAGGCAGGGGCTCTGCCTCTCTAACCTGAGCTGGGAATCCTCCAGAAGGGTTAACAAGATAACAGGGAATGGTGGAGCCATGCCTATAATTTATTTAAGCTTTCAAAAGGCTTTTGATAAAGTCCCTCATAGGAGGCTATTAAGGAAACTTGGTAACCACAGGATGAGAGGAAAAGCCAAGGCATGGATTAAAACTGAGATAAGATGGGGAGGGAAGGGAAGGAGCAAACGGCCAATTCTCAGCAGGCAGAAAGGTTAATAGTGGAGAGCCCTGAGGTCACCCGAGGCCCTGAGTGGTTGAATATATTTATTAACCCCAGCATGGAGGGGAAGGGAACAGTGTGGCTGTGGATCTCTCTGGGGGCTACTGCAGCAGGTCCCGGCGAAGGCGGATGGGAGTGAGATGCAGCAGGAGCCCTGTGGTGGGGTGGGATGAGGCAGGTGTTGGGTGATGCTGCACCCGGGGCTGTGGTCAGGGCTAGCGCGGGAGCCGGGGCATCCCAGTGGGTTGTACCTGCTTGTGGGGTGCATGGGGGACGTCGTGAGACTCACTGCCCTGGGCCCTGCCAGAGGAACCAGGGCAAAGTGAGAGCTCACATCCAACACAGAGGCACAACTGTAAAGTTCGGGTAGTAACAACCCCAAAACAGAACACATAAACATCCCTTTACATCGATAGGACTGATTGACACCAGCTGAGGAAGTGTCCCAAAGGCCAAATTTCACAGACCCAGTGATACCCCCCGAAAGAGATGGCATTTGTCACTTTTCATATCAGAAACGAGGGTGGCATCTCCTTCTCCCCAGTGAAGCAGGACTACAGCTGTCTGGACTCAAGTGCCACGCAAAAGCCAAGTTCGTGAATTTAAATATTAATCTAAGGGACAAGCAGGGTCCAAAAGAGAGGTCTGAAAAAACTAACTGATGAGCATAAAAAGAAATATTGGCTATTGACTCAGTGAATATTATCCATCCTGTGCAAACAGCCCCGTGGAGCAAACAGTCTGTGGACACCTGATTAAACAGTGTTTATGGTAACTAGTTGAGAATGTCTTTTTAATTACTTTTGTGGGAGGGAATGCAGATTTGTGTAAGAAGTCTTTTTTTTCTTTCTATTTTTCTGGGCACAACCAGCTTGAAAAACTACCTAGCTTGAGAAATGGCTGTAAAGACGAGTCTGGAAGCTTTAAGAAAGCTTTTGGTATTTTCCAAGAGAGAAAGAAAAGATTAGAAGTTTCAAAATGTCTCTTAATTTTGAAGAATGAGCTGATTGGAGGTTAAAAAGAAACCAGAAAGCAAAAGCTCAAATAAACCATTTTGAAACTATTAAAATAGAACATTTCCAAAATTATTTACATGAGGTATTTCCTAATAACACCATTAATTCAAAGCATTTTTTTGTTAATTTTCCATTCACAATTTTGATTTTTTTTTTCCCTTAGAAAAGTAAAATTTAGAAAATTGCTGAAACTTTTGGTGGCAAAGCCTTGAAGAGCAAATTGCTCCTATCTCAAATCCATGAAGAGATAAGCTGTGTAAGGAGGAATTAGATCTCAGCAGTAATCTCAGTCACGGGGTTTCCTAATTGTGTGCTCCGTGTTTTGAACATCCGCACCCTTTTAATGGATTTTCCTAGGGTGATTATACCATTATTTCACCGTGCATGTATAAAACTGGCTGTTCAAAGTCAACTGTAAATGAAAATTGCAGTTGTTAAATCACTGGGGTGGCTAACTTGCTGGCTACAAAACAAAACCGGCACCCACTAATTGGCCTTTAAACAAGGATGGTGGGGAAACTCTGAGACACGTCTCCGGCGTCCGCCGGGCACCATCCAACAGCAAACCGAGCATCAGGAAAGCAAAAGTCACTTGAAAGACCCTTCGGCTGCCAAGGTCAGCAAACTGCTTGAGCTGCCGCGCTGTGGCCCAGGGGGACAATCTGGGAGGCTGAGCTGTGTGCACACTTTCTCTCCTCTCCCAGGTCACTTGCTGCCTGCAATGTTAATTATCCATTAAGAAAACAAACAAGCAAGCCCATCTCCCTGCCCAAGGTGACTCGAAAGGGTACAAGGAGGCTGGGACAGCCTTTCTCCCTTCTCTGCTGGCAAAGGGAAGACGACGTACACCTGACCCATGTCCGCACCACTGCTGATAGCAATTATACAATAAAATCAAATATACAGGCAAAACTCAACCAAGGGATGAACTTTCCAGCTCTGCTGTTAGCTGGCTTAAGTTGAGACAGTGTGAGGCTTTTCAGCCTTCCTGGATCTTTCTAGTCTTCTTTGCTTTTGCCCTCTTCTTCTTCATCCTCACGCTCATTAGAGCCAGAGAGAAAAATAAGATGCTAACAAAACATCTTTCAGCTGTATTTGCCACCTTGTGGATGTCGCAGTGTTTTGCAGAGATCCCTTCATGGTGGCAGAGAGGAGCAGGAGGCAGGCTGTGTTTGCCAGGACCTCCACGGTTTTGCCATCCATGGACCCCGCGTCTGCCCCTACCTCTCACTGGACAGTCATGGACCAGAGACATGCAGCCTGGGCAGATAATGTCACTTCAGACCCCTGCAGCTGCCTGGGACTCGTGGGCTGCCAGGGCAGACCACCAAATGGGTTGTCCCAGGATGTGTTTTCTCCCTTGGAGCGTCCTCAAATAGTTGGTACTTTTCTGAACCAAAATAAGGTCAAAGTACCCAAGTCTGCCATTGAGCAGAGTTATCATCCTCCACCAAGCAAGCGTGATGTTGAGTGGAAACCAGTGTTGCAGCTATATTTAGTTATATCTCTGTAACTTATGATGGCAGTCCCCAAGAAACCTGATTAAAGGGCAGGGGGTCTTTGTGCTTGGGGTGCAGTGAGCAGTCCCTCCAGCCGCGATCCGGCAGGAGAGGCAAAGGCAAAGCCATGTAGCTGGGATAAAAGCAGGTAACACTAATTGCAGCTCTCTTGGAGAGGACTCTGGAAGGACTGTTTTGTGGACAACATGTAATCAGGGAACTGGAGGGCACCATCAAGGGTTTTAAGGCTGTTCCTCGCCTTGGGGCAGAAGCAGCTCTAGTGAAACCAAGCATGTGCTTCTCTCGCCATCCTCACAGACCTCTGGCAACAGAACCTCAACTCTGCAGAAAGATTTTTTATGTATGCCTCACCAATATCTCCCTTGCTGGTGTAGGCAAGTGTTAGAGAGAAATTTAAAAGGAAGCTAAAAAATTAAGTTTACCAAAGGACTATCTTTTTAACCTGTTTGCCTTGAGCTCCTGTTTGCTGTAGCACCCCTTCTGTGCTAAACACATATCTCAGCTCACTGGCAAGGAAACACTCATCTGGATTAGCGATGGTAAAGTTTGGTTGTTCAAGAACAGCACCAGGGAATGGTGGTGCTCAGAGGTCCTGTGGATGGGGTGTCACAACGGCACTCCATGAGTGTGAAATTAGCTCTGTAGTGAGATGCAGGTCCTGTGTGACACTAAGGTGACTCAGCCAACCGTACCTCCTCCAGGCATCACTTTGATGTCTCTTCATCAGGTTCACCAGAGCTGATGTGAAGGGGTGAGCATACACCAGGTTAAGGGGAAATGAATTTCAGTTCAGCTGTGGGTTTGGAAGGGAATTTGCTCTCAAAGAGTCTCACTGGCACGGGCATGGGTTGAAAACAGTACCAAGTTAAAAAGCAATCTACGTGCCTTGTCATTTGCATCAGCAAGGTAGCAGTCTCGTTTAACAAATTTATTAATGATCTGGAAGGAGAGGTAAACAGCTTGTTAATTACATTCTCCTGCCTCAGTTGGGAGGCATTGCGAATGCCAGCGCAGATTGGGTAGTAATAGAAAGAGACACCAGAGATGTCAGAAAGACAGGAAGGAAAGAAAATGAAATCCCTCTTGGGCTCAGGCAAATTGCAAAATAATCCAGGACTGGAGTTTTTAGTAGGAACAGTAAGCCCATTTGGGAAAAGACCAGTGGCCAGCAAGGAAGAGAGGGGTTTTAGAGCAGCCAAACATGCTCTTAGGGGCGGTAGCATGGGAGAGAGCTGAGTGTGCGAGTGGGAAATGATCCTCCCGCATCTCCCCCCCTGCGTGTTCAGGCTGCCATGCTGCTCGCTGTGTTGTCAGAGCAGCAATGACGAACTGATGCTGTCTCAAGAAAGAGTTACAAATATGATCAGAGGCCCTGGGGAGGGGGGAATTGCTTCATGAGGAAAGATTAAAAGTGCTTACATACATCAAGCTCAGTTAAATGATGGGCAGGGGAGGTGGGATAGCAGCTGACAAATATTTGAAGGGCATAAATCTAGCAGTGACAGTGGGCTATAAATATAAGAGAGGAGCTCTTGTGGGGTGCAGGTGTCATTTTAGGTATATGTAACATCTGTCACATTGCAGGTTGGGGAAGCTGTAGTGCCTGTATGGCTGCTCCTCACCACCAGGATTTGAGATACTGAAGAGAAAGGTGGGACGTGGAATATCCACGTTTATCATCATGACTTACCACTTTTAGGCAACAGCACAGCCAGCGGTTGCAAGAACTGCAAGCAGGGTGGCTCCAGCCTGCTCCTTCTCAGGGACTGAACGAAGTGCTTGTAAAGTAATGAGAAGGGGCAAAAGTTTCTGAGTCCCTTTTGGCTGCTGGGGGATGGGAAGGGAGCTGGGAAGGAGGGAGATACCCTGGAGGCTCTCAGAGGGCTGGGACCTCCTGCATAGGGGTGCCTTCATGTGCCTCTGAAGCCACAAGGAACTGAAACTATGAAGGTCAATGCATGACTGCAAACACAGGCTGAACCAAAGAAATGGCTGCACAGACCTGGTTGGTCCCTCCCTCCCTGGCAAATACAGGTTTTTAGTTTAAGGGTTAAAAAAGGTAGTCTGGGGATGAAGAAAAGCCCTGACATAGTGACTGATGTGTGAGGAAAGATCTGTGAAAACCCACAAACACTGTGTTTTGACAAAAAGAATGGTAAGCAGTGGGGAAACAAGAACATGCCTGTCATCAGGGAATGGAGTTATATGCCATCAATACCTGTCCACCTCCCCAGCTGGCCCTTAGGCCTTTTGACAAAGGTGGCTCAGAAAGCTCCTCAGGGTTGTCAGTGGGGATGCTGCAGATCTATTTATGGATTCACTGGGAAAAAAAATGCTCTTGTCTGTAGTCTGCCAACCAGTGTAAGCGGAGGAGGGCTCTGGAGACGGGACAGCAGCACCGTCAAGAGGAGCTTCATCTTGAATCTGTTTAGGAGTCACTGTCTTGGTGAAACAACGGTATCAAAAACGAAGTGTCTAGAACCAAAATTCTGTTTCCAAGCCCTGGCAGTAGCTCAGACAGCTTGAGACTGCATAACTTGGCTGGTGCAGGTCAGAAGTAAGGGGTTTACCAGAGGATCTCCAATGCTGCCTTCCTTACCCTCCCCTGGTCAGGATTTTCCCTCCATTGCATAAATTCTGTAAACAATGCAGGGGAAGTCACTTGTCCAAGAGTCTTTTGAAGAAAGGTTAGCTAAAGCCTGTGCTTTGCAGAGAACATTCCTGTGGCAGCTCCAGAGAAATGGGCCGGCAAACCTGATGACTTTTTCCTGTACTAAAAATGCTAAGTGGCTTCTTTTTTTGATGCATGACACACTAGCCTTCCTTGCCCCCTGCAGGGTTCTTATGCCCTCCTCGTACTGGCTTTTGAACAACTCATCTGCCACTTCAGACTGCATCTGACTGCGGGATCCTCTCAAAAAAGCAAGCTCTCTGTGCACTGATAACTGAGAAGTGTCCTTTCAGACTTAAGTTCCTCTTCTGCAGCTCCGACTAAATACAGCACTTAAAGCTTTTATGGTGCTTTTCATTTTCAAAGTGCTTTACAAACATTAATAATACAACACACATGAACTCCACTGCCACAGTAATACCCTAATCCTTTCTCTTATCTCCTCTTTGGGCTCAGAACTTCCAGCCCGGCAGAAGCCCACAAGCTTTGGAGTTCTCTGACAAATAAACACCATTAAAAATAATCTCTGGTCTTTCTCTTCTTCCTCTTTTAAAAGCATCTCTCTGCAGCCCTTCATGCCAATAATCCATTAATACTGTCAGCTGCGGGGTTATGAACCACGTATGGTAAGTGGCTTGAAGAGTGCTGCATTTCTGGGTTAGACCTCTCTGGACTACCTTTGCAGCAGCTTTATAGAGGGACACCACATAAGGACCACATCCTTGTGATCCTCAGATTCCGTGTAGGCACTGGATCCTCCACCCTTGGAGCTCAACCCAGCTCTAGCAGGAGGCTGGAGCCTAAGAGCCAGCAAGCTCTTCTTTGCCGACCCTGAGTGGTGCGACATGTCCTTGTGCATCTCATACATAAAAGGGACGATGTGGTCCCTAATCCTCCTCCCTGCTCCGTGCATGCCATACAGAGCAGGCAGCAGCTCAGTGAGACGGGTTGATCCGATACGAAGTGATCCCAATCATATACTATAGAAAAATTAGAATGGAGGTAACTTGCCCAAATGTGCCAGGCTGCAAGCTGCAGCAGTTTGATGGCTGATAAATGAGCACCCTGAAGACCCCAGCAGCGTGGCGGGCAACCTCCAGGAACTGAGCCGGACAGGGCTTAATTATTTCACTCATCCCAAGGTACATTGTCCCTGAATCAGAGTCATGAGCCATGCAGTTGTGCCTTGTGTTGGGGTTTTACTCCTGTTCCTTTAATACAGGGGTTTGGCTTGGCTTGTATTCCCCACAACACCCCTGCCTGTTGCCCTGGATGCTGTATAGATACACATTGAATGATTCCAGCTTAAATCTGCAAAACCAACAGCAGAGGTGTCAGCTGCAGTTTTCAGGCAAGGTGTGACAAGGCTAAAGAGTCGGCCTTGGTGTGTCTGTCCTCTGATTACGTCAGGTTCATGGCCCTTGTGACTCTTCCAGCCACAAAACCAGGTCATTGCTCAGTGCTTTGAAGAAGCTGTGGGTCAAGTAGGAGGTCCATGGAAGGAATATGGCTTGATGCCAGCTCAGCACTGGTCCAGTGTCCTCACCACAAAGCCATCCTTTTCTGGTTCATGCCTTCCTTTCAGCTTGCTGTGGTTAGCAACAGTCTTTGCAGACAACTCTACAGCGTCTGTCTCTAAAGCTTGTCTGCACATTTTTTTTTCTCTTTGCCCCCACTCAGATTTCACCATCCTTAAAACACAATTTCAATTTCTTCCCTTGATTTTGTATTCAGATTTAGCAACCTGCATCTCAAATTTATGCTTAATATTTCTCCTTATCAAGCCATCAAGTAATTTCCCTCCCTCAAATTACTACCTCCCCCACTGTCTCTGCAACTCCTCCTCCTCTTTCTCCATCTCTCTTTTGTATCTGGCAATATTTCAGACTCCTTCCGTAATTTGCTTGACTGTGTAATTGATCAGAATAACTCAGTTTTACTACAATTTGCTTGAAATCCCTTTGTTAGCAATTAGAACACTTTGTTTAAAGACAAATAAGATTTAATGTGACTCTCTGTCTTCCTTGGCAGCCTCCCAGTCTGGTCTTTCCATGCCTCCTTGCGGCTGTCTGCTCCTTACCACCATAGTCAACAGCTGGCAACAAGTCCTTTGTCTTTTGCCTCTGGGGTTCTGCCCCCTGCCTCTCACCCCACTGCCTCTGGTGCTGCCTAGTCGACCTTCTTCACTGATTTGTCAAGGTTTATTGTATTGGCACGGAGCACAAGATGTGCCTTCCCTCCCTTCGCTGCCTTCTCTCTCCCGGGAGATGCTCAGACTCCCACTGCCGGAGCAAATGGGTCTGAACCGGCCATTGAGACATTTAAGTGATTTTGGACTGTGTGAGGAACAGCCTCATGCCCAGAGAAGATGCCTATTATAAGAGAGGACATAGGATTATGGGAGGGGTGCAGGAGTAGGTATATGATGCGCATGTTTCTGCTTGTTCATAGGCACCTACAACAGCAGTGTCTTGAAATGTGTCTTGGGTATATTTTGCTGAATGCCTTCAGCATCCTCAGCATACTGGAAACCATCCATGTGTGATAAATCCCAGAGATTAGCTGACATCCCCATTGGGAAATGGCTCTCCAGCTGTCTGGACTACTGCAGCCCTGATGCTGTTGAAGTCCAAGGCCTCCCTGGTGCTCCCTCAGCTCACGCAGCCATCATCTTTGTCCGTGGCTGGCTCTGAAGGTGAGACTCAGCTGCAAACTGTCTACTGTCAGGGTGGCTGCTCCTTCACCCAACCCAGTGTGCGGAGTTGGGTAGCAATTGTTGTTGTACAGGACCTGCGTTTTTGTCTGAGACTTGCTGTAGTCTTAGCTTTCACTTGGCCCTGGTCTTATTATAGAGTAGATTAGGTGGACGTGGAGTTGCGTATGCAAGGGGTACCAGCTGTTGGGTAACACATGGTGTGTAGGGTAGATGGGACGATGACAAGAAGACAGGACCTGGTTCTAGACAATCAGCTGAATATTTCCTGATTTGTGCCAACGCTCATCCTTTTCCCACAGCATCCTCCCGCCCTTAAGCAGAGCCCCATCTTCCCGATTCACATGCTGCATCCCCGTGTCATGGCAGGGGACAGAGCATGGCAGGTTCCAGCACAGGGGCTGCACGTGGGACACAGGCTTCCCTCCAGGGACATCTCCCCCGTTGCAAGGATGCTTTCTCCAGACATGGCTGGCCAGCTGAGAGGCAGTCAGGCTACCCTCTGCATCTCACGTGTGGGAACCCAGCACTGGAGAGTCTTCCTTTGTGTACTGTGGGTGCCTGAGATCCTGACCAGGCAGGTGACATCACCTGTGGCCTGAGACCTCCTGGGCTGGCAGCGCATCCTTAACCTGCAGGTACCTTGAGCCCTTGGCAAGCCAAGGGATGCCAAGAGCAGAGCAAAACTGTTTCCTCCCTCTGGAAAAGCCTCATCAGAAGCACCGTATTCAGTGTCTGCATTGCCCTGGGAAATTGCATATGCATCTGTCTGGGAGGACGCAGCCGTGCAGGCTCCAGAACAGTGGTTATTTCTCCATGGGGATTTTGGATCTAGCAACGTACTTTTGATAGGCTGATGCTCTGTGTGCTGATGGGGGGAGCCAGGGGGAAGAGCTCATCCAGAGACTCTTCTTTCTGCCTGAGCGGGTAGCAGTGTCCGTCAAAGCAACGGAGGAAATCCATGCGGTTAACACGGTGTGTCATGGAATATCAAAACATGCCACAGGATTTCCGGCCAAAATGTCAAGTAGGGTCTCATGAAAATATCTGACACCGGAATTAGCCTCTGCCAAAGCTCAGTGGAATTGCACTGCGGCTGGACAGTAAGAGCCTGTTATTTGCAATCGACTCAGAACAGCTCTGTTAGCACTGGGATTTGGGCTGCTGGGCTCCTTCCAAGGACGTTTCATAAACCTGGGGTTAGCTTCTTGCTCTGAGAGCATTTTCTGCAGAGCAGTTTGGATTCTGCGGCCAGCCCCATGCCCTTTGGCACTTTGCATTCTGAACAAAGAAATGCAATGTTTTAAGTATTTCAAAATGTGCTCAGAAGGCACTGCACATAAGAAATGTAGGTGACCAGGGACGTAGAGTCTTCAGCTTTGTGGGAGCTGTAGCAGCTGATTTGCAAAACACTAGGTGATTTTAAAACCCCAGTCTAAATCAATATGAGATTGGGAGTTAAATGCTTAAGAAGAGGAAAGTGATATTGAATGATAGCATGCAGAATGGCTTGCTACAAGCTGACCATCACGGGAGTAGTCCATTTGGATTGGAAAACAATCTCTTCTATACCAGCAGTTGCAAACTAACATTTCTGGTCCGAACTGTCACCTGGGCTCACCCAGGACTTGAAAACAGCAAGGAAGGGAAGGAGGGCACAGTGTAGGCATGGTGCCAGCCCGACAGATCGGGCATCAAAACTCACCCCGGTACTGCAACTACAGCTGCACTCGGCCAGAGGATCTGGTGGTACCCAGCAGGGGCAGGAGCCACAGGAGGGACCTGGCTGCTGGCATGGGTCCGGGGCGGCTGCTGCTGGAGGCAGCTGTGCTTCACAAAAAGGATGGCAAATAAACCACCATGTTATTTGCATTGTGTGTCTGGGTTTAATTCCTAATTCCTACTAGCTGAGCTGGCTTTTGAAAGGAACCTGTTGCTTTTGTTTATCTGTTTTGGATCTTTTGAAAAATAAATGCATTAAAGAGATACAATTAGTGATGCACCGGTGAGAAAAAATGTAGGTTACTTGTTTTAGGGAATTTCTCAGAATTGCTTATTTTCCTTCATGTTCCTACTTTTTTTCCCTCATGTTTTCTTACCACCAGCAGCCACAAGCAATATTTTTTTTTCCCAAAATTGCTTTTTAAGAAAAATACTTACTGTCAGGTTATGAAATCTGTGCATTCAAGGATCGGTTTACTCCTTGGGCTGTAAGGGTGTTAAGTTGAGACAGTCAGAAGACAGGCAGAAGCTTTGTCTGTCAGTTCTCTACAACGGCAGGAGCCCAGGTGGCTCACACCAGACCTGGAGGGACACAGTGCTGCTTACTGCTGCCCTGGGGCTCTTAGGCTGGAAATGTCTTGGTGCTGCTGGCTGAGATCCTGGCACAAACATCTTGCAATGCTCACCCTCTCAGAGGGCAGCAATGCTGTATGCAGGATGGAATTACTTTGTGTTTTTGGGCAGTTCTCCGTGGTAAAATGCATCCTTGGAAAGCAAGCAAGTTGCAGATGCTGGTGGAGACTAACTGGGGGCAGATGTTGTAAGGTAAATCTTCCTCTGTCATCTCAATCGCTGTGGGCTTTCTGGAGTGGATTTCTCTGGGAGTCCAAGAGCAGAGCTAAGGAGATTTAGCCCCTTTGCATACTGAAGTTGGTTAGTTTGACACTCATATTTCTTTGTATCAGTGGAGGTCAAAGCCACGTGGCACCTCCTCTTCTCAATCTGATGAAGCAAAACCTTTGGGTAAAGCAAGAATGGACATCCTAGTCCATTGCTGAGGATGGCAAATCCCAAGCCCAGTTGTCAGTGAGCTAAGCCGACTACGTCCCTATTTCTTTGTATGAATTTCACTGGTCTTCAGTCTCAGGGCGGGTTGTCTCATCTGGTGTGAATGGCAATGCCTCTTAGCTCACATTAGACTTCTACAGTCTGACTGTGGCATCCCTTCAGACTCCTCCTGCAAGGTGGAAACCTGCTTGGCCTCCGTCTCCTTCTCTCTCTAGTTCTGCCAGGCTGCAAGGTGACAGGGAAAGGCAAAAAGCTGCTTCAATTTATTGTACACCTCCCTACAGATGCTTGAGACCCTGCAGCATGAATCTTGCCCGACGTGTTACATCTTCTCTGCAGAGCTCCTGGCTGGTTAGGACAGCCCTGATTAAACTTGGCCAGGGGAGGCAAGACAGCAAGAGTCAAAGGAGCACAGCAAGCAGTTTACGCTGTAAATCCCAATCCTTGCAAAACGCGCAGATGAGATTCAAATTCTCCCCTCTTTGCAATATGAGTAGTCATCACTCACACTCTTCTTCCTTCCCTCTGCTCCTTAGCAGGGTCCAGAGGCCAGTTATAACATGTTCTCGTCCCTGATCCCATCCTGATGGCTCCCGATGCAACACCACATTCCTTCTGCCCGCGGCCTGAGCTCCTCTGGCTCGGGGGACGGGAATCCGGAAGGCTGATGCGTGCCTGTGTTTATTTTTTACACACTCTTGCTGTTTTATGGTGTTTTTTGTGGTCGAGGGGTCAGCTGGGAGCAGAAGTAATTTGCCTGCCTTGGGAAAAGAAATGTATCCATTAGCTTTCTTGGCTCCAGTTGGAAATGCTCTGCTCCTCCCTCCTCCCTGCTGGGGAGGCAGAGCATCTCCAAACAGCCCCAGGGACAGCGGAGTGCTCACTGCATCCAAGTTGTGTCTGGCAGAATCAGACACCACCTCCGGGTTACGCTGTCGCAGCAGCTCTTCGGGGGTCACCAGCAGCCATGAGCCTGGGAAACCCAGGCTTGGAAATTGGCAGGAAAGAAGCTGCTACTCCAATAAGGAAGGGTTCTGTCCCAAAAGCGTTGTGGTCTCTTTCCTGGGGGTTGAGCTGAGAGGGGTTCTCTTGTTTCCCTCGCTTGTCCTATGGAAATGGAGATAGGAACAGCTATGGTCCACCTCGAAGGTTTCACCTGTTTCCTCTCTCTGCTGTGACTGGATTTTCTGGCCATGCCTCATACTGTGCTGGGCACAGATAACCAGAGGACCACCTGAAATCCGCCTCTGTTTTTTTTGTGAATGGAAACCTTGCCAGGCGTTGCTTTTCCAGGCAGTCCTTCCAAACCGTTTCAGTCTCTCCTTTCTTCTTGCCAGCATGACCAGCACCAGTCCCCATGGTTGTGCCTGGAGACAAAACAGGGACCACAGCCCAGAGGAGACATCAGGATCTGCTCCACTGGGTTCAGCACACAGCAAGGTACCTATGAATGAGACATTTGCCCCATCAAGGTCCACACAGCTCCTGTGTTACCTTTCACAAGCTGCAGAGCACTCGATGACCTTGTATTTCATAAGGCACCTCCTAACCCTACAGGAAGCCTGAGTGCTGCACCAGGACTTGGCTTTGGTACTTCACAGGCCCTGAAGATCAGCATCTAAATTTGCCTGGTAGCCAGAGGGCAAAACAAAAGAAGAGCCCAGGTCCCTCTGTAACCTTAGCATGGGGCAGAGGAGATCCACTTCTGAGCAGAGCCCTGAAGAGAAATACTCCAGGCCAGCTGCTCCTGGCCAAGGCTGTCTTTCTGATCTGCTGCTTACACATTGTACCACCTCTCCAGTCCCCTGCCTTAAAGAATACTCAGCTGATCACCAGGCAGAGGAGCTGATAAGCCGGAAAACTGCAGGGGATGGAGAGAGAGGCTGCGTGAAGAAGTCAGAGCAACGATAAAAGATGAATCCTCCCCATGACATGATATAGCTCTTTCTCTGTGGCTGCAAGCAACATGCTGACAGCTGCTTTACCATCATCACCCTCCTCCCCCCAACCAGAGAGAATTTTATGTCAGTGGATGGTCCCAGTTTGACAGTCTTGGAGAGTGAAACACTTTGTCCTGCTCTGTAGAGAAGAGGGACGGACAACAGCTTCCCATACCAAAATTCTTCAGCCATGCCCAGGGAGGGGGAAACAGGCATGTGAGGGCTGTGGATCAGAGTCCAGGCTGTGTTCAACGGTGGGAAGGTGTGCAGGGCCCACTGTAAGCTGGGTTTTTTTTTTGCAAAGTGATCTTGCCTGTTGTGGGAGCAAACCTAACCCTAACTGAGCTCTTCCACAAGTCTGAGGACATTTTCTAGCATGTACACAGTCCTGTGTGACAGCTGAGGTGTCAGGGGTGTCAACGCTGTAAAGAAGCAGGGGTGGGACCCTCACCATGGAACTGGGAACCAGGGGATCACCATGGGACCATGGGACGTCTTTCCAAAACAGAGGTGTTTTATTGCTGCCAGATTGCTAACACACCCCGCCCAGCAAGGCAGAAGTTTGACTATGCGTCTCTTAGCACTGCAAGGAGGACATCTGAGCAGCCACATGTGCCTCTGTCAACAGTGACGTTCATGGAGATGATGGATGTCAACACTGAACACCTTGAGTGTACTTCTGATTCAAGAAGTTTGGGGGTTTCCATGTATCATAGAGAGGAAATGATCCTTCAGTAATTAATCAAGGTAGTGATTAATGCATTTTTACCTCAGTTGAGATTTAGCAACATTATTTCTCAGTCACAGCTGGAGGGAAGGAAGATAATAAATCCTGAGTGGCAGGGGGAGTGAGCACAGGGAAAAGTTGCTCATTGTCCTTTACAGTACAAGAACCAGGGGCAATAAGTGAAATTAGCAGGTGACAGATTCAAAACAAGCACCTAATGCAGTTGTGGCCTTTGTGTTGCAGGATGTTGTGGGTGCTAAAGACTTTAATGGGTTCAAAAAAGCTGCAGGAGACATCAATGGAAGCCACATTTATGGCAGAAAGTCCCAAGATGCAAGTCATAAGGCAGGGAGAAATATCGATTAGATATGCTGGATCATGCTCCTGCTCCTCTGTTGGCATCTGCTGTTGGCTAGTCTTGGATGATGAGCTAAGGGGGCCTTTGGGACGATCAGACAAAGCTGCTTGCATGCAGCAGTTGATTGCAAGCTTGGTTAAGTTCCAAGTGTCCTGTTGCCTTCTCCCCAATCTGAGCTGTGCGGGCAGCTCACACAGCTCCAGCTCTGATGCTGCTGATGAGCGGCTCCCAGCTTTCTGCATCCCTGGGGTGTCTCTGTGTGATCATCTGCTGTAGCACAGGCTGCAGCAAAGACAATCTTGTTTGTTAAATGAAACGACTCCAAGAGGATTTGTCATTTGCATCACTGAGACTAACAGTACCCTTTATTTAAGAAAATAATAAAATAAAATGAAATCATTACTAGCACTGTTTCTTCAAACTTGTAGTGATAAACACCCAGGCAGAGCTTTGCTAAATAATCTTGCAGCCTCCCTTCTGCAGCAGGCGATAAAGCAGGAATAACAAACTACCTGGAACTGGCTACACACCAGCCACCACTCCGTCAGCACAGATAGGAGTTAATTATTTCCTATCAGCCAGCTAGGTCTGGGAAATAAGGGGCAATGATTTCAAGGCTCTTCTTGTTAAGCAACAGCGACAAAAAAGGGAGGATATTAGGATTATTGTCTGCCTCTTTCATGAAGAGTAACATGGATGGTTGGAGCAGAGCAATTAAGGAAGAAGGGATTTCATCTCCAGCAACTGAGTTAAATAAATAAGAGAAGTCTATGAGAGGAATCCTTGAAAATAGTGAGGATAATGTAGTTTATCATGGAGAGGATATTTGAATAACAAAGATTGCAAGTCCCTTATTGTAGTGCGGTGACAGAGATGCGCAGTGGTGACAGAAACGTCTGCTCAGGCCTTGAGCTGGGCATACCCTGCAGGGAATTATTCCACCATGGGGGCTGCCACCACCACCTTTTCCCTTCAAGTCTTTCCCATCACACACTGCCTTGTCCCTCCAATGTCAGTGGTCTTTTTAGAAGACCTGGAAGATTCCTCTTCTGCATGGGGCTTCTGCCACAAGAGATGATCTTCAGACTTCGCAGGATTTTCTGGGTGGAGGTGGGGTGGGAAATGCATTGGGATTCAGCTTCGGGCAGCTGTGCCCTAAACTAAACATGGGGGACCTGATGTTTAAAAGCCCTCCTTTGCCCAAGGCCTCCTTTGCCCACGCTGACACCCCAGCGCTGGGGGCAAATGGGTCCATTTTCCTTTGCCACCCCATGACCCAGTCCTGAGGCAGAATATCTTCTCCATACTTATTTCACTGTGATGTCCAAAACAGACCAGAATACCCCCGTGTAATATTGCTGCAGGACTGCAGACAGGGATCCTAAAACTGTTTTCCTACACAGATGGCTTCCACACCGGGAATTTCTCTCTCTAGACCAAGATTTCCCTCCCTGTTTCAGCCATGGCTCCATTAGCAGTGTGATTTTTACCAGTTAAAGCTATGCCACTAAAAGCCTCAATTTATAGTTTTGGAGTTATTCCTCTTCACACATGGAAGCAGTTATACAGGCATAAGGCACCTTTATCCTGAGATAACCAAGTCCACGCAAAGGCAGGTTGTACCTCTTTTAACAATACCAGCACTGTTAGAGAGCTAGCTGTCACTTGCTAAATGCAGAGAAGCCCCATGTTAGAAACTCCTTTTAAGACTGCTGGTTCTTATAAAAATGGTGCTCCATTCTTCTGTAAGACTAATGAAATATGATACAGGAAATCAACATGGCATCGGATATTTATTAGAAATGTAACCTAAATCTGAGAAACATGTCAATGCAATAAAAATACAGATTTGCAAAGACAACAGAACATGACCAAATGCATCATGAGAAATAAATCAGAGACTACCTTCAGCATATATGCGGAAAGATGACTGTTCTTGATTCACTTTAATCATAAATTCCTCAAAATAAGACCTCATTTATACCAGGAACAAGCTGCCAAAGGTTATATTGCATTAACCTTCTAGGGATTTCTTCAGATAGGATGGGCTAGATTTCTTGGCTGAGCACAAACTGCCAGACTCATTACAGGATGTCTGGACAGGTTGCACGGAGGGGTTACGCTGCCTGAACCATCACTTGCCCCTTCTGGCCATGCAATGCAAGACACCATGAGCGCAGGAGACCTCAGCTTTTGTCCTAGTGATGGTAGTGTTGTAAAAAGAAATACAGGCATGTCCAGCTAATTATTTATAACCCAGTTCACAAAGGTCTTTGTGTCAGATGTGGATTTATGGGAAGTCACACATATACATACTCACAGGCATGTTACATCTGCCCTGGGACTGTGCCAATCCCACATTACCTATTAAGTAGCCACTGATGGTGTTTATCATCTAAGACGGCAAAGCTTTATCATTCCCCGCTAATATCACTGCTTTACAGCTTCACTTTGTGATTCTGTGTGATCTGCATTGTGAGGGGGGGTCTCCAAATACCTTTACTCTGTTCTGGGACACCCTTGTCCAAGGGTTTTACATGCCTACCACAGACTGGGATCATCCTGAGAGGCTTCTTTGCTCCCACCTGGAAACTAGGATAACCAAATGCAATCCATGGGCACTGTTTGCTCTTTGTTGATGAGTGGCTGTGTCCATCAGTTGTCTCCTGCCCTGCGCGAGGGCAGGTTGTGCGTGTGGTTAGTGTGGACTGCTACAGGACAGGCATATACACCGGATGGTCACAGGAGCCACGGCAAACCCAGGGACCAGTGTCCTTTGAGTTAAGTAAGGGCTGTAGGACCAACTTCAGCTGGTGATGTCCAGTTGGACTCATTGTCTTTCCACAGGCGTTTGTGCTTGGTGGATCAATACTTCATTGAAGTATTGGGCTGTGTATCTACATATCAGGAGAATGATGGATGTCCGTTTCCAGGCAAGGGGAAACTTGTGTGACTGAAATAATCTGTCAGCCTCAGGCAAAGAGAACATCCCTGGGGCTTAGCATCCACCTCAGGATGCTGAAACCTCTCCTCAATGCTCCAGACTGTCCCCAATGACAGCCTCACAGCCATACACGGACCTCTGCCAACCTCCCCACTGACCCAGCGTGCTCCCCAGAGCAGATAAATGCCACCCCATGGGTGGAGGAGACCATGTAGCAGCAAGTCTCCGCTCAAGCCTTGCAGCACAGCTGCTGTTCCAGCTTATTAGGGCATTGTTGGAGTCAAGGCTGTAGAAGGAAGGATGGAGTGAGCAGGCAGCCCCCTGAGCATGGCAATGCGATCAGGACCGTGCAAATTGTCCCTTAGAAGTAGTGGGGTGCTAACAGAGCATTAACTATCAGTCTGGCTCCATGTCTGCTGCCATCCTTGACCAACCTCTCCAGAGGACCCACGGGAGTGGAGACAGGTATGTGCTCCCATGAAGAGCTACCTCACTTCGGAAACTCTGGCTCGTCTGATGCTCTGTGATTCCCAGGACAACAAAGCATGAGGGCAGCTCGTGCTTTGGGAAAGCTGGGTGCTGAGTTTAGAGGGACCTGTCCTTTGAAGAGCTCCACTGAGAAAATAACAACTTGGTACACTTTGGCCATGACAGAAAGGAGCAGAGCTCCATCTAAACAATGACCTGAGATGGACACAGCAGGGGAAATGCAGTACTCTTCTCTGGGCTCCCACATGCAGCTTTCAATGCTCCCAAGAGACTGCTGTGCCCACACCAGGGCCAGACACCCATGCACCAATGTGTTCAAGAGGGTTTAGGAAATCAGCTCCCATCAGCTCCAGTACCAAAATCTTTCAGGGGAGCTTATCCTCCCGCTTGATCTTTGGGATCTGTGACATCCCCAGCAATCGTTAGTTTAGCTTCCCATCAGAAGGCAGCTGCAATCAATGGCTCTCCTGGGCTGTTTGCTATTGCAGTGTAAATGCCTTCAGCACAGCAGGCTTTGGTGGTGCTCCTGATACTGTGGTTTCTCTTCTAAGCACGTCAGGTTTTCCATCCCGGGTACCAATGTCTGTAAAAAACAACGTGAAGTCTCTTATCCTCCAGCAGGTTAAAGGTCTCCTGAGCACTCTGTCCACTGTATAATCTCTGCTCCACAGCGGCTGCTCCTTATCTGTCTCAGTTATTTGTGCTTGGCTTGTGGACTGATTGGTCCAGCTGGGAGTGCTTAGATATACACCTGTAAGCTTAGCTTGCTATTATGTGTTTGGGATATTTTTTGTGAATTTTATATATTTATATATATATATATATATGTATAAATAAAACATTGGTGGGCTGAAAAGCACCCAGCTAAAATACAAACCTGTGTTGTGGCTGGTTTTTATACACACAATGCCTGATAGTTCTTACTTCACACAACTCTCAGGCCATAGAGATGAGACATGCAAGGTGTGGAGGAAAACAGCAGAGAGAGAAATAGCCTGCCAGCAGGTACCTGCCAAGGGAGTGGAGACCCTTACGTTCCTCTTAGCCATGAGATGACACTGAGGTTAGGCTTCTTTCTAGCCCGTCCTGGTAAGGTGGTCTGCCCTGGGATATCTCTGCTAGCAGAGCAATACAGATGATAGTGTTCAAGCAGGAGCCTGTTCTGCGTGGGATTGCAGCTCACAGAGGAAAACCCCTCACCTTGCTCCTACAAGCTCCTCCAGGGTCAATCCTGAGGAATGTAAGCCCTAGCAGTGGCTGAAAAAGTGCTCCAACAGAGGAGGAGAGGGCAGCAGTTCTGGTCACCTTCATCAGAGCTGCACCCACTCACCCTCACTGGCAAAATCTGTGTTTGGCCAAGTGTGTTTGGCCTTTGGGTCTAACTCTCTATGTTTCTGCCTTGTCTTGCATGGATGTTCTTCGCTTTGATCAACCTGAACACATTTAAATGGCCTTATCACTTCTTGGATCTTCTGCTATTTAATAGGAGTAGACATACGCATCACACTTCTGCTGCTGTTCGTAGTCATGCAGACTCATCTCTTGAAGGCTTCTCCTTTCCCAGGGAGCCCAGCCCACCTTCCTGCCAAGTTGTGTGGAAACTTGGAAGCAGCTTCCTTCTCCAAATAAGCTTGATTTTTCTCTCCGGAAGATTTATTTAGGCTTGTTCCTTCATGTCGCAAACCAGTTATTTGTATGTCAGAGTGCGATACGGCTGTATTGAACCACGATGCCTGTTTTGTACCTGTATTGAAAGATTGGCACTGTAGCAGCATTTGTTTGAACTTGCCTGCAGGCAGCCTGTTATGCTGGAAGACGGCAAGGCTGCAGTCTGGGGCTGTTGGCTTTGATTTGGCTCTGAATTGCTGGCTCATCTCCAATAGCTTAATGGTCTTCCTGCAAAGGTACCAAAGCAAGCAGAAGGGGCAGGGAACAGAGGCTCTATTTACTAGTGGGGCTCTGATCTGTGCAGGGACTGAATGTCTGCAAAATAAGAGCTCTCAGACAGACCAGCCTTAGGCAGTGCTGACCCCGAGCAAAGTTTCGGCTGGGACCAGAATAACGATGATTTTGTTATAGAGCAAGCTCCACATGCAGAGTGCAGCATTGCTCCTCAGATTACATATGTGTAGAAGGAATTTCCCATAGGATAGCGCTGGCTGGAGGTCACCCCTCGCCGCAACCACATCAACATGTCCACAGTGGCAGAACTTTGCAGCCTATACTTAGCACTTGCTTTTAAGGCCTCAACTGGAAGCTCAGCCTATACAAGGTCATTCAAGGTCTCTGATGCCTCTCCAGAAGAAGGATGCAACACATCACCTATGCTACGAGAAAGAGGTCTTGGCACAGAGCCGCTGCAGAAAATCTACTGCACAATGGGGACAGTGGGATATCCTGGGAGTATGGGTGCTGTCAACTGTGCCTTAGGGCAGATACTGTGCATGGCTTACCGCCACGCCAAGAAACCTTCTAGCCCCAGAGAAGTGAGGTGGGACCTATTGATGCTCATGGTTGAGGCTACTTGGTGCGTGCTTTTGGGGTAAATATGTAATGCTGGCACTGTGCCTGATGTCTCTGCTCAGGGACATGCAGCCGCTGGGTCACCAAAGGTGACTGCACACATGTAGGTGAGTGCAAATGAGAGGCAAATTGTAAATAGCAGTGTCCTTGGTCACTGTGGGCTGGGTAACTTGCTCAAGGAGGAGAGCTCTTTCAGCGTGTCAGCCCTTAGAGGATTAGCATGTGCTGGCATGTTCATCCAAATCCAGACAGAGTAGGGAACTTTGTTCTTGTTTTAGTATCCTCCCTTTCGAACAAAGTTCCACATATTCACTCCCCAGGACAGTAATTAACAGCATAGCTGATCATCCTCTGGGTCTGCATGTCAGACCTAAACTGTGTCCCAGCGCAGGGGACATTGTGCAAAGGAGACACGTCTGCCAAGTATCAGCCTTTCAAGAATAATTATTCTTTGGTTATTTTTCATAAAGGTTCCTGTATCTTGTGACATCATGTTAGTGGGAATTAATGTTGTGCGGCTCAGCTTTTCTCCCTTTCAGCAAACACTGATTGTTTTTTGTTGGTTTTCTCCTGTCTTGGCAGGTTTATTTCTCATACATGTTTGTGATTGACTTTAGTACCAGTGAAAGAAGCCAGATTGACAGCCAGCCCCGGGGAATCACAGTTTCCTGTTCTGCAGAAGACACAGAAGCAAAGGCAAACCCTTTTTCCCACACAGGCTGTCCCACGTGAACCTGGGTGCTCCCTCTTTCAAGAAATGTACCAATGCCTGGTGCTCGTACAGAACTGCACAGAAGAAACCTTAAAAAAAAAAAAAAAAAAAAAAAAGAGAGAGATACCATAGTCAAAGCATAAAGCAAACTTCCCTGGGAGCAAGGGAGCAGGTCGGCTTACACCAGCTCTGCATCCCATCCCCAGCCAGGCTGCATTAGTGACTAATCCTCGAAAAGCCCCAGGTAGGGGTCGATAAGCAAATGTTATTCCCCGGGAGTGCGACAGAGAAATTGAGCCTTTGTGACTCATTCAGCCCTTGGCCTTGCTGCTGAGACTGCAGGTTGCAGAGATTTCTGTGATGGAAATGCTTCAGCAGAGCATCGCAAGCAGGGGCTTCTGAAGTGAGGCACTTAAACGCAGGCTTTGGCCCCCAGGTAAATGGTCTGATTGGAAGCCAAGGGGAGCTGCAGTGGCAAATTGCTATTCTGCTCTGCCTCATGCAGCTTAGATGTTGTGCAGCTAATGAAGCAAGACTCACATCAACAAGGATAAAATCTGATTTTGTGGCAATTGTCCCCTCCTCAGTGCACCCCTGGGGCAGCCCGACCCCATCCATCGGACTGTCCCCTCCCAGCACAGCCAGGAGAGGCTGTGACACTGGTACCCAGCGTGGACATGAGGCTGTGTGTGCCGTCCCTCTCCTGACACAGCTGCATCCACGGGGCTGTCAGAGGCAGCGATGTGCAGCCAAAATAAATGGTGCTCGTGTCAATACAGAAAACTTCCCAGCTGAGCCAGAGAGCCCCAGGAGGGAATTGAATTGCTCAGCAGTGTTAGAGCCATGGCGACGTCCATCCCGTTTACCCTCTCGCATCGGACTCACATGCAGGCAGAGTTCAAGCTGTCCCATGCAGTGTTCACAGGAGAATTTCCTGACCCTTCAGCTGCGACTTTTATCTGAATGACATGTTAGGGGTTTTAAAAAAACCTATTAAAGCTACGGGAAAGACATTACCCTGCCGGGTTATCAACCACAGGCTCTAAATCTACGTGGGCATTTTGCTGGGCTTGCACAGGATGCCATTTGGACAGTTGGGACATGTTCCTGAGGCTCCCTACGCCCAGCACTGCAGAGGTTTGTCTGCATCGATAGTGTGTGAGGGTCTTGCAGAGATGGCCAGTAAGTGCAGGTCAGGTGGGACAGATCTTTGTGTGCATGGCGATGGTGTCTGCAGATGAGTAATACACTGCGTGCTGGGGCTGTGCTTCCTGAAATGGGGGAAATGCAGATGTTTTGTGCATCCATTGGACATTCATGGTTATGGTGTGTATGGGTGTTTGCTTGTATGTACTTATGTGTGTAATGCTATGGTAATGCTATGGTGTATTTATTGTATGTCTGCAATGTATTGAGTGTGCTTATACAGGTTATGAGAGTGCTTGTGTGTGTGCAGCTACATTCTGCCTGCAAATATGCCCACTGTGCTGATGAACACAACTTGTGTGTGTTCATGGCCAGTGCGCAGGCATTGTATCTGTGTATACAAGTGTAATGACTGTGTGCGTATGTGTGGGATGAGCGTGTGTGTCCTTGTGCGTACTCCTGATGTGTATACAGGCATCCTGCCAGTGTGTGCCTGCTGCCCTGGTAAATTGGCGTTTGCATGTGTAATGCTCTGTGTGCTCAAGCAAATCGACCTCCCTTTCCCTGTACCTGTGTGTGTGTTTCCCTGTGGGCGGCTCATGTCTCCTCCCATCTCCCTCTTGTTTCCAACCAGCACCGCTTGGTGCCTGAGTGGGGAGCGCTGAATAGATGGTGTAAGCGCCCAGCAGTTTGCTGGTCTATCAATCAGTCACTGCGGAGAGCCCTGCGTGGCTTTTTTTTTTTTTGTGGTTTTGCCAGCTGCAGCGACAGCACCCGCCTGCTGTGCAGGATGCAACCCGCAGCGGCTGGGGCTCGGCTGGAGGCACCAGTACCCAACTGGGCAGCAGCACCCAGAACCCCACTTGGCCTCATCTCCAGACTTGAATTGCAAAGACATCTGTCCCCACTCTGCGCAGTGGAGAAAGACGACTCTGACAGGCGTGTGTCTGAAGTGTCCCAGGTTTGGATTAATTAATCGTCCTCCATAAGGAAACTCAGACCTGATTCTGCTCACGGTTATTGCTCCTTTTAAGTCCCACTGCAGGTTGTCGGTGCCTTATTCAAGACTGGAACCAGGTGGCGGCAAGCGATCAGGATCCTGAAGCTTCCAGGAGTCATAGCCAATGAGCTAAGCCATGGTGCCACCTCTGCTGGCAGGCTGGCCATCAGGCCGGGTCAGCCTGGGCACTTCCCCACGGAAGGAGCCAGTCCTGTACACAAAAGTAGTTTCTGTGGCAAAATCATCTGAGGGAGAGGACTGCCAATAGTAACACCACTTCCTGGCCACAGGCATTTCTTTTAGGAAGGCATACTTTCTCAGTCCATTGCAAAAAGTCACATGCCAAGAGGAGACCGAGCTAGAACAGACCAAGCGTTCATTGCCTGCCACGAGGCAGGATTGTCTCCATCTCAGACAGGTATGTGCTTAACCTCAAGAAATGAAGGCTTCCCCTCTTCCCCACACAACTTGTCCTAGCACTTCATTATTCCTCATGTTAGAGGTTTCCTAACATCTAATCTGAACCTCCCTCCTAGACCAGGACTTCTTGTCCCATCACCAGTGTCCATGGAGAATTCCTTTCTGATTTAAAACAGCTTTTTAAACATTTAAAAGCTATGATCGTGTCTTGGGCTTCTCTTTTCAAGACTAAAAAGCCTCAGTGCCTTTGATCTTTTCTTACATTGTTTTCACTGCTTTCCTCTGGACAGCTGCCAAAAGGTCCATCTGTCTCCTGAAATACGGCACACACCTTGGACACAATTTTGCTTGTATCTGGAAGTCCAGGTTTCTGGACCATTGCATCTGTTTCAAATTCAGGTCATGTTCACAAGCAGTTGGGGTTTGCAGAAATGACTGGTAGAGGTGAGCAGAGAAATGTCCTGTGAGAAATCCCAAGTCTGTGGCACCTGCGTGCTTTTCTCCTCCCAGTACAGGACGAGAGCTCAACAGATGGGAACTATTCATGAGGTGCATTGCTGGTTCCCAAGCACGTGGACCTGCTATGAGTGCTGCTGAATTTCATTCCCTGCTGACCGTCATGGTTGGGGCAGACTCAGTGCACTCAGTATCCTGTCTGGGATGTCCCCAGCCTCTCCAGCAGACAGAGGGGTGCTGCCCTTCTCTGTCTCCAGGGACCTGCATGGCAGAACCACCCACCCATGGCCTCAGGATGCTCTAGGACTGTATGCCAGGTTGGTAGTCACTCAGCAAACTCAGGTAAGGGTGAAAACCCATTATCCAGTGGGAATTCTGAAATGTTTTGACCGCCTGCTCTGGGGAAGGGATCTGAGGTGACACGATGAGAAGTTCGGGATGTGGTTTTCAACAGATGCAGACTCACCGTTTCTTGCGAGACTCATTTTCATACCATGTGCTCAGCAGGAGAATCCAGAAGCCACAGAATCCTTGTTAGATACAAAGGAGTGCTGTCTGTACTGTTTTCTTTCGAAGTATGAAGCCCTTGGTCCACAAACTCCAGCCAGACCAGAAAAGCCACAGTAATGGCACAGCCCCTACTGCATTGCTTTACCGGGTACCCACAGGGTGCATCTTTTCTGTGAGAAATGGGGTGACCTTGCTACAGCATCTCTGGGAGCTCCTGCCCACCCACTAGCAGGTGCTTCAATGAGATGTTTCTTTCAATGGGAGGAAATCAACTCCACTGGGAACTGTAAAGCCAGTAATTTTGCCCTTTATTGGTAAGGTGTTGCCCTGTTGTTTTTTTCTTTTTTACTTTTTTTTTTTTGTCCCTCTTGTTCATGGGTATTTTTAAAAAAACGAGAGAGGGAAAGAAAGTGAATGAATGAAAATCCATTAAATCTAACCGGTAGCTTAAATGTTTATGCCATGTCTAACTGCCTGATCCTGCCATTACTTTCCTCTGCATCCTGCTGTACCTGCAATTCAAGAAAATTGCCTCCCAAATTGCCATCTTTAGTTTGAGATCCACGTACAACCCGGCTGTAAGCAGTGGATGGAAATGAAATGGACTAAAAATTTAATCCAGCCAGGATTTCCTTGCGTTTTTCAATAGTCCTTGCTGTCAAACTGTAAGTCCTGCTTATTAAAGGTCATGTTTATTAGAGAATGAGGCAGGGAGAATTACAGACACTGACATCTTTAGCGGTGTAACTAAATAAAAAAAATTGATCTTTGCTTGCATCTACCCGTTTGCCTCTATGTGCAGGCAGAGAGACCTATACAAAGTTGTGTTTGTTGCAGTGACATGAACATGCAGAAATCTTTGGCAAAAAGTGTCAACTTTCAAGCTGCACTGAGATTTGCCCTTAGAATGGGCTAAAATCCCTCTGCTTCACACTTTAGTGATCAGATTTCACCTCCTAATTTGACATAACAGCCTCCAGAGATTAATGAAAATTTCCATGTAGGGTTTTGGTGGTTTTTTTTGTTTTTTTTTTTGTTTTCCAAGTGAAGTACTCTTCCATCCCCCTCTTCCCTAAGGAGGTTGTTAAAAAAAACCCTTTTTGGAAATATGGTCCTAGTTATTCCTTCTTTATTAGGGATTTTCTAGCTAAACCACCACTGTCCTAGTTTCCAGTAAACTTACAACTTCGCACACAGACGCACACACTAATGTCTCGGCTGTTAAACTGGTCCTCAGATCATCTGCATTGAGTTCTCCAGTTCCCAAAGGGCAACCTCTTGCCTCTAACTCTCTCTTTCTTTCTCCCCTTCTCTCCTTCTCTTAGCCTCCTTTCAGTAATCACTTATTTTTAGGACCATTAATTTGAAGGTTCCAAAACTCAAAGACATAAAAAATAAATGGGAAAAAAAAAAAAGAAAACTCCTCATTGCTTTGGAAAGTGGTGGTGAGCCTGGGGAGAGATGAAGAATGGGGATGAAACAGAAGGAAGGAGCAAATCTGTGGACAAGGGGTTTTGCAGGGAATCATTAACCACCAATATATCACCAGTGGCTCAGGATGTCCGTGGTTCACAAATTGCTGAGGTCTGGGAGAGTAGGATTGCCTTATTCTTGTAATCTTGTCCAAGTGTCTGCTGTTGGTCATCTATTGAGATGGGACACAGGGTCTTTGGTCTGACCCAGGTGTGATGAGAGCTGGACCCAGGGTGCTGAGCCCTGTAGGGATGCTTGTGCCTGGAGTTGTGGCATCTGCCTGCAAGCTCCTAGCTGAGGAGATAACACCAGGGTCATGCTTGATCTCAGTATGACCTTAGGGAGGTACCTCTGGATCGCAGTCCCCTGGGGTCTGAAACACATGCTGGAGCTGGCTGCATCTCCGAGGGCAGCAAGGACAGTGGGTTTCCCAGGAGTAGACAGGACGTATCACCATTTTGGGGATGGTCTGCAGACCTGATAGAGGGTCTGGTGTGCCAGCCCCCACTCTCTGACATCAGCAGCAATCACCCTATGGACAAGGGCATGAATGCTGAATGATCCTGCCCACTGCCTTGTCCCACTTCTGCTTGCTAACTCATCGTGTCCCCACTGAAAGGACGGGCACAATAAATATTCATAGTGCACTTATGGGTCTATTAAAAGCTACGTCTTTTCTTTTTTTTTTCTCCAAGGTAGGTTCATCTATTCTGATTATGCTAAGGGCCTACCAAATCACTCTCTCTAAATATGCCGTCGCCCTAGTGATAAATGCAGCTGCTGGAGTGGGTCCTTTCTGGCGTTAATCGAACGCTTTAATGAAGTCAGCGTGCTGTTCATATGCATTAAAATGCTCAGTCCCAGCCTGAAGAGGTGCAGTAACTCTCTGGCTCTTGTGCCTCTGCACCAGAGGTAAATAAAGCACTTAAGGCCCGTGCTGGGAAGGGATGAATATCTATTTGTCGCTGCTTGTCTTTTTAGGCATCCCTCCACCCTTCTTTTCTAAAGAGTGAATGGTTTTCAGTGCCTCCCTTCCCAGGATTACACAGGAAAGTGGCATGGATGGGCTCTGACGGCTATTTGTTCTCTCTCATTCCTGTTATGTGTGACAAATTGCTGCACTGTCTCCAGCCTCCTGGATCCCTTTGCACACCGGTGTCTTCCCAGTAAGGAAGGGACACTGGCCGGAGTGGAGGAGCCAGGAGTGAGCTGCCTGAGCAAGCAGGGAGGCACCGTGACCCAGTGAGAAGGTGGCAGCATGCAAACCCAGGTTCTTAACTCACGAGTCCACAAGGGTGGTGGTGGGCTTGTACCTTGAGGGGGGTGGTGGGCTTGCAGGGTCGCAGGCAGGGGAACGGCTTTCCCTGGGGAATCCTAATGTGAGTGGGACGATGTTTGGCTTCAGGAGACCTTTAAGATCACTGGTGTGGTCAGTCGCACATGTGAATAAAGAAGGCAGCGACAAGAGAGGTGAACTCAATGATGGGCAGTCCATGGAGTGGGCTATGCAGCGAGTCTATACGCCATGGGCAACATAAGGGGTAAGTGAACATCCACCCCAGGTATTTTTCAGCCCTGACTCTGAATCTTCATGTGAAGAGCTGGAAGGGCACTTCAAGCTCTTTCATACATTCAGGCTTGCTATTATCAACGAAAACTGCATTTTGTGGACTCTGGGTGTGGATCTTTGTGGGTGGGATGCAGAAAAATAACTCTCTAGACCCACCAACAAATTTAACTTAGGCTACAAAATAACAGCTGCAAGCATCACTACCAAGTAGAGCTCAAAACAAATGCTCAAGGGAAGCAGTGAGACTGTAAGCACTTCCCAAGCCCTGAGCAGCTTGCATTTACTTATTTCACACCCATTTTGGAAAAGGAAGATACAGCCTCAGCTGGGGAGCTGAGCCACGTGGTAATTTGTGCCTTGTACCACGCCACAAGTGAATATGGCCCAAGTGAACACGGACAATTTAAAGGACACTGACTGCTCTCATGCTCTTTCTCATATCTGATCTTTGTTTTTTGAACTTACAATCTGTTCTTTGAGCCATTTTGTCTCTCCTCCCACTGGTCCTGCCTTCTCTCTTTCTTCTTTTTTCCTTTCCCCCTGTTCACCTTCATGGATGGGAACCTTGTTCATTGTTGCTGAAACACGCAGTCAGCTGAAAAATTGACACTGCAAAAGAACTGGACAGCTGAGTGGATCCCCATCACAAGAGTCCAAGAATCTTCTCCTGGGAAAAAAGACTCAGAAATGCACAGTGTTTAAGGAGTTCTCTATCAAGAGCCAATAAATTTTATATATTCATTCTGAGTTTATGTCAATAACTTGTGCTTGTTTAAAATACCTTTTCTGAGATGGTATCTCGTGACCTGAGGACATCAGAAGACAGAAGATTATATCTTTCCCTTCAGTGTTTTCACTAAGAATTTTTGGAATTTAAAATTGGGATATATTTCCAAACTTGAATGTGATTCAGGTTCTTGACACTGGTCCTTGTCGTGCCTTTCTCACTGCGTTGAACAGCTCCTGAAAATCTTTGCTAACAGCCGTATTATCCCCACTAAGACGTGTATGTGCTGTTGCAGCATGCCTCTTGATCTTGTTCTTACTAATCTAAGGAGGTTGAGGGCAAGACTCACACCACCTGCTTCAGTAGGTAATAAGGAAAGTAAACAGAATTCGTGTCCTTAAACTGCAGCCAGCAATTCAGAAAACTTGCACTCCTGCTTCACTCGCCTTTGAAGAGAAATCCAGCTAGCCATGTGCCAAGGAGGCATTCAGTGCTCATCTTCTGCGCCTGTCCCAAATCTCCCAAGAAAGGGGCATTTGCTGTCTTCCACCTTGGGGTAATTTTTACATGCAGCATTCCAGGAGCAGTTTCACTGACCATTCCCAAAGTTAAAACACCTTCCCTGCTCTTATTCTGGCTTCTACTTGTTATACATTGCATCTTCTTTGTCTATCCAAATATCACACAATAAATCTGCCATCAAAAGAGGGAATTGATGATGAATTGCCTGCCCTTTACAAACTCTCAGTTTTCCCCCAGTTCTCTGCTTTCTAGGGACAGCACATTATGCTATATGTAATTCCTACACACCATGGCCCAAGATATCCAACTTCGCATTTTCCTGTGGGAGGACAAACTCTCCAGCTCTGAATAGGTGTCCTGTCCTTGTAGGCACTGATCATCTTGCTAAACTTTGTGTCAACCAATAATTTCAGCAGCAGCAATTTTGCTTTTCCTCCCAGATTACAGATGACAAGACAGTCATGCCAGGCTTCCTACCAGCTCCTACAGACCTTGCCTCCTCAGAAACACCCCCATCTGCCCTTGATGCCTCATAAACAACTATTGTTTAGCAGATCGCTTAGCAGTTCCTAATCCATTTAAGGAGTGCTTCATGGACATTGCATCACACTAATTTTTTAATCAAACTGTCATGAGCTGCAAAGTCAAAGCTTTATAACAGTCTAAATATATTATATCTGGGTAGTCACCTTTATCATCCCAACTTTTTATCTCATCAAAGAGCGTTTGACAAGTTCCATTTTCTATTAGTCTGTGTTAACCAGCCCTAATTATGTTCCCATGCATTAATTCTGTATTGATTGACTCCTGTATTAGTTTTTCCACTATTGTGATGAGATTGTGTCAGACTTGCCACTCCAGAGTTGCTTGGGTCAGACCACTTTCTCTTTTCTAATACTGGCACATAATGAGAGCTCTCCAACTCCTCTGGAATTTCCCTAGTGCTCCAGGAGTTATCCAAGACTGATGTCAAGGGGTCAGATATTTCCTTAGCCAGTTCTAGGAAGACTCTTGGCTGCAAGTTTGCAGATCCTGTTCGTATAAAATGTGTTTATCCCTAGAAGAAATTGCTTAACTTCCTTCTTGGTTGCTAGTAGAGTGGAAAGTATTTCGACATCCTTGTGTGATATAAACACATCCTCTTCTTTCTTTCCAAACTCAGAGCAAACATATTTATTGAACATTTCTGCTGTCTCTAAATCATTATTCACATTTTTTCTGTCTCCACATGGTTGGCCCATGACATCGCTGGCATTTCTCTTTTTCCTAATTAGCCTAGAAAGCTCCTTCCTGTTCAATAATTTGGGTCTTTCCTTGCCATCTTTATCTTCTCTCCATTTTCTGTACTTCCTATCTTAAAATTTATACTGATTTACATTTCTGCTTCATGTCCTTGTTTTACTTTGCTATTCTAGGGCTAATTGCTACCTTCATGTCAATGCTGAACTAAAATGTGTATTTGGCAAAAATTTTCCTGTTCTTTTTCTTATGAAATCATAGCTTTTAGGTTCTCATAAGCCCCTGTTAAAGCTCTCCTGTATGTATGCATATGCATACATCCATACATACTATACATATGTGTATATATATGTACGTATACACATTTTTCCCCTGCTCAGTTGAGCTCATGCTTTCCCTTAGCCATGGGAAATTGTTTTCTGAAGACACAACACACACCTTCCAGATGGAAATTGTTTTTATTAGAAGTCATAAACAAGAGCCCAAGGAACAGAACCACTTGGACAGTGGATGCACCTGAGCAGGTATCTTGCTGTACCCTTCAAGGGCTTTGCAGAGGTGGATGTAGCTGAACATCACTGGTCAGGAGCAGAAAAGTTGTCCACACAGGGGAATTGAACATACAAATCCTCACGTTTTCTTGCTTTTCCCACCTTCCTCAAAATGACCTCTGGACTTACAGTGAGTCTTGAGTCTAAAGCACTCCTATACGGGCTATAGATATTTCATGGCAGTTCTCAGGACATTTATGCTGATACATAACATTTGCTGTTGACTGAACACATCCATTTCATAAGATTCATTTGGAACCCAGTTTGAATACCACTGCAAGGAGAGGAGACAGCCTAGGTAGCTGGAGGGAAAAGCTCTTTTACATTAGCAACACGTGGAAGACAAGATGGATTTTTCTTAGGTTAGGTCCTGCTTGAAGGTTGCTTGACTCAATTTGTTGAATGATTCAAAATGACCCTAGGTGCTGATAATTCAGCTCCTATGAGATTTGCTATGAATTCAAACTTTGTACAGCTAATACGACTTTACCTCAGTTGTAAGTCTGAAGACTATTCAATAATGACAGGCAGTTTGGTTTGTTTGCAATCTCCATATGTTCTCTAAGGTCTGTAAGGATGCCAGAAGATGCGTTATAAGCTTCAGGCTGAAGGAATATGAGAAACTTTTGGCAAAGCGAGATGAAATTGTAGGTAAAATAACTGACGTAAAGCTGGTTGTGGCTGACACACTCTTAGAATCATTACCGGCAAAGTTCAGTACATGGAAGGAATAAAACCCACTCAGCTCAGCAGTAGTCAATGAGTCTGAAATGGATGGTTCAAGTCATGGTTAATTTATTCAAATTGGCTTTCCGTCTTGGTGTGATAGACAGGTACGATATGCCTATCCCCCTTTGACATTTTAAATAGTTTTTACAATAATGCGTCAAATTGAGTTTCACCACTAGTAATAATGCAGAACATTGACCTGCGACATCTGAAAATAAACGACGAGAGCACAAATGCACTCCTTCCCAAGCAATCACGCTTTTCACACAGGTGGAACAGTTTTGTTCCAACAACCATTTTGTTCCAGCCATAGCACCCGACTTGTGTCAATCACACTGAAGATTCCAAGAGCTTCACTTGTTCAAAACAAACAGAAGGGAGCAATTCCTCTCACAATGTATAATTAAGCTGCCGAACTCCTTGATCAGGATGCTGTGGACAATAAGAGTTTACATGAGTTTAAAAGGTGACAGAAGAAATCCATGGAGGAGTATGCTACTGCTGGCTATTAAGCACAACGTCCTCACCTGCCTCAGAACGTCTGATGGAAACTGCTGGACCCTGGCAGAGAACTCAGGGAAAATATCACTGTATCCTTGCCATGTTCTTGTACTTTCCATGTAGGCACCTGCTGCTGTCCAAAAAGGACAGTGTTATAATGCACCTTTTGTCAGACTGAGTGCACCCATCCTTATATTCCTAATCAAATCCAATGGAAGTGCCTGACCATGGTTAAAATGGGCTTGGGAGTGGGCTGCAGGATACTTAAAAGTTTGGCTTGGCAGCTCTTCATCCAAGAGTGTGTCACAAGAACTGATGTATAGCTCAGTGCAGTACAGCATCAACAACAAAACAAATGTCCTTCTTGGACTGGGATTTCATAGCTGAGCTTGCACTCTCCTCGGCAGACACGATCTTAATGGTGAATGAACTTCAGGGTAGACTGCATTTGATGCAAGATAGCAGTCATTATTCAAGCTGACATTGACAAAATGACAGTGGTAAAATAATGGCACATTCTTTGATATTGCCTTCAGGGTCAGGATACTCACTGTTATAGGATGTCTTATCGATCGGGCTTGCCATTTTTAGAGCCCAGACAAGATGTTAGGAGGAAGTTGCAACTGGAGAATAACATGAATTAAAGGATTTACCATGGGTTCGTGGCCTTCATGGAGTGTGAACACACAGGTTTCTTATGGTCTAAGAACAAAAGATCTGAAACTTCTGTACCTCCCAGATGATGATGCCATAGATAGAAGGTACTTTGATAGCCAGCAACTCTCTTTGTTGCTGATCTCATAATTTTATTCCTGTGAGCTTCCAAGAATACCACATACAGGGATGGATTTCATTTTGGGGCCCACAGTGACACTAAAGAGCAGCTCTGATTTCATAGCTGCATGCATTCCTCTCAAGAATGAAGGTTTATGCAAAGTCTTGGTGCACAAGGAAAGATGCCAAGCCAAATGTATTTTTAGCTGTCCAGCCAGCTGGGTTTCTTGTGTCTGCATGAATTCACTGCTTTTCCCCACAAGGATGATCAGAAACATCACTCTTGCAAAAGTTCTCAGTAAAATATCTGTAAAAATTGGTGAACCCAAAGGTGCTATGAAGCTCCCAGACTTTCTTTGGAGCCCATCCAGCAATGGCAAAATTGCTTTAGTTTTATGGCTATTCCCTCTGAGGAGATGACGTATCCAAGGACTTGCACTTTAGTGAACTTTTCATGTTTTATATACAGCCTGTTTTCTCAAGCACCAGCTAGAGAGGACCAGCACTGTCCATACAGCCAGCCAAGACTGAGCCTGATACATCCACACAGACCTTACTGATGTAAGGAACCAACAGGAACAGGCTGAGTGGCGTAGCTAAATATTCAAAGTAAATGTGTTCTACATAGACTAAAGCCTTCTAGTCAACACCTTCATAAATACACACCAAGCTGCAATCTCTATTTAAGCCCAACTCCATAAACATCCTGGCACTCTATGTCCTTTTCAACAGTTCATTAATTAAAGGCAGATGACATTTGGTTTTGATCATTATTTATTTTTCACGATTTGATGCAGTCAACAACAAGGCATAAAGAGCTGTCCTTTTTTAACAAACACGACGGATGTTCCGTAGGGAGATACATGAGTGAATGAAATTCTTTGTTAGGCTTTTTTTTAGGTATTCCAGGGGGGCTTGAAATCTAGTCTGGAGAAGCAGTAAATTATTTCAACTGAGGTGCTGGCTTCAAAATTGAGACTGTATAGCTATCAAAAGGCTGAGGCTGAATTAAAGTACCAGACAGATTTCATCTTGGTATTTTTTAGGAGTCTGGGTGAGAGGTTCACTTGGTCTTGCTGGACAAAGGTGTGGTCAGTGTGACCAAATTATTTCCAGGACATTAACAGTGTGTACAATAAAATGGCCACTTTGGACAAACTGTGTTCATACTGATGGGATTTCTGTGAGATGCAGAGGTGATACACTGCAAGCCAGAGATGCCAAACAGAAGGGGGGTGCATCCCACTGACTGAATCAAACTGCACGATCACAGTGTGATCCGAAATCAGGACTCAGGGAACTCACTCTGACACAACCACCACCAGATTCAGCAAGGTCAGGAGGGCCCCCGGCTCCGCTAGACCAGAAAATCAAGCTTCAGGGTAGCCATGAGGTTCCCAGATGTGACAAAGTCACTCAAAGAAACCGTGAGGCACAGCAACTTTCTGTGTGCGTGGAAAAGCCGGCTTAGCAGAGCTATCGACTTTCAAGTCTCACTAAGGCTGGGTGTTTTGCACATTTCCTTGGCTGGGAAACCAGTAAGAAAATGGATTTTTCGAGCGCGATATAAACAAAGTCCAAGAAAACCTGTCCTGGATAGTCCATCTGGTGTCATTTTTGGTGCCTCCCTGTCATATCAGCCAGCGCTGGTATAAATACAGGTTCTGTGTGGGGAAAGTAAGGATGATCTGGGCAGGAAAAAGCTTTATTTGTCCTTGATTATGCACATTTTGCGGGCCTGTCTGCAGAGTTCAAGCAGGGTTGTGTACAGGTCTGGAGTGTTGACCCCAGCCAACTTAATCCTTTGCTTTATTGTATCAGCCTTGGCAGAAAGAGACTATCCGAGGCACTTCAGCCTACTCCCGGTCAAAAGCCGTGCACAGCAGATCAAAGCGGGACAGACACTGCCTGTTGCTTGCCAAGAAGGCCAGGTGGCAGAAAGCTTCTCACATGTCAGCAGGCACTAGAAGTTCGGGAAATGTTTACAGGCAGCTGACGTCTTCGTGGAGATCTCAGGCTGCGTCTTTCAAGAGTTCACTGCACCTTCAAGTATAGCTGCCGAGGAGCCGGGGTGCGTTGCAGCTGGGTGGGATACAGGGCTGAGCAGCGGCACACACCTTTTCCTGGGGGGTTTCACAGCAGAGATGACAACCAAGGGCTGGTTAGGAGCAGAGGCAGATGGCAAGACAGAAATACCGATCCTTGTACCCGTAATAGTCATCTTTGTCTTTCTTCAAATCACAAACAAGTGTTTATAGAGAAACTCGTCCTCTTCTCTGGGTTGCTTTGGTGGTCTGGAATAGACTCCAGGAATTGCATCCAGTCAGCCGTCTGTTCCTACGCTCAGCTTGCAAGTAGATGATGCCCCAAATCTTAGTGGAATTTAAATGGAAAAAGGGCAAGAAGGCTAATCCAGGGAGGGAGCCAGGAAGACATTTAGAAGCGGGAACATGCTAATGCAAAAATACTGTTCCCAACAGCACTTTCAGTCTCCTCCCTAGGACCAAGGATTAAATGGGACAGAGAGCTGCTGTGATTTGGCTTCTGCTCTTCATATGTTGAATTTTATTTTCCTATTTCATTTTTTTATTGTCTTTTTTTCTTTTTCATTTGGGAAGTGACCCAAGAAACTGTGTTTCCCACATAGCCATTTCAAAGGAAATTTGATGCTGCAACAAGGGCCCTGGGGGAAACACTTTGGGAAAACAGCACCAGCTCTGTCCTTCCTCTCCTTTTTTTCTTAGGAAGAAAAAAAAAAAAAAAAGACAGAGGAGAGGAGCCTTCAGTGTGGGGAGACATGAAGCTGGGGGAGATTGGGTTTCAGAAAAGCAGGCGGTGTGGCTGCTTCGTCCTGTTTCTTAAGCCAAGGACTCTCAGCCTCTGCTCAGCCACAGAAATACCTCACTCTTCAAAGCCATACTGTTGTGATCCCTTTTTTCGTCCCTTTACCTTCTGTCCGCACTGGAAGACTACATGAAACTCACCACAAAGTTTTCTGGACATCTCAAGGTGGAGACACAATTCCTTCTAGCCTTCCCTAGGAGATCAGCACTTTGGTGGGGAGAAACTCCTGCTCCATGGTGTGGTTGGGCAACTCTTGGCAGCCTCCTGGAGGTCCAGAGACTGGGCTGTTCATGCCAGGGGCCGATGCTTGCAGGCTAAGTTTTCTCATGCACCCCACACCTCTAACTTCTGCCCCCAGAGCAAAGATCTCAGTGTTTACCAGGGTCACGGAGTGATTGCCCAACACAGCAGCAATGGGGACCGTGAGGATGTTTCAGGGCCTGATCTAAACATTCAGTATCCTGAAGAGAAGGATCCCTCCCAAAGAGCCTCAGTTTGCAAAATGATCTCTCCCAGCCATGCTGGAGTTGGCTGAGCTTGGAGAAAGGAGGAAAAGAGCCTTTCCCCAGCAGGAGCATGTCCAGCTGTTTCCCTTGCCTTGGATAACTAAACAAGGGCTTTGATCAAAGCTGCTGGGCAGGAGCATCCATCCCTGCCTCTGAAACACAGCTTTGCCTTGCCGGCTCGAAGAGACCAAATGCTGGAAGCTGGAAGGAGCCAGCGCAGTGTGTGAGGCATGTCCTGCCCCTCGCGCTGGCCAGGTGAGTGGAGGGCCAGGCACCAGCCCTTTGCACCTGAGCTGCTCCAGCCACCACAGCTCCCGGGCAGGCTGGGCTCCGACAGCTCCAGCGGTGGCAGGAGGGGCGGTGGGTACCAACCTCAGGAGGCTGCAGGGACAGATGTTGTCTCACACCCTGCAGAGGGCTCTGACCCGACGGGTCGAGCAGAACTGGAGAAACGCTGGTATTTCCCCAGCCGTCTCTGCTGTTCTGCTTTGTGGGATGGGGATGGGAACAATGGCACTGCTGCCCTGGGTCATACACCAACGCCCTGAAGCATCCAACAGTTGCCAAAATATTCATCTTCAGATTCCTCTGTCCCTATTCTTCATGCTCACAGTGACCCATAGAGCACTGCTGACTGATGCTGTGGGCCCAGGTGGACTTAGTGCCTTCAGGCAATGAAGGCAGAGAAACCCGTTTGTCCCATCCCCATGGCCCTAGACGCATTTGCTGCTCACCTGTGTGCTCCTTCCCTAGGGCCGGGGGGCAATTTGGCAGGAGAACGCTGGGAATCAGCTCCTAGCTCAGTACAGCTCCAGTCCTCACCCTCTTGCGCAGCGTGAATTGAAAAGTGCCAGAACAAGAATCTACGCGTCCCACAGGTCACTTACAGCAGCAGCCTTGGGTCCCAGGGGGTCACTGGGTGGGAAGAGCTTCAGATGCCTGTTCCCAGCTGTCCCTCACTGTGCCATCATGATGTGGCACACGAGGGTGTGCTTATCTGACACTCGCACAGCTCTGCAGGTCACCGGGACATCAGAGCAGGCGGGCAGCTGAGCCCTGACCCCGTGGAAAGGGTGAAGTCCCTAAGAAGACAGGCAAAACAGTTCTTCCCCGTTATCCCTCCTCCTGGCCTCACTTCACGCAGCTGTAAAGAGCCGGTGTAACCCCTCACAAACCCCTTAAGGTCTGTTCAGACTCTGAAATTCCCCCAGGCTGGCAGTCTGCCCCTGTGTACTGCAGAGCCTGCTCTCCTCTAGCTGAGCAGCCTGCCCATTCCCCATGGCGAGGCACGGTCCCCAGGGAAAGGGGATGCAAGGAAAGGCTGCTGGGTGAGAGGTGCCAGTGATAAAGCCCCAGCCCTCTCTTCCACCACCCATGTCGGTGCCCAGAAGTGCATTTCTACCTTTCCTCTGAGCCCCTGGGGTCGAGCCTGGCTGAGCATCCCTCAGTGTGTGCAGGGGGCTGGAGTTGGCAGAGCAGGAGCAGGGGACTGCGGGGACCGTGCTTGTGGCCACAGAGACAGGGGACATTTCCTCCACTGGCATGAGGTCGTCCTGGGAGTGCATGTGCATGGGGAGAAATCCATTTTTTATGCTGGGAGTCATCTCAGCCACACCAACCAGTGCAGCCCGACAAGCTCCATCCGCTTCCCCTCCCACCACCCGGACGGTGAGCCCCAGCTCTGCCCCAGAGCAAGGGACATCTCTCAGAGAAGAGAAGACTCAAAAGAGTCCAGCACACTCTCTTGCCCTCAGCTAGAGCTCCCGGCAAAGGATTTTAGATAAGGTCAGCATTTTTTTTCGCCATGTACAGATTCCCTCATCGAGGATGGACAGAGATCCATGAGATTCATTTCATGGATGGCTCCGAACAGCTGTGACACAGAAACAGCTTTCAAGTGCTCTCAGCCTGGCTGCATCTGAGCAAGTATCCTGGAGGCCTGACTTACTTTCGAATCTATCTACCTAGGTATTTCAAACGCATTGCCACTGCAGCATCTCGGTCTCAGTTTATCTCCATATCCCATTGCATATTCCCAAATGATGTTGAATAATGTGTCTCCGATATTACTTTTTAAGTAACCTTAATTGTCTGATTTTGATTTGTGTTTAAATTGCACTTTTCCCTGCAACCTGAGAGGCATCAGAATTACACACGTAGCGTTTTGGTGGAAAGTATTTTCGTGCGCTCATCTGGTGAGCGCTCCTGTTGGAGGGCATATGCACGAGGGGGCAGAGTTAAAGCTTCTGGGGGAAGATCAACTTCTGAATTTCCTGAGGTTTATGAGATTAAAACCTCACATTTAAAGTCGCATTAAAAGAGAGCTGTCAGGTTCTATTTCACAGAAGATGTTGGTTTTGTGAAAAGTGCTTTTTACAAAACATATGGCCAAGGTAATTGTTTGGGTTTGGAGGGGGGGGTGGGGGGGAAGAGGGATTTATTCCAACGAAAGCATGTCTTTTGAACAGCTCTGGCCTGAAGAATTTGAAGCCCTCAGTTAATGCATGAAAATGAAGCTGACTTCACAGAGCAGCGATGTTGACTCTCCTGTTTTCTTTGCCAGGAGGGAAGGAAGTGAAGGGAAGCGGGCTGCTGGGAGGGGAGCGCCGTGCAGGACCTCAGCACAAGCCTTAGACACCTCTTGTGGCTCCAGACGCACCTGAAGCCAGGCTGAAATGCCACAACCCGACGGGCAAAGGCCCGTTTGCACGTGGGTGTGTTTAATGAGCAACACACTTTGTTCATTACATGCCTTCATTTTAAATCATAAACGATTTCATGAAGGCTTTTCCTTTCCAAACATATGTAGATTGGTCGCTCCCCTTTAAGGTGGCTTTTGTGTTCACAGCAGAGAGAAATGCTTGGCCAGGCTGAAGCTCAGGGCTGACATCAGTGGGAGCTTTCGTTAATTGAATTACTGTTTTGTGGCAGAATGTTTTAAAAATAAGCGGAAATGTCCCACATACTTTTTTGGCTGAGAGATCAAATGTATCCAAAGGAATTCAATAATATTCCTACATCTGTGAGTCCTGCCTGTCCCTGGAGAAAAAAAGTCAAATTCAGTCTCCACCATTGTTTGTGTTCATTATATTCCCTTATCGTCTTTTTGGCTCGTGGGCAGCGGGGGGGAACTAGCAGAGTTCCTCAGGCCTCAAATGGAAACATATAGAGTCATATGCATATCACAAGAGCAGGAAGGACAGTATCAGAAAAAAAGACTCCTCCACTATTCATCTGAATAAGAGCCATGATTTGCTTTGAAGGCGTTTGCCTCCCCCATTGCTTGCTTTTCTTCTGAATACTTATTGCAGCAGAATCCAGGCTGAAAAGGTGTAGGTAAAAAAAGGAAAGCGCGAGGTGAGATTCTTTGAACCTGCATTCGCATGCAGAGCCACATGTGGATATGAATTTTCAGGCAAGTGTATCTTCAGATACCTATTGGCAGGCAAATCCCAAAGCAAGTACTTGCACTTATATGAACTGATGAGGATTTATCTAAGATTTTGCTGGCAAAAGAATACTCATGCGAGCACTTATTCAGAGATACCCTAGCAGGGAAATACTTGTTCACAGGCTTGTCCACAAATGCATTAGCTGCAAATTCATATGTAAATACTGGTGCTACTGCCCCTCCATGTACGCCTGCGTCAGGGAATGCGTGTGCATGTATGGATAAGCTGGGCAAGCAACAAGCGAATAGGAATGCAAATATGAAGTGAGAGGAAAATAGTGTTTGATGGTCATGCAAATGAAGTTGGGCATTCATGCAACAGCTGTGCGAGTGCGCGACCTGAGGTGCTGGTGTAATCACACACACGAACATATTCGGACAGGGCTTTCCTGTGGCAGATGCTCATGCATATTGGCAATGCAGTCAAACGTTAATGCATATCCATTTTCCTGGCCAATGTTCAGGCCATCAGCTATTAACTGGTGATTTTATGGTGGTGCAGGAAAGCAAGAAGTGGAAGGCTTGGGGTGACCAACCCTTGGCTGATGGCTTGGGAATCTTTCAGGAGATATCCTTGAGGGAAGGAGGAATAAAGTCACACAGCTCACACCCAGAAGAGGAAAAGGCTTAGCTCAGATCTATGCTAAACTCAGAGAAAGAACCCAGGTGGAACTGGCTTGCCAAGTCCTGATGTTGAGATGTCAAAGCAGAAAAGAAGAAGGGCATCGAATCCCTCTGGATACATTTGATGTCCTCCACCAGAAAAATTGTATTGGACATTTCAGCTTATTTTTAAAACATTCTGCCACTAAACAGTAATTTGAAGAGCTAAATCTCCCTCTGACATCAGTTCTCAGCTTCAGCGTCAGGTCAAGTTTTATTTAAACTGCCTTAAATGGACGTTGCCAAGCTGGAAAGAAAAATAATTCTATGAAACATCTGATACTTTAAAAGCAAAGCGTTATTTCTGACAGAGCCTCGGCTCAACCCATCCCCCAGGAGCAGACTCTCCTCCACCACTGTCTTGCAGGATGGGATTTATCAAGGGAAATAAGGGGGTGAGTCCCCTCTGCAGAAGGGTTCATTTCAAGAAGACCACACTAGCCATTACCAGGCTTTCCACTGATCGTAATGGGTTTCAGGCAGCTACAGATAGTTCAGCCCAGGGCACTATTTGTTGCTGATTTACAGCCTATCATGTCCTGTGTACCTGCAGAGGGAAGGGAGCCATACAGCTGCAGAAGGACCATCGTGGCCCTGAGATGCATCCTCCATGATGTCTCCATGATCCTGCTGCTAAGCCCATGGAAAATAATGCAATTATCACTCTAAAGTAAAGTGTGTTTGAAAAGTGCATTTGATTAGACATGTGCTGTGATGGACTGAGCTTGTGTAACTCTGGCTGCTTGCACTCCTCTCTCTCTAGCCTGTGCTCCCTCATTAACAAGTGCCATGCTCCGCCAGATTAATGATCTACTGATAGGTACTGGAGAGATGCTTTAGCTTAGATTTATCCCATTTAAGCTGTAGAGGCTTCACCAAGGAAGATAAATGGGGAGCAGAATTGGCGATGCAGTGGGACTAACACCTCCAGGTGGGCGGCAGGTCTTTGAGAGGCCGTATCCCTGGGGAGAGTGACAAACTGAGGTTGCGGAAGGAGTTTTCGGGGTTAGCTTCTAGCAGAGGTGCATCAAAACAGGTAGGGGAGGATTTGGCTGCAAGTACCTCGTTCCAGCTGGATTTCTGAACCTAAGCCCCTTGGAGATGAGTTGCCCACCGTTGTCCCCACCTCTGCTGCCCGAACACCTCCTCTACCTGCTGATCCCCATTAAGGCAGGTGCTGGCTCACGGCTGGGGTTGGCTCCCGCTTTTCTCTGGGAGTGGGTGAGCTGGCTCAGAGCTGTGCACAGGCTCCCTGGTTTCCCTCCAGCTGCCTCTTCCTCTTTGAGAAGAGCCTCAGATGTGAGCAAGTGTGAGTCTCTGTGCTACAGGGATGCACTGAAATAGCAGGGTGTGAATCGCCCCTCCTGCCCTGCTCTCACCGAACAATTCGCAATTCTACTAATCCGCTCACCTGAGCAGTCCTTATGCAATCCTTACCCTCTAAGTAAGATCTCTGGGATGAGTAGGAAAACGAGTTTCTGATCTGGGCCTGAAGATGCTGTAACAATCCATTACCTGTGTTACAACAGCAGGACCTTTTATAGTGTGTTTTTAACATCCCAGAACCCCAGCATCCTTTGCAAAGGAGCCATTGATTCCTCTACCCTGGTTTTACAAGTAAGGAAAGCCGGCCACAAAGGGGGAAAGAAAAGCTTTTGTTCAGCGCAGTGCAGCAAGTCAGCGGTGGAGCGGGGGAGAGACACAGCTCCCCGAGCTCCAAGTGCTACTCCCACTTTGTGTTTGCTAGGTGTGTGTGGCTAATGCCAAACGAGTTTAATGGGGGTCATGGCTGCCTTGTCCCATATACCGTGCAAGCTCGAGGAAGGCATTCGCTCTGCCTATACTAGCTACCAGCTTCGCTTTCATGTTTGCGCTAGCATGGGGGAAAGTCAGCCTCTGGAAACGGGGAAGAACAAAGGTTAGCACAGGGAGGACAGAAGGATTTGCTCTTACATCTTTGGAGAGAGCTTTGTGTTGTTTGTACCACAGAACAGCTCACACAGCTCATCAGAAGAGCCTCTGGACTTGATCAGAGGTCGTAGCAGGCATCGGCAGTGCCCTGCTGCCAGGCAGCCATCAAACCCCCAGCAGGGCTGTGGATGACGGGTCTCACGGTGCCAAATTCCCTGTTGCTCTTTCATGTGAGGGTGCTCCACTACCTTATGATCTGGTTCATGGAGCAATTTCTCACCCATCTGGGACAGCAATATGTGCTGCTTATCCTTCTGGAGTCACCTATTGCCACTAACCTGTAGGAAACCAAAATTTTTGAGAGATTTATACTTGTCCCCGATTGGAAAAAATTAGCCAAAGCATTTGAAAGACAGACAAACAGACCATGCCTTGTTTCCTTAGGAAATCAGCCGAACAGCCTCATGCTAAACATATGTTTCTCTGAAGAATTGTTCCCCCTCTCCTCATGCACACAGCCCATTTGCAGGTTGTCAGCCCTTATCATGCTTCAGGTTCGCCAGAGATTTGGTCATGCAAATAGGAGCTGAAGAGAGTGAAAACTGAAGCAAAGCAAGAAGTACAGAGACCTTGTTTGAATGGCTGCTCACCCCACCTAAGCTGCCCCACATCTACAGATACCCAGTTTGTTAATTAGGGCTCCCAAAGCCGAGTAGATTTAGGATCCACCATGCAGCGTGCCCTCTGCAAAACAATCACCCTCTTGCTCCAGACCTAATCCTGAGAAAGTCTGTCCGGGCATGTGCTGGGGACTCTTATGGGTGGAGGATCCACCTTTCACCTCACCAGCATTTAATAGATCACTTTCTTTCTTATACGAATTCATCTAGCTTTAACTTCCAACAGAGATGCTTTCTTATAGCTTTCAGTGGTAGATTAAAGATCTCTTTGGTACTCGTAGCTTCTTCTGAAAGTGCTTAGACACTATTATCCAGTCACCTCTTCATCTTCTTTTTGAACCGCTGAATAGGTTTGGTGATTTAAATCTCTCTCTCTGAGACATCTTTGTCCGTTGCTTAAATTATTCTTCACTTTTCTCTGTTCTCTTTCAAATTTTCCATGTCCTTTTTAAAATGTGGGCACCAGAACTGGGATTTAGAGGCTCGGTTACAAATGGATACAAACCATTTTCCCTGTCTTGGAAAAACTGTTGAGATTTTGTTGTGTTTTCCTGTCTGCTCTGAGGATACATGTCAAAACTTTGATAAATGCAGTGACATTATGACCCTAGAAAAAAATTGATTAGGAGAAAAGTAAGTATTTCATATCGACCTTTTTTACAACATTTTAGGAAACATTCCAGTTTTCAATTTCATATTTTTTAATTTTCCTTGTTCTTGCCCAGTTTCTTAGATAACGAAGTAATTTTGAAGAAAAAAGAACTCCTAGCCCTGAAAAGGTGTTGGAAAAAACTGTTTGACCTTGCAGATTTTTACCTCCCCTTTTTTTTTTTTTTTTTTTCAAAATGACAAATGCACCTCCTCAACACTCTCCTGACGAATGTTTTGCTTTTAATTAACCAGCATTCAGGAAATCACTCTCTTTGCTCTGGTTTCTCACATTTCCCTCATCAATACAGAGATGAACTGCTCTAGCTGACCCTGCCCTGATCCCAAGGTTTGGACTAGGTGATTTCCAGAGATCTTTTCCAACCTCAGCGATTCAGAGTTAGCAGGTCACTTAGCAACCTAGAGCAAATATCTTTTAATTATCGCCAATTATGTTAACATTTCATGTGAACAGGCACAGCGGAGATCAGGTCTTGCTTCAGTTTAGCCTACGTCTGTTCCCAAACAATCGAAGAGCGAGTTAACCATGGGGGCTTTTGGACCGGGTTGCGTTGTGGGGGTGTACAGTGTGCCCAGGCTCATTGCGAATGGGGAAAGGTCAACTGGTGTCCACTTGCTCAGTTGGTGAGCAGTGGCTGATTAAACTGCAATACACAAGCCCATGTCCTCGTGCTTCCCCTACCCTCAGCCTCTTGCTGCCGATGGGAGCGCTATCAGGAATGGGTGGATCAGTAAGTCGGAGGGGACCCTGGTCTTGCGGGTGGCATTAATACTGAAGAGGAAAAGGGGTAAAAGAGATTTGATGCTATATGTGGGTTTGATAGCCTTTTCTCCAGCGTATGTGTAGCACATGCATTTATCAAATGCGAGCTTTCAGAGAAAGCAAGTGGGATGGTTCGTGTTCTCCTTTTCCCCACATCTCACTAGGTTTCATGTGCTTTATTGCTATCTTTGAACAGGATCATAAAAGTGGAAGGATTAGACCCCAGCCATCCACTCTCATGCCAATAGCCGTGTTGAAGTCAAAGGGGCTGTTGGGTGATGGGGTCTCAGTGCAGGCTGCTGGCTTGGTCTCTGTGTCATGGAAAACTTCCAGCTGGATAATTGCATCCTGCCTCAGTAAATTCTCCCTGGAAATCCACTTGGATGCAGCATCTTCTCTCCCTGCCTCTCTTCAGCAATGGTGGGGAACGGATCGAGGCGGTGAAGCAGCTGCTTCGTGCTGTCTCCAGAGGTGGCCACATTCCAGTTGCAGGCAAATGACCTCTGTGCTCATCAGGTTGACCAAATTGCAGTGGGGAGGGATGTGGAAATGAACGGTACTGGGCAGAAGTGCTCTGAGGTGACACAGAATCGCTCTGCTCTGTGCTGCAGCCCTGTTGCAGCCCTAGAGCCAGATTGCTCAGCCATGGGACATCACCTTGAAATGCAAACAGGGAAGTGCAATGGGCTGACATTTGCATCGCGCTTATCTGAGCCCTTCAGCACAAGGCAAATATTTGCTGGTGATACTGATATCATCTTAGAACCACAGAAATGAGGCCCAGCAAAGGCATACTACATTGTGTGCTCCCAGTACGGGGGCAAGGGGTTTTCATACAGAAGCATTTCTCCAGGCTGCATCAAGTCCTGTTTTAGGAGTCCAGAGGACCACTTGCCATGTGGAAGAGTAGATACATTGATGGCTTGCGTGACTGGGAGGCAGCCTGGCTGGAACACCTCTTGGAATAAAATCTCAATCTAATGGGCAATTGATAGCCAAAGTATAGGATAATAGTAGAATAATTTTTCTTAACACTTATTTTTACCCCAAGCCAGGCTTCTCAGATCAATGTGACTTGGCATAAAAAGAGGGCAGGGAGAGGAGTGGTGACTGAAGACAGATAGCGGAGTGGGGGACTGGACACTGCCACATCTCTGTGGGTACCCAGTCCTGCTGCAGGCTGTCCCCACGCCAGTCCTGCTTGCATGGAAAAGCTGCATGTGGTGGGACTGGATGGAAGAAGGCGAGGGCGATGGGGACAGGAACGGGTGCTCCCTGGATCTGGCTTTGGAAAAACCCTCCTCCTCACATGTTGTCTTCATCTATCTCCCTCCTTTCACGCAGCTCTGCTTTCCATCTCTCTCCAGCACACGCATGCACATCGTAAAGCAGCCCCTGCACCCACCTCGCCTTTCCCCACACGCCTGCAGGAGTGCAGCCTGCAAACACACCTTTCCTATCATCAAACGTGGGCGCGCACCCCCTCCACATACCCCATGCAAAAACAGCCAGCCAGGCTCCCTGAATGCGAGCTCGGGGAGTTATAAAAAGGTAGATGTGTTTTTCAGGAACACGAGCAGCCCAGCTGAGCAGAACTTCAAGGGGGCCACTTCTCGCTCCCTTTCGTTTCCACTCCAAAGAGCGCGTGAATGATGTCCGGTGGGAACGAGCTCGCCAAGAAAAATGCAGCTGAACTGCCGTCGTAAGGGTTGTGTGCTTCACGCCATAAAACCGGAGTGGAAGAGCAGTGTGAGAAGCTAAGACCCTCACGCACAGGCCATAATGTTCTTTTCTGCTTTGAAGTGGATTTAGGGCTGGCTCAGCCTCTCTGGGGGCTGGAGGCTGCTGCTTATCCATGCAGCCTAGCAGCAGCAATAAGCAGCTGAACATCCTCAAGCCTCCTCTTTACAGAGAGCAGAGAACGCTCTGCATCCTTCTTCCTCCAAAGCAGCAGCTGCAATCAAGGAATCACAGGATGGATTGTCACAACTCATCCACTCCCCCCTCTCTGGCTGTTTTGGACCTGAACTCTCCCCGCCTCTGAGGTGTCTTAGCACCTCCTCATTTTGACCCCATTTTCATGGCACGGAATGCCTTGCAGGGCACCCCGGATGGGACCTGGGTACTCTGTGGCCTCCCCAGAACCTGTATCCAGGCAGAGGTCTTCTGGACATCATCCCCCAGGTTCTTGCTTATGGCTGAAGAGAGGTGGGTGCTGTCTGGTTCCCTTCAGATTTGCCAGCTTTACTTGGCTTATACCTCCCCTCCATTTTTCCTTTATATGCAGCAATCCTGGGCTTTTTCCTTCTTTTCCCTTCCTGATTAAGTGACGTGGATGTTCAGCTGTGGATGGACCCAGGCCAATTCTTTTCTCTAAGATCCCAGTCAGCAAGGTCCATCACTGGTGGCCAGATGACTCATCCAGTTGCCCTGGGGAATCATGGCAGAGAGCAAGAGCCCTAGTCAGGGCAGGGGCTGCTCACCACAACTGCTCCAAACTCTCCGCTCTAACCATTGAGCATCTTTATTGGGATTGTCCACAGGAGCTGGTCACAGGGCAAGAAACCCAGCACTGGGACACTGTGGCAGAGCTTTTTTGTTGGAATGTTTCTACTGATCCCTTATCTCTCCCCATTAGTGGCTGGTTATGCCTGGTCAGGGTAGAGGTATAAACCCCATCTTATCTGAAAACTTACCTATGGGGAAAGGAGATTTTGGAGGAAATGCAGCTCTGGATGTTTGGGTTACTTGCTTCACTGCAAGTTACTGTTTCACAGCTGCCTCACATAGGGTGGTCATGACAGCACACACCGACTATAAAAAAAAAGACCATCCAGGACTCAGAAGCTAAATCCTGCTTTAGCCATGGAAGCCAGCCACATCTTCCTACAGCTCTCCTGGGGGGCTGCAAGAACAAGTAGCTACTAATGTGTGACTTTTCTCCACCAGATGCAGCTACCTGAAAGCTCAGCATCTAATTTGCACTTGTCATTTGGGATATCTCTTGTTTGTGGAACACCTTTTGATGCAGATCCACCCTATCTGTTGAACACTCTTGTATGAAGAAGGAATGATTTTCCTCATTCCCTGGAGGTATCTGTTTCTCTCCACTGGTTGTGAAAGGAGCAAACAGCATCTACAGTGTAGATCAGAATCATAGCGTTAACACAGCCAGAAATAGGTGGGATGAGTCCTACCCTCTGTGTCAGATGGGAGGTCACCCTGATGTCATGCTGTGTGGCCTTTCTCACAGTTTGTCTATAAAAAGAAATTTCCGATGGTTCTGGTACACCCAGATCTCAGGAGTTACACTAGTGCGTTTTCAGTAGAAACTCTCAGGTGCCTGGGAGTGACAGAGGAAGAGGAGACAAAACTCAGATTTTTAATAACCTTTCCCGGATATAAGGTTATTAAATTTGTGGCTTGTCTCAGAGTTACCTAAATCCCCCACATCTGCCCTGATGATCCCTTATGCTGTAGGGACGGCTGGATATGACTTGTACCCATCCCTCCACCACTATGGTTGGCAGCTTACCATTTCATTAACATCCACCCAGGCTCATTTCAGCTAGTAGTAATGTAGTTTGCCTTTCCTACTGTGGTCAAGGGGACTTCTGAAAAAAAACTGCTTTAACCATTTAAGCCAGATGTGCTGCCAGTCCAGAGGAGTCATCATGTGTGCTTTATGTCCTTTGGAATGCAAGTCGTGGTGCTCAGCTCCGCACGGCGAGCAGAGGCTGCCTGCAAACCAGGCATCGGCAGCAAACGCGTCGGTACTCATGCTCATGACCTTCTTCTCAATCAGATCTGCTAGAGATTTCGTGCTTTATTAATGAGAGCAGAGATTGTTGAGAACAATTAAAAGAGTTGCCGTAGGCACAGACAGTGGATGCGCAGACGTGTAGCGGTCCTTCAGGTACTAAGCAGAGGTTAGGGAAAGGCTGATAAAGTCAATACCCAAGAAACAGTTTTTCACTCAATTACAGTGGTTTAAAATTAGGTTGAAATCTTGGTTCACCACTATTCCCCAAATATACCTACCATAGCTCATGTCTCAAATGCATGTATTAGGTACATTCAGATGGGCTGTCCAGGGTGATAACAGACTTGGAGAATGACCTCAGGTTGAACTGCAGGGAAAAGAAATTGTTTCCTCATTAATATCTCTGCAAAATAAATGTCAACTGGAAAAACAGTTTCTGTGTAATCAATCTTGGTTCATAGACACTGGGCTCTGACAATTCCTCTCATGGAAAGGAATATATTTCCCATAGATCTGTAGTGTTTCATACATTATAGCTTTCATAATAGCAAAAGCCAGTGCTTGGGTTACATTGAGATTTTCTTTCTAACCCTTTGGTTTCACATGATCATAATTCTCTGAAAAATTTCTCTGTTCAGACTAAAACTTTCACACTTTGTATAGGGCAAGAAATGATGATTTTTCTTTCACTGAAGAAAATCCTTTTAGCTATCTTTGATTTATTGGAATGTGTGTAGGGGAGAATTACACTTTTATGGCTTTTTAAAATGTATTTTTCTTCTTGGCAACTAACAAGGCTAGAAAAGCCCTTTTCCTAACCTACTTGGCATTTTCCTTATGGAGAAGCCGAGATTTTGTTGGGGGTGGGCTGGGGAAATCATCTACAAGAAAAACAGCAATTGAAGGATCACCTCTGAGCATGCTTAGCTGAGATATACTGGGATTTTAGGGGGAGGGGGAAGAGAAGCATTTAGATTTATTTCTTGCAAGACAACACTGTGTACAGAATTTGCTGCTGAGCCTGGGGCTGATTTAGGGTGGTCACTGGGTTAAGGACAGGAATGACTGACAAGCAACTCTCCCTCAAATGCAGAAGGAAGGTGCATCTCTACTTACAGTCTCACCAGGTTGTGTGATTTGGATTCTGAAGACGTTCGCTTTTGCTGGGTTTCTTCTAAAAAAGCTCCGACAGTCAAATGATGCAGGGGAATCTCATGTATCATTGCAAAGAAAGCGCTTTCTCAACTTCACCTTCATGCGGAGAAGTGTGGCAGTGTGACTTGGCAAGATTTCTCCAATCTCACGTCCTGAGACAGGTTCCCACCTTCCTCTTTGGCCTTTCCTAGCCACCTGTGGCAGAGGCAAGTGGTTGCTAAATCACTGGTCAAGCAGCCCTTGAGAAAGGGTCCTTCCCTGCTGCAGCCCCATGCCCTGTCACATGCCCTGAGCATGCTGCTCTGGTCCCTGACCCACCATGATGGATATGTGGAGTCATGCGCACTGGGAAGAAAACACCTGCAAAATATTGAGGTGAATGAAAGAACCTCACATTTTCAATAAAAAGCTATTTTTAACCAGTGTCGTGTTGGCCATGCAGACTGGACAATGCGTTTGAGCACCAAACATTGCCAACTCCATGAGCTCGCTCATTTCCAAGGGGCAGCAGAATACAGGAGAAATGCAAACAGCTGCACAGTGCTCTCCTTCTACTCTGATTTTCCCTTATTAACAGGAGGTAAGAAAATGTCATGCAAAATGATTCTGTTAATGCGACAATAGGATTGTATATCCATTCGATGACGGATGACAGGAAGTTGAGAGGTTGATCCCATCTCAGCCACATTAATTTGTAGCCCCTATTTGTTGTGCTGTCTGCCTCCAGTCCTGGTGACTTTGGCAGCTAATTCTAGCAGAATTTCAGCAAAACTCCAGGAATCTTAGATGAAAAGCAAATTTTTCACCACCACCGGAATTTTTAAAGCACATAGGAATTTGGGGTCAACTTACCACCTTGCTTTCTGACCTATGCAATGCAGCTTGTTCTGTTGATATAGCCTTTTCCCTCATTTCTTATATACCTCCTACATATTCCCTGCGTCCATTTGGAAACCGGATTCATCCTACTCCCTCAGAGTCTTTCCCTCTGTGATCTCTGCTTTCCATGCAAGAAAATACATTCGCCACCCATTGTAACTAGATCCAGGCATTGCCCTATTCAGTGCAGTTAGGTGCCCCACAGAGTTCCCTTCAAGTTGTAATGTTTGTCCTCAGAAACCTTAATTGTAGACCTGTTGTTATTACCTACTGCTATTTGAATTTAAACCAAAGCTGGCAGCAATTGCTTGATCTCATCCTGTTTTCTGCAACATGTTCTTTTGCAAAATCATTTATTCCTTACCAAAAATTAGGTCTCAAACAGCATCATGGCACTAATACTCCAAGTATTTGGGAGAAAAATCTGCCATCTGCCTGTTCCCAACAATCTTGACTGACTTCAATAATTGGGCTGGAAAAATCTATTAAAAGGATTAAGTGATGCATTGCTCACGGGCTCTCAGTTGGATCCCTCCAGCCTTGAGACCCTATATCACACTGACTCAAAGTGGAGGGCATTCTAGGATTCTATGGACATTAGTAGACATTTTGGAGGAAGACATGAGACTACAGCTGGTAGATAAACCCTACAGTTTTCCCACCAATGCCTAAAGCACGAAGTGCAAAGACCTTCCCTGTCCCTAAGATTGGGAACTGTTGGTGTTTTATTACCTGTAGAAATAACCTCGGACAAGACCAAGAGCCCATCAACCCGGCTTTGGATCTTGCTGAGCTGCTGCTTTCAGTGTCTTCAGTTGGCAGGGAGATGCATGGCTTAATGCCCTCGTCCTAAAGCCCATGCAGCATCCAACCCTAAATCTGTGGGGCAATTCACAGGGTTAATTGTGAACTGACATGGGACCATACACGGTACATTTAAAACACAGCCAAAGAGACAGATTATCAGGAAATGTAGACTCTGCAGTCAGGTAGGAACATATTTTAAGACTATAACACTGTGTATTAAAAGTATATTTACAACATAATAAGCCAGGCTGTATATTTCAAAGATCAATGAGAAGGGGCCAGTTTTGGTGACGTTTGAAGTCTATCTCCTGGGCTGTCACATATATTTGAAGAATGCCTGCTATACATTTAGATCAACCCCCATCCCAAATGGAGGGGAACGCGGCTCTCTCCCCATATGGGGCTAATCTCCGGGAAGGCGGTGCGAGCACATGGTACCAATTCCTCCACACTTTGGTCCCTTAACTCAGTCCTGAAGGCAGGGAGCCGAGATGGGGGCAGGGGTAAAAGCCTGGTGTCACCCATTCATCTTTCGCGAGAGGGGTGCCTGCTGCTCACAGGTGATCAGTTTTGCTTTGCTCCCGTGGCAGGGGAGAAATACGAGGGGACTAATCACAGGGAGTGACGCCTCGGGACAGGAATGGCTCCTGATGGAAATGCGGCAACTGCAGCTCCCTCCCACTTTCTGGGGCGACAGCGAAAAAACAAATTGAATCCAGAATGAGCTGCCACCTCCCTCCGCAGCTCTTTTGCAGCCGAGTCCTGCAGACCCAACTGCACGGCTAAATACATACGTGGCATGCAAACAGCACGTTAGCAGGGAGAAGTCTGACTTTGGGGCAGCAGGTCACCTACCATCAGAGCTGCCCTTCCAGCCCCAGAGGAATTGAGCCAGCCCCATGGATTGAGCCCATGGGAGCCAGCGGCAGCGGTACCCGGCACACACAGGCTGCAGGTGTGAGAAGCAGCCGGTTACTGCTTGTGCTAGAGGATGGGCAAAGAAACGTCCCCTCTGGCAGGAGAGAAACTGCAGTGGCGATTGCACTGGGACAACCTGGCTGAGAGAAGGAAATGTTTTTGGTGGAAGAAAAATCCAAACTTTTCAACAACATATTGTTTCCTGGAAGTTTCCAAAAGTTGTTACAACAATTCTATTTTGCGGCACCGCATTAATGAGTAAATCCCAGTTTAGTCAGTCTTGAGTGTTTTTCAGTTTCCTCATCTCCTTTTCTTTCACATGGAAGAAAGAAGTAGGTGGGAAGAGGATCTCTTGCTTAAAATTTCAAAACAATAAATACTGATATCTATAAATTTTTTTTTTTCAAACTTTGTTGAATTTTCCTCTTCTAGTTGCTTTAGAGGAAAACAGTTTCTAGGAAAATCCAGGATTAGATGAAAGAGAGTCAGAGCTGTAAAGTGTAGGAGAATTGCTCACTTTTCTTACGACACCAAGCTGCACACATTGTCTAAGCCAATTGCGTGAGGATCCTGTTCCGGTCGTGTTCATCTTGCTCTGCTCAGACTGATCCATTCCCTCTAATACTCCATGTAGAAATGTCTGTGCCTCTAGGCAAGGAGCTGGATAGGGATCTGCTGAGAGATAATCAGCCCAATCCCTTTTCTGCTACAACAGGGGGCTTTGTCACAGGACTGCACATTTTGGTGCCAAGGTTTCTATTAATCTGAGGCATTTTACCTATGCATTCCAGAAGGAAATGAGTTATTCCTTAGCAGTGTTAGATAGTCTCTCCTCCCTTTAGACTTTAAAAGTGAATTGTTTTTAGAGCTCATGTTTCTTATGCAGCAAGAGCAGACATGTTGGCTTATTGAGAGAACATCCCACCACCCTTGGAGGAGTTGGCTCTGCTCTTGGAGGAGCTGCTGGAGCCCATATCCGGGTGACAGTTCACATTCACACCAGTAATTTTCAGACACATGGCAGGAGAGAAGATGCCTGTCCTGTGTTAATGTCAGACATACAGCCTCAAGGATCTGGAATAAGCTCTGGGTACCACTGTTGGTCCAAATGTTGGATGCTCAGCTCCATGTCTTGTCTCTGTACATCTCCGGAGGATCAGAGCTACCTTAGGGTGGACCTGTTTCTCGGGGCTCTCCGTCCCTCTCAGAACCCATTGGATCCCTGCGGCGATACAGCCTTGAGCACAGACTCCCTTCATCCCACTCCCTGTCCATGCCCCAGCGACTGTTGTCAGGCCTCAAACTCTTCAAGCAGCTTTGTCAAACTTTAATTACGTGACTACAATCTGTCCAAGAACTCTATGACATTAATAAGAATGTTCCTAATTAGCATTTATTGTTTATATTATTGAAATTCCAAATTACACGACCAATTGATTTTTCCCCGTTGCCCTCATTAAGTTGCAGTGAAATGCATTTTAAAATAGATTGGCATTTAATTCCTTTAGAAAGCGCTGATTAGATCAAGGGCCCGTTTCACTGCATTTGGTTGCATGAAGTTGCGTTAGGTTTTAATTTCTCCTTGTTAGTATGAAGCTGAGTCACTGACTCTTCCCCTGCTGCACAGGCACCTACTGGAAAAATCCCCCTCCGTGGCTTAGACCAGGACTTTGGAATAAATGAAAGCAAAATAAATGTCTCCAGACAGCGGATTCAGTGTGAGATGAAATGCAAAGCTCAGCTGGGTGTTGAAAGCATTCAGCTAGCTTCATGAGCCAACAGGATGGGGAAAGAAACCTGAAATTATTAAGGGGTGTTTGGCTAAATATACAGACTCTGATCTTTTCCTGTCTTCTTAAGGAAGGATCTCTGTGACTGCTGCCTGTCCCCTGTTCTCTCCTCCCCACCAGCTAGATACACCTCTGGTCTGCCACACAGAGCTGTGAAAACTCAAGGCATGGATGGGGATGAAGTCCAGCAACCAGAACACATGTCCAGTTGAGGCACAGGTTTCTTGCATAGCTTCATAAAATCACTTGGTCCTCATTGACGTTTCTTTCAATATAATGGCATAACAGTGTCTCCCTATCCCACATGTTTAACAGGACTGGAAATAAGTGGCTACATGAGGACCTCCATAGTTTCACAAATACTAAAGCCATCTTTCCTCTAAGCTTGTTGCATCCCATGAGGACAACTTGTACTGCCTTGGGGCTGTATTTTCTTGACCTCCTTGCAGATGCTGGAACATGGTCAGAGCAATGTCACAGGCTTGCTGTATGAATTGCTCTTTTTCGTCATATTTTCTTGGTAACACTCGGGTACCTCTGCAGACAAAGGACTGTCCAGCAGACTGAAGGCTGTGCTGTGACAGAGGATGAAGAGATGCTGCAGCCTCCTGTCCTGGCTGGGTGCTGGCCAGCAGGTCCACCAGGACTTGTATAACATGTGAAGGGTTTTCTTCCAGATGCAGAGTCCGATATCAGCATAATCATGGTAAGCCACATGCTTCAAAAAAGTCCCTCCTCTTCCATTACCTCTTTCATTACTTCTATATCAAATAACTCATACAAAGACAAGACAAAAAATCAGAATTTATCCAGACAAATGTGCTGAAGGGGGACAACTCCCTCCTGCCCAGCTGATGCCCAGAGTTTCTGTTCTAATTGTGCATTACAATTAGCGCAGCCCTGTGCTGGGCTGTGGTCGTGGCTGGGCTGGAATAGCTGTGTGCACAGGTTGGTGGCAGTGCCCTGCAGGGGTGTGGGGTGGATGTGTCCTCGTGTGCTGGGAACATTGCATGAGGCAAAGAGACACCCTGGTACCTCAGCTAGTAATGTCAAAGGGAGAATCGTGTGAGGATGAAAGCAGGTCTGTATGTGGTTGAAGAAGGACGTTGAAGGACACTTTCCTTCTCTTCTGTTTTACAGAACGGGACTTTGCTCCAAAGTGAGAGATTGAGGGCACTTCCCAACCCCTCTTGCTCCTGCAAAGGGACACAATCCCTCCTTCAGGAGTAGCGCTTCCCAAAGCTCCTGTCAGACTTGTTGCAGGTTTTCCTTCCCTTGTGCGGGGGTGATCCTCTTCTTTTTTTTTATTTTTTCTTTCTCCTTTATACAATCCAAATTTAAATTTGCCAAAATGTCTTTTGGGGAATGCCACTTGCTGGGCCCAGACTGTGTCTGCAGCTGTGTGTGTGGGGCTGTGTGCGTGCGGGGCTGTCGATGCAGGGCGCTGGTCCCGGGCTGATGCCGCCATCTGCTCCTGTAAAAGGGATGCCGAGAACACAACTGGCAATAAATATGACTGATGCTGGGGCTCCTCTCATGCTGGGTTTACATGCAAAGCTAGACAAAACACCGTGTTTATCTTTATTTTTATGCAAACTTCTGTCTTTTTAACAAAATTATTATTTTTGCTAGGAAAAAAAAAGGTTTCTTTCATATTTTGTCAGGGGTTTCTTTTCCTCCAAAATGTGCAGCTGCTCCAAATAGGGAGGGGAACTGACTGCTTAAAATTCTGCCAAAAGCAAAAAAAAATATTTTGCTCTCCACCATATTTGCTCTCATGGAAAGAAAACATCCCTCCCCACCCCTCCATCAGTGGCACTCGGCCACCAGCAGAATCTCTGAGGAAAAGCAGTTTATCACGCACTTTCACTGCTTCCCTTCTTCACATTGGCAATGCCAGCAAAGACAAAATCTTTTTTGCCACCTAGTTAGCTAAAATCTGGGGTAGACCTGGCCTTGGAAGCAGGTGGTGCAGTGTCAGCTGACTTGCGTGAGGAACTAATCCTGCATCTCCATCCCTGCCCCAAGATGTTTTACGAGCATTGCTGGCCAAGACGACTGTAATTCCTTGAGCACACTTTTTTTTTACAGTGTAAAATGCCCAGAGTCTAGGCTTAGCCTTGGGCTGGGACTGCAGTGGTCAGTGCCCCAAGGAACACATTGCAGTGATGGGTAGGATGGGAGATGCAGGGGTGGTGACAGTACCAGGGACAATATTTACCTCTCTGATCGCACTCTGTGCTCTGTCAAGGCACAGGAAAGGGTAGCTTAGGATCTCACTTCACAGAGGGGGAAACTGAGTCACGGAGCAATGGAGAATTTGCTCTGGAGCTGTGCCAGAGCTGGGAAGGAATCCAAGTATCCTGATTGTCGAGCCCTTGACCCAGACACCACCCCTCACTGCCTCTTTATTAAGCATCCTCTAAGACTTCTTTAAAGTCTGACAGAAAGGCGCTCTCGTTCTCTTGCAAGGTCTATATTAGCATCTGAAACACCCCTGCTGAATTTGAGGAGGGAGGGGGAGGCGAAAACGCATGAGTAGCTACTTTGATTAGGCAATAAAGTATCAATTTATTTTTTATAAATACAGAGAAAATTCAAACCAGCTGGAACTTGCAGTACCTCTTTGCACGCCACATTTCTAGCAAGATTTCCCCTGATTCCCTGGAATCTGCCCTACGCATTATCATGCCTGAGGGTGCGTGGACAACCTCTTTGCTGTATTTCTGCTGGTCAGCCAGCCACATACAAGAAGGCAAGGAGCAGGGAGGCTTTTACAATCGTTTTCACTGAATTTTCCCCCTCTTGAATGCTAAGGGGATTTTCCACCGGGGCTGCACAGCCCATGGCACCTGGGTCTTTGAGAGAGCTGGTTATTTATCTGACAGCTCAGAGCCCTGTGTTGCTGCCAGCGCTGTGAGCGCCGGTGGCTTTGCAAAGGATGCTTATGGAGAAAAAAAGGCTGGACGCAGTGTGTGCATGCTTGGAAGCACACGTGCGTGGGTGTGCAAGCCCATGTGCACGCATCCCTTGGGTGTCTGCTCCTCTCGTCGTGTTTGTGTCTGAAAGTCTACCTGTGTGACTCCGACATGACCTGTAGAGAGAAGCAGAAAGCCCGTGGTTGCGAGGAAGAAAAGGCTGTAGAGAGGCAGGAGAATAGTCATGAGGCCGCGGAGAGGGTGGGAATGATCCATAGCCATTGGACAGGAAAGAAGAAACAGGTTTAAACTGCAGGAAGGGGATTTCAAGCAAGATACAAGTAAATCAAAGTGACAAGAATTAAGTGTTTGCTGACTATCTGGAGAGAAGGAGACTTGCTATTTTGGGGAATCTTCGAGAATAACATGTCTGCCAGGAAGGGCTGGAGAAAGACTAGTTTTGGGAAGGGAGATGACTGATGGCTCTCTGCGTCCTTTTCAGCCCTCTCAGCTGTGACCCCGTATCCCATAAGCTACAGCAGGAACTGAGCTGGTGGGAAGGAAAACTTCTGAAAGCAGCCTAAAAGCAATCCCCACCGTACTCTTCCCCCAACCCCCCCAGGCCTTGTGCTGGATTAGTCAAAAACCTGTTGAACCGAGATCCTCCAAACGCCCTCACATTCCAACCCAAAGAAATGGCATCTTGTGATAAAGCTTCTTTTAA
>NW_009649457.1:1079678-1094023 GCF_000708025.1 Charadrius vociferus | reverse complement strand
GCTCAGGAGTGACTCCAGTTAAAGGAATATATAGTCTCCCACCCTCATGTTGATAAAAGCAAAGGTGGAATAGCATGGAGTGGAAAGACCCTGCTACTGGAGGGGGTTTTCTGTGGAGTCTCTGAACGCTTGGGACTGATCCTACAGAGGGCAGGCAGACATGGGGCCCAGGTGCAGTGTTGTTTATCTCCAACCCATGCTGCACAGAACCTCATATTTGTAAGAGCCTGTTCAGGTCTTTCCCTTTCTGCATTTTTTTCTAATAGGAGAGTTATATTTTGCAACATGCTGAACTCCACAAACAAACTAGGATTCTATTTTAGACTCCAAATTGATGTATCCAACTGGCAAGCAAATTAGCATGAATTAATTAGAGGGAAGATGAAAGACTTTGGTAAGCAGCGTTATGAGCAACAGCCTTTATTAAAGCTCCACAATACATTCTCCTCTTATCTTAGGATATAGCACGCAACGAATACTAGATCTGAGCAAACCACTGACTGGGGCTGACAGTATGGTACCGGTGCTTAACTAGCATCTCCCTCGGTTAGGAAACTGTGCGCCTCGGTTGCCAGAGGCAGTTTCGTACCCTGACACCCTCCTCTAGCCACCCTCTCCTGCACGGCTCCATTCGGCTCCACAGCCTCTCACGCTACTTTAGCTTCATATAAACAAGCCCCTGCTCGGCGCAGCTGATAAAGAGGCTCACAAACAGTTTGATAAGTAATAGCCTAGACGGCAAACACTTCATCACGTCAACAACAGCGTTTAAGGGGGGAGAAAAGGGATGCAGCCAGCAAGCCAAAACTGGAGAGTTTAGCCGCTGTGAGCTGTTAGTGAGGCGACACAGGGAATTTGCAAGGGTATGCGCGTCTCCTCTCCTCTCCATCCTCTTGTGCATCGCAGGCGTCGGACTCTCTTGTTTCTCAGAGTCTCAGCTCAGATTGGCAACCTGTGTCACTTCGGAGCTCTGACTTCTGGCTTTTTTTCAGGATCGTGGAAGGGCACAAGGACACACCTCCTGAGTTAACGAAGTTTGGGACAGTTAATTAGAGCAGAGCTCAGTGCCCTGTAACCCTGCCCACATCTCATCGTGTCGTTTGTAGAAGATGGACAAAGCGTGGGTTACACTCAGGTCCTCCGGGACAGCAGCTGATTTTAATGAGAGATTATGTACTTTTACCCCTGTAGATTTAAAGGAATCATTTGGCTCCTCAGCCATGCCCTCCTTCGCCTCCTCTTCCTCCTTCTGCTCTTTAATTGCTCCTTTCTACCCCCCGCTGCTCCCTCAGACCAATCAACTCCCTTCAGTCTTCTGATACACGTTATACATTTCTCATTATTTGAGTTTATGCTGTTAACTATTTGCTGTTTGAATTCCCTCTTGGCCCTCAAGTTTCCACCATAAATGTGATAAGTTACAACATCTGTTCTGCCAGGGCTGGACTTCCACTCTCAAAAGATTTTTATTTTGCTTAAAAAAGCCCCAAAGCACTGCAACTCACAGCTCTCGGTGCTTCTTCCTCCATTTTCATTGGAGCACCACAACCCCCTGCATGATGCCTCTGCAGCAGAGGGAATGTGAGGAAACCACACCCTTTGGGTGAAACTTTCAGTAGTTTGATGTGAGTAGTGCATTTTGAAACCTTGTGTCGATTTTGAAATTAATTTGGGTGAGAAAAGACGCTGCTTCAGTCAGGAATAAGCCCTTCTACAAGCACTGAAATTGCGTTTTGACATTTTCCACATGAAAACTGGATTTTTTATTTCTTTACAGAGATTGCATTAGGAGATGTTAGGACGCTCTATAAGGAAACAAGAGGCTTTCTTTGAGGCAGAAGAATGCTTTTCACCTTTTAAATTCACCCAAAGTTTTACTTCTGGGGCAAAACCAGCTTTCAAACGTAACGTTAAAGCAAGCTTAAAAAAAAAAAAAAAGGAAAAAAAAATGTTTTGTTTGTCCAAGCCGTGTTCTGAGCCTAGCTTCTCTTAAGTAATTTATTCGCTGGCAGGGATTTTACATGTTAACCAGCAGCACGGCCTCTCTGGGTGAAGTGCTAGAGGACTTCTGTATGCTGGGAAACACCCCAAGGAATGAGGCATGACAGAGTGAAAAACATTGCCTTGAAGGGCTCCCAAATGCTGTCCAAAAGATGAGCAGCGTGAACATACACCTTCCTTCAGTTCACAAAGCTGGAAAAAGCGTGGTCCTTTGTCTGCCTGCCACCAGCACAAAGGCAACTTGTCTGACCTGGGGCTTGGAAAAGTGAGTTACCACGGTGCCTAGGCTGGCGGTAGAGAAACAAGTCTGAAGATCACGCCAGGAGCGATGAAGAGCTGGTCCCAGTGGGTGCCAGTATAATGGTGGGGTGGACACATGGGATGTAGGCTCCCTGCTTGGTCTGTGCGTTGCTCCCAGGCATGCAGAGCTGGCATGGCTGCTATTGCCTGCTGCATCTCCAGTGGCAAAACTCAGAGTTTGTCTTCATGGAAATTCATGGCAGTGAAAGGCATTTGACTGGCAGCCATGGAGCCCCGCATTTTCTCTTTCTGCCTAGTAAAGGATGGGCCAGTTTTGTACCAGCTCTCTGCCTTTCTTAGCAGAGCTCAGCAGGGGCTAGGAGGATCATCTGGGGCAGCTGGAGAGTCAGAAGGTGACCTAGGTTCTATATCTTGGCTTCCCACCACAGAGGTCATCCCAAAGAGCGGGGAAGCGGTTGTGTGAGAACTTGGGGGAAGTTCAGTGATTTTAAGAGGTTTTCCGTTCCAGAATGGAACAAAAGCCAGGGAGATTTAACCGTCTTCTTGAAGGAAAACAGCAGGGGAAAAAGAAAAGATGTGGGGATGACTCAATGGTTTCTGCTTCAGTTTCTGCTTTTTTCATTTTTCATTATGTTTTACAATGCATTTCCCTTTTTGAAACAGGGGAAGAAGTCATCTCGAAACACTGCTTGTCAGAAAGACCCAAATGAAGCATTTCAACCTTATCAAAGTGCTCATCTTCTTCATCTTCTTTTCTTTTTTCTTTCTTTTTTTTTTTTTTTTTGGGACAAAACAAGTTTTGTCCCAAAGGCAACACTTTTAAATGAAATGCTTTGGATAAATTGACCTTTTCCACTGGAATATTGTTCCAGCAGAAGGACGTTGCACAGTTTGAGAGGAGGTCTGGCATGCTGTCACTTTCTGCACCATGAGGAGGGGGCTCAGATACCTCCACAGTCCCTTCCCACTGGATGAGCATCACCTGAGACAGGACCATAAGACCACAGCAAGTCAAATCAAAAATCCCTCTAAATAATCTGTCCCAGCACTGCAAGGTCCTCAAGGATGTGTATCAAACCAGGACCAACACATCATGATTTTTCCTGAGAATCACCTTCAAGCTTGCAACAAAACACCACTCCAGGATTAAGCAGTTTTTGATGAATTATCCCCCTGTGAAATAATCCAGGTGGTTTTTATAATACTTACAAACTTTTACCACCCACAACATGCTATGGCAAGAAGTTCCACAGGTTAGTCTTCATATATGAAAAGCCAAATCCCTTTGCTTCTCTTGAACATGCTTCCTTCTAGTTTTACGTGGTGCTGCCTCAGAAAAGGCAGAAAAGCATCCATCCCCAGTTATGTTTTCCATGCTATTTTAGACTTGCTGGACTTCTGTCCAACCAGTTCTTAATCATCGCTTAGGTTTTGCACAGACTGAAGAGTTCTAATCTGCTAGTCCATGCAGCCCTGCTTCCACTTTTACAGGGCAGCTGCTCCTTGTCCCCAGTCACTTTGGCTTGAAGAAGTCCCAATTAGAATCATAGAATCATCGAATTGTCTAGATTGGACGGGACCTTTAAGATCATCGAGTCCAACCATCAGCCTAACATTGCCAAAACCACCATTAAACCATATCCCTAAGGGCAACATCTACACATCTTTTAAATACCTCCAGGGATGGTGACTCCACTACTTCCCTGGGCAACCTGTTCCAATGCTTGATAACCCTTTCAGTGAAGAAATTTTTCCTAATATCCATCCTAAACCTCCCCTGGTGCAACTTGAGGCAGTTACATCTTGTCTTATCACTTGTTACTTGGGAGAAGAGATTGACCCCCACCTCGCTACAGCCTCCTTTCAGGTAGCTGTAGAGAGCAATAAGGTCTCCCCTCAGCCTCCTTTTCTCCCCAGTTCCCTCAGCCCTCCTCATAAGACTTGTGCTCCAGACCCCTCACGAGCTTCGTTGCCCTTCTCTGGACACACTCCAGCACCTCAATGTCTTTCTTGTAGTGAGGGGCTCAAAACTGAATACAGGATTCAAGGTGAGGCCTCACCAGTGTCAACACAGGGGGAGATCACTTCCCTAGTCCTGCTGGCCATGCTGTTTTTAACACAAGGCAGGGTGCTGTTGGCCTTGTTGGCCGCCTGGGCACACTGTCTGTCAACCAACACACTGAGGCCCTTTTCCACCAGGCAGCTTTCCAGCCACTCTTCCCCAGGCTTGTAGCACTGCATGGAGTTGTTGTGACCCAAGTGCAGGACCCGGCACTTGGCCGTTTTGGACCTCATACCATTGGCCTCGGCCCATCGGTCCAGCCTGTCCAAATCACTCTGTAGAGCCATCCTACCCCCAAGCAGGTCAACACTCCCATCTAACTTGGTGTCCTCTGCAAACTTACTGAGGGTGCACTCAATCCCCTCATCCAAATCATTGATAAAATTATTAAACAGAACCAGCCCCAATACCAAGCCCTGGGGAACATCACTTGTGACCAGCCACCAACTGGATTTAACTCCATTCACCACTGCTTTTTGGGAATGGCCATCCAGAGAGTTTTTTTACCCAGAAAAGAGTACGCCCAGCCCAGCCATGAGCAGCCAGTTTCTCCAGGAGAATTAACCCTAGTCCTCATATATTTAAAAAATAAAAAGGAAGATGGAAGCTGCTCTGTATCTCTATACCTCTGATCCTGCTGATACTTTTTCCTTCCTTCCTTATTTAGGAGAATGCATGTCTCCTGGAGTCTCTTACACAATGCCAAAATTGCCTTCATTTTGAGTTGAAGTAGGTGCCTCTTTTTTTTTCTTTTTTTTGAATGAAAGAAACTTTTCCTCTTTTCCTTCTAAAAATACACCTTGGGCTGATGGGGGTAGTTCTGATATTTTTATCAATTTTTGCCAAATAGCTTCAGTTTGAAAAGACACTGATAAATATTTCCGAGGGGTTGGAACGCCTTGGTTTTGCATTTTCAAAGTGAAACCTTCGGATTTTTCTTCAAAATGGTATTTCACTTAAGTTTGGGGAGCAAGAGATTTCCTATTTTCTTAGGGACAACATGCATCTCCTTACCTTAAAGAAGCAGTAGTTAAGAGACCTGCTATTCTACAGCATTTGTCAGGCTGGCAGAAAGGATCTGTAGTCTGGGAATGAAGAAATAGCCAATGTGATATAATTTGGCAGCCAGTTTCAAATTGGCCGAAATGTCTGCATTGAAGGTCTCTCTTTTCAAAGAAGGAAAGCCCTCACCCCCCAATCTCAGTCTGTCAGGCTAAAATCACCAAACTCCCTGCAGGATGCCGGTGACATCCCATACGCAACAGCTTTCAGACAGGTTCCCGGTTGGAAATTCACGCTCTTAGGAGTGACGAGGCTGTGATTACAGGTTCTTTGATGAGTGCCCAACAAGCTGTGGGCTCTCCCAAAAAAATCAGACTGCAAAACGACGGCTGCCCTGTTCGGGCTCATTCTCCTTCCAAGGATGCGATCCTCTGACTCCAGCACACTCCCGGCTGTGGTGCAGGCAGCAGAGTGAGGAGGTGAAGAAGGTGGGAAGAGGGGAGTGATTCTTGTTCCCAGCACTCCTGAGCCACTGCTTAAATCATTTAACGCTGAATAAATTATAGTGTAATTTAGCAGGATAGCATTTCATGCTCAATTAGTGCCACTTTAGAGGGAGGCAGTTCTCTATGGAGGGTGAAGCTCAGGAATTTCATTCTGCACTGGTTGGGGGGGGGGGAATGTATTTTTTAAAGATAAAGAAGTAACCATGGCAACAGCACAACTCTGGGAGAAACAGGGAGGAGAGGAGCCACTGCAAAGCAGGAAAAGGTAGATAAGAGACAGGCCACCAATAGGTCTTATTTGGGAAACAGATATATCTGCTGGAGAAACAGTGCTGCTGGCATTTCTGTAGGAACCTACCACTTTAGTAAGGGTGGTCTACCTTGGGGAAATGGTCATTCCTGGTGAAAGTAACCCCAAGAGGCTGGGTCAGAAGTGAGGGAAGGTGGGGGAAAGACAGTAAGCCCTACAGCCAACATCCCGCAGGAGAAACCTAGTGGGGAACGCAGAGTGGCCTGGTGGTCATACCAGAACTTGGAAACCACTGCTGGAGGTGGATTCACACTCAAGGAGGTGCACCAGCTAGCTGTGACCGCCTGTCCATCATACCCACCACAATGCAGGGGCACTGGTGTGGACATAAGTGTAAGGTGTCCAGGATCCCTGGGGAGCCCTCTTCCTGGTGTCTTCACTGGTGTCTGAGCAGGTGAGACAAGAGCCATCCAGGGGTCCACCCATGTGAGGAGGACACAGCATTCTGGGGTTGAACACCATGAGGAGGGTTCGCCTCCCTCCCAGCCTGTGAAACCAGGCACCTTGATGTCCCAGGGGTGCACAGAGCACCCAGCAGCACTCTCCAAAAGACACCAACGCAGTGGGTGAGTGACAGTAGTGCTGGGACAGTCCTGATCTGGCACAGCTCTGAGACATTGACTCCTCAGCAGGACATTTCACTTCAAGCTCGGAGGCCTGCTGAGTATGTCTTGAGCAACCATGTCCTCACCCCATGTCTAAGGAGGCAATTCCCCAGACTAATACATCTCTGTGACGGAAAGCATTTCCTGATGTTCAGACGCAATTTTTCTTGCTCGATTTCATTCCCTTCCTCCCAGGAAAACCACGAGGGGACCCTTAATAACCTCCCCCCCTCCTTCCAAGTTCTTGCAGGCAGGCAAGTCCCCCTTTTACTCCTCCTTCAGGGCCTTTCCCCGCAGACCTTTCATCACTCCTGCCCGTTTCTGAAGTGCCTTCATATTTCCGGCAACTTTACGGTGTCCAGGAAGTCACACAAACACTGTCCCCAGGAGAGAGGTCTGATCCAGATGGGTCCTGTCTCCAGATGTCTCCTTGCACAAGACCTGTGTGCAAGCAGCAGCACATGCAGCCAGCTCCCTTACGGAGTGCAATGGCAGGGTCAAGCCTACCCGCACTCTTGGCCTTACCTTTGTTATTAACTTAAATAATAGCAGCAAAACAAACTTCCAGCCTTTCTCCTCCACTGGGACTTTTTCCTGGAGTCCCAGTCCCTAGAGTCTGCTGCTTCCCCCTCCCACAGCATTTGAGCCGTTCCTACAATTTTAAGTCAAGGTGGATTTAGCTGTAGTTGAACCAGCAAGAACCTCTCAGGAGCTGCATTCAATGCACCTTATACCCGGTTGTCTCAACCTAGAGAAGATTAGGCTGTGCTGCCAAAAAGGATGCTAGCTTCAGAACTAAAAAGACATTTAACAAGCACAGAAAAGAATAAAGCTTCCCTAAAAGGAAGCACAGCATAAGTTTCCTCCTTTAACAGGCTCCTGCAGGTCCAGGAATACAACAGGAGCTGTCCTGTAGAGATCTTAACCACAGGTGTGGAAAATGCGTGGGGAGCAATGGACTGTGCTTTGAAATGACAGACAGTAATGCGGGGTAAGCGCAGACACTGGAATAGCAAACACGACAAAACCGGGTACTCCACAGCATCTAGACAGGACAAAAGAACAGAAATGCAGATCTGGAGTTAAGGCTGTAAGGAGGATATAATAAACTGCTCAGTAGATATGCCAGCAGTTGTGGAATGAAAAGGAATGAGATGCAGCATAAGGTATTTAAACATCCTCCTTCAGCCAAGTAATTCTGGAAGAAAACCACAGGTCATCTGTCACGACCCCCCTTTACAGCACAGCCCTCGTGTATGGAGCAGGGAGTTGCATCTGGTTTCTACTGAACAGCATCCAGTAACATGTATTTGACTGGAGCATCTTACAGAAAATCATCCCTTGCTTTAAAGATGTGAAGAAATTACCACGTTCCAGAAGTTACCACATCCCTGGGATTTTGACTGAATGTCCGGTCACATTTGCTGCTGCAAATCTGGGCCTTAAATCTTACTGGAATTTGTCTGACCTTAATTTCCAGCTGTTGGCTCTTTTGTTCCTTTCCCCATGTGATTGAAGAGCCTTTCGCACCTTGTATTTTCTTCCTGGGAAGGTACTTACACACTGCAATCAGTTAAATCTCAATCTTCTTTTTGATGAGCTAAACAGATCAAGATTTTTCAGTCTCTCATTGCAAGGGTGCTTTTCTTCCAGCTCCACAGTCATTTTTTCAGCTCTTTCCTGCACTGTCTCCACTTGTTCAACATTCAACATCTCATTTTCATACCCTCATCTTCCTCCCCAGACATTTCACTCATCATTCCCTTGAGATGTGGAAAATTAGTCTTTCCGAAGCATTGAGTGTGTGTATGTACCGGTGTTCCGCCAGCCAGGACTGTCCTCCAAAAGATGACATAAATGAAATAAAATGACAATTGCTGGTATGAAGCAATCACCAATTTCCAAAAGCGGTGATCTTACTGATCACTTCACGCTTACTTATCTATCCCTCTTACTGACACAGTATTCCTTAGCACTGGTGCAATACCTCAGGAGCTGGGAAAGAGAGCAGCTCTAATATTAAGCACTTGCCTGAAGCTTCCTTGGAGGAGCACAACATCTTGAAGGGAGCGTCTGGCTGTGGAGGCGTAGCTGCTGGTTTGTACAGCCCATTGCATGTGTGTAGTACCCCTTCACAGGGCAAAATAGGGGCTCTAGGAGGGTTATGGAATGAGATTTGCCCCAAACGTGCTTTCCCTCAGTATCTCACAGCATTCATCTCACATTTCCTGCCTGGGCTCCTCTTCTAGACCCCTCTCCCACGGCTTGTCCACAATGTGTCCCTTGACCTTGATAACAAAAAGCAAGTAGCTTTGCAGGGTCAGCCCTTGCTCTGCAAATTCGTCCTCTCGACTCTGTCTAGGGAGTCGCGCTGTTTAGTATCATCTTGGGATGTTATTAATGTGTTGTTTACTTCTCCCTCCCTATCATTAATAAAGATGTTAAACCAAACCAGCTCTAACATCGATCCCTGTGGCACCTTCTGGACACCTCCCTCCCCACGCGGTCCCCTGTAGTTTATCATGGTTCTGTGTTTACACACCTTAAGCCAATTTTCCGTCAGGTGTCTCAGCTTGTATCCATTCCAATTGGAATTCATTTGCCAGGTACGATTTCGCAAGGCACTGTATCAAATACTTTATTAAAGGTGGCCTCTAGATACTTGCATTTTTCTTCTCTTGATACAAATGGCTCCATCAGAAGAGATAACACACAGGTTGGAAAAAACATTAAGAATAAGATAGGGCCACGTTTCTTATACAGGCAGTGGTTATCAGTGTGGGTGTTTAAGTTCAGGGGTGTTAGGGAATGCTAATTAAAATCGCCCATGTTGCCTGCAGCCAGGTGTTTGATTCTGGTCACCTTTACCCGGTGTAAATGTTTTTGGTTTGGTTTGGTTTGTTTTTTTTCGTCCAAAATGCAGCTGCTAATTTTTAAGAACTTGCCACATCACCCATGTGATGGAAGATGTTTCCAAAGCGCTTCACAACACTCAGCACAGGTGTATTTCCTGGAAAATGCCAATTTGCCAAAAAGCTCTTGTTTGAGGTGACTGACACCACTTGCAATTTTTGGACCAAACCTACCAAAGAAGGGCATGGGAGGGAACATCTGCCTAGGGCAGTGTTACATCCAGGCTGTTTTCAATGGGAAATATTTGATTTCAAGGTTGGAGCACCTATGTGGGCAGCAGGAGAAAGCCAAGCGATGGACTTGCCGTGCGAACAGGCTTGAGGCGTCGCTGTCTCTCCATGCCCTGTTTCTGGGAGCAGGGAGCCCTGGTTCCTCCCCCTGGAGTTGGTCCCAGCTGCGAGGGCTGGCTCCCAGCCTACACCAACCCTCTCTGTGCTGCTGGGGGCGGCCAGCAGTTCTTAGAGCCTGCTGACCTGGGAGAGGGTCTCCAAACCCCTGTGACCTTCCCCCAGCCCTGCAGAGAGCTGCCCCTTAGGGTATACGGGTGGCAAAGGGACTAGTGCCAGGACAAACCTTGATGCGGTGCAGGCAGTGTCTGCAGTCAATAAGCATCACGGCAGGTCAGAGAAGGATCACATTCCCATTGCCCTACTTCATCTTTTCCTCCTTCTTCTGGCGAGGCTCTCCATTACAAACTGTGTAAGTCAGGCAGAACGGCCCATCTCCCCTCGTTCATGTGCGTACGTGTGTGTGTGCGCGCAATCATTTTTCTCCTCTGTCAGAAGCCAAAGCCAGCTTGTGAAGAAGCCATTAATCTGAGCCCATGCCTCGTGCTCCTTTTCTGCTGTGCAGGACTCCGGAGGACGTGCTGGAACGAGCCATTCTGCTGTGCTAATGCCTCCTAATCTTCCCCTCTACCCTGATAGTCTCCAGCAAAATCTCGCTGAGCTCTGGGGCTATACGTCTTCACGGCTGTTCACCAGGGGCATCATTAGGAAAGGGCTCTTAAATGGCTTGACATTCATGGCTTCCCAGAGGAATGGAGCCGCTGACAGATCTCTCCATTTGGAATATGAAATCTATTTGTTCAGATGCATAATGACCGATTTGTCTTCTCAGAGGAGCTGCTGCTGAGTCCTGGGACAGCTAGTTACGGTGCTACGGGCCAGCAGCTGCATGCTGAAACCACAGCAGGGCCAGCCCTAAGTGACACAGATTAGAGGATGGGGTAAAAAAATGGCTTTTTTAAGGCACCCAAGCGAAACAGTGCACTGGAGCCCACTGAAGCTACAGGGAATAAAAGGCAGCCAAGTGGGCCTGGAGGAGATGTTAAGTCATGGTGGTATTTCCCATAAGAAGCCTTGACTGTGGCCACTTTTGCTTGTTTTCAGGCAGCACCTGTGCACTCATCCTGCACTGCACTGATCCTGACACCGAGGGGCAATAGGCACTTCTAGTTCCCTTGTTGCCAGTCACAGCAATGTGGAGAGCACGGTGGAACAGAAAATCTGCACAGTGCACTGTCAGGGGCAGAGTTCTTCAATATCTCAGGCTTCGGTGGGAAAGGTTGAGGGGGAGGCACCCCTGTCCCTCCCTGTTTCTTCCCACCCAACACCTTGAGCTGCAGCAGTGCAATGAAGGAGATGCTGGGGGCAAGGAAAGGGCAGGCAGCCCTGCTGGGACAACAGAGAAGACATATGGGACCACAGAAAGGGTGGAGGAGGAAGAGAAGGTCATCATACTTGAGGTGATGTGTAGTCAAGAGTAAAAGGAGAACACACAAAGGGCAGATGTGAGAAAAGCTTCATCTGAAAGCAGAAACAACTTTCTGGGCCCTGGAGGAGCAACCTGGAAATAGGGCTCATTCTTCGAGTGACCTGCATGAGCCAGCATCCCGACTACAAGGTAGTACCAGTGATGGGAGCTGCTGGCTGGTTACAGGCTGTTGCCTGAGCGATAAGGGCATGAGATGCCCAGGCCATTGAAAGCATCCTCCCAGCCTTCACCGAAGGGCCAGCCACATCATTGCAGGACCCCCATCCCCTACCACCCTCCTGCCTCAGCCAAATCAAGGCACTGACCTCTCCCACCGAGACGTGGGATTTTCGCTCCAAGGGGAATCCCAACATTTCAGTTGCTGCCTGTTTTTCCCCAAAAGGGATGGAACAGTTGCCGTTTCGAAATTTTCCACAGAGCGATAATTAAACAAACAAACAAACAAAATCAGAAACAACAGAAAATTTGGACTGAAGCAAAATGTTTTGATGCCGTGAGAAGGTCCGACGGAGCCGGACTTGTGTGGTGTAGGAAAATGCAGGCTGGGGGGGGATATGGGAAGCTAATGCAAAATTATTCTCAGGCCTGTGATCCCCTCCACCCTCTTGGCTTGGCATCATCAGGTCAGAAGAGAAAAAGGCATCTCAGGACAACGCCGATACCTGCTACTTCAATGCCAAAGCATCTGTACTTGGTCTGCCTCCCACCTTCCACCACGGATGAATTCATTTTCAAAGCAGAAAACAGCTGAAGGCGCCTGGGCTTGTCCCGCGCTGCTGGGAGGGCTTCCCAGGCACACAGTGGCCTGACTGCCGCGAATGTTCCCCAGCCCTGCTGCCTGCTAAATCAGAAACACGTTAATTGAATCAGAAGAACAGGAGGAAAAAGCCACTTCTCTGCTCTTGTGTGGTGCATCAACAGACTGTTTGGCTCTGCCGGACCTGTGGGGGTCTTTCAGGGAGCCCGTGGCAGTACTGATTACAAGATTGTTTGCCTCCGTAATTACAAACAACACCAAAGAGATCCTCGATGAGCTCGGGGCCACCTTTCATACCGGGATTTCTCTGTTTGCATTGAGTTATCAGTGTACCATGAATTTCCGGGCGTGTGAATTGGCAGATACCAGGTTGGGGACCAAAGCCAGGGAGAGCTGCAGGGAATGCTGGGCTTCCTAAGGTTCCCAGCAGACAAGCCCATGTCTAGCACTTGCCCTGATCATTTTGGCTAGATGAAGGGTCTGGTAGGCACCTGTGAGGTGGCTTTCCCATAGCGCACTGAGGCACCACAGGGTGTACAGCCAGGGTGGGTGTGGAGCTGGAGGTGCTGAACATGACTCCATGGTTGGTGTAGGAGCTGTGCGGTCTGGTTCAATATCAAACCAGTCTGGAATATGTCACCTCCATATCTCCACGGCCCTGCAGACCCAGCGTGTTCCCCAGGTTGCAACCTGGACTTCTGCCTTGCTCCTTATCCTTCTGGGCAGGTTAAGAGGAGAATAGTGGTGTTACTTCACATGCAGCACCCATGCTGCCATGTTGGTGTGGAAACAGCCCAGGAGCATGCAAACAAGATGCCACGTGGCAGCTCCAGCAGTGAGGAGGAAGAGGAGGGAGCAGACAGCAAAGCTCAGCCAGGGCACCTAAAATGCCTGTATCAGTTGCAAGCAGCTCTCAGGTGGAAGGGCAGTCAGGATGCAGAGATGCAGCCAGAAACCAGCCTGAGTGCTTGTTTTTGGCTAGAAGGAAGCTCTGCTCCAGCCAGAGCCAAACTCCGACTCATGGCCGCATCCATTCCAAGCTGAGCCGTGAAGACTCCGATGCCGCTTAACCTGGCCTGTGTGGGCAGAGGTGTGTGTGAAATCCCCTTGTGATGGGGATTCATCCGATATCCCCTTTCATCCCAGGCTGAAAGCACATGTGCCAATGTTCACCAAGGCCCAGCTAGTCCACGGGGACTTGGTACCTGGCTATCAGCCACCTGCAAGTGTGAGTCCCCGGACAGAGTTTGGTCCAGGGTTCAGCTGTGGCCCAGATAACCGAGGCATGAAAGTGGCTTTCTCAAACTGTATGGACAAGCATCACTCCCCATACAGAAGCAGAAACATCAAGGCCCTTGGGACTGGAGCAGTCCCTGCACATGGGGATGGGTAAGGATGCAGCCTTGTGGCGCATCTTGGAGCTGATGGAGCAGCACTGTGAGTGACAAATACTGTCTTCAGAGGAGGGACACTGATCCTCAGGGACTGGTGCCTTAGCTCCCTGCTTGTGTAAAAGCTTGGGTGTCCCAACAGAGAGGCTGCTGCCTCTGCCAGCAATTCACAGAAAAAGCAAAGTGACCCAGCACCCTCCTCCTCTCCAAAACAAAACACAGCCTGCCTTAGCAGGCTTTGCCCTGTTGCAAGAGGGTGAGAAAAAAAACCAGCATGTCAGGCAGATGTTGGCTAATGAACTGGAAGGTGCCCAGGGTGCAGCATCTGGCTGGAGTCACACCAGAAGATCTGTGCAAGTGTGACAAGCCCCGGGTGTGGGCATTCAGTGGGCAGGCTGTGAAATGCAACTTCAAGGCACTTCAAAACCAAATGATCCTGCTACGCCTTACACACAACGTCTCCACGCCTTATGGTAAGAGGAATCTATCTCCTCCCTAGCCCTCCCTTGCAGGGTGCTAAGACATTACAATCTCAGCCTTGCTGGTGTCAAAAGTATATTCTGGGCCAGATTACCAGGGGGGCAGAGGGGGAGGAGGTTTGGGTTTTGTGTTTTTTTTTTTTTATTTTATTTTTCTTTCTCCCTGCAGTTCTGCTTCCCAACAGCTCAACCACTATGTCTGTTTGGCAAGCTGTGACCTGAGCCCTTGTGTCAGAGGTGAGCACAGCTGTCCATGGGGCTTGTCTTCCTCGATGGCATTCC
>NW_009649457.1:1057151-1079665 GCF_000708025.1 Charadrius vociferus | reverse complement strand
TTGCTGCAAGGCCTCTGCTGCCCTTCCATCTCAATCCCGACCTGCTGGATGGCTGCAGGATCTGTCTGTCATTCCCACCCCCAGTGGTCTTGCCTCTCTCAAAGGTGAGCATTTTGAGACACATGCTGGTTTTTGTACTTGGAGCTTGGGAAATTTGTGTGGCGTCCTTTATGTAACTACAGGAAGAGAAATGAGACTGAACAGATGCCTGTGGCTGTACTGTTCAGAGTCCTGTTACACGGCTTGCGCCAGCCTGGGGTCTGTCCCTGTGACCGGCTCTGTCCAGCCATGTTCCTGCTGGAGACATGTCACCCCTGAGCAAACACAGTGACTACTGAGTGTCCCCAGCTCCTCCAGAGCTCCTCTGTGTCACTGCCACCAGACTGATGAGGACAGGTCCCACCAGTCTGGTTTTGCTGCTCACACTGGAATCTCAAGGGCATTCCCTGGCTGGGAGAGTGTTGGTCTCTCCATCCTCACCCAGGGGCAGCTGCAAAGGGCTATGATGTACCAGGAGCAGAGCAGAGCCAAAAGCCTGATAGGATCTGCTATGTCCCTGTGTGCCAGGGGTCTGCACTGCTCTCTAACTCTGCCCCACAAGGACTGGTCCCAGCTGAGGGCAGAGTGGCTGTGGGGGCTTAAGTGGGATGCTCGGTGGATGTGAAGGCCTCCTGCCCATGCCTCAGATTTCTCCACAAGTAGATGGGGCAAGGGTACACTCCAATGGCCTCACTGACCCTCAGCTATAAAACCATCACAGTCTTGTTTTGTCCCTCAAATCTGCAAAAAGCAGCTGCCACGGTGGTACAGACACCCTGCCGTCACTGCAGGCGTGGCATGTGTTGATGCATTCATTTTGTCTCCCTCATCCTGTTGCCCTCCATCAGGACACTTTCAAGTGCTGGAAAGTGATGATCAGCATCCCAGGGACACCTTTCAGCATTTGGCCCTGCTCCCACGGAGGCACAGTGTGTCTTGCAGACCTGGCTCCACGTTGTGCATTTGACCCAGCAACGTTTACTGCTCAAGAAGCAGAGCCAAGCTGCCGTATAAATGCCTGGCTCCTTTACTGCTGGTTTCTAGCATTTTAAATAGTGTTGTAAACTTTATGCAAACTGGCAGGTGACAGCTGCAGAGTGGAGGGACGTATTTGCTATATTTTTTATTTCGCCTCTTTGATTGGGGATTTTGTTTCCCCTGTAACTGTGGTGCGAGGGGCATCTGCATGAAGACTGCCTCTTTTTTTTATTCCTTGGCTGCCCTTTGGCAGCTTCTGTTGCTTTTCTCCACCTGAGCTCCCTCTGCGGAGTGATTTGTCACTGGGAAGATAGTTACGGTACCATGGGGAAGAGTCTGATGGAGAACCTGTGTGACTGAAGTGAGCTGGGCATCTGCTGCTTCCCAGACACTGTGTCCGGCTCTGCTCCCTTGCAGGGTTAGGGGAAGTTGTGTAAAACACAGGTTTTTCTGCAGGTAGTAAAAGCAGAAGTGTCACATGCGTGTTAGAGAATGGTGACGAAGCCCATCTCTTGTCTCTGTAGTCACAGGAGAGAGCTGGGTTCAGGGCTCTGGTTCGCAGCTTGGCAGCGCTGGCAGCCCCGCGGAGGGAGCAGCGAGGGGCTGGCTGGGAGAGGGATCCCTGCAGCTGCTTTTGCCCCCCAAAGCAGAGATTTGTGTATGTGCTCTGCAACCAAGCAGCGCTGACACATGCTACACAGGGCCCAAATGACCTTTTGTTTCTGCTCTTATAGGTGCTCAACTTGATGAAGGCTAAAGAGAGATCACAACTAATTGCCCTCATCCAGGCACTTCTCAACCACCCTTGTCAGCTCCTCCAGCTGCTTCAAGGCTGTTGATGGGTACGTGTGACGCATGGACGTGCAAGGGAATCGTCAGCTGAAGTCACCTGAATTTTAAGGCATCACTCCAGTGAGCCCCCAGAACAGGAGGGCTTGGATGCTTACAGCTGCCTGGACCCAACAGGAACATCTGGTACGAAGTTTATGTGCAGTCCAAATGCTAGTATCTCCATGCAGTGTGATCTCCACACAGAGTGACCTCCACAAGCTCTGGGCGAACAGCTAAGTGAAGGTGTCTGCTTTTCACCTGGGGTAAGAAATATCAGAGCACAACTTGCCCTTCTGTCTCCCCTGTGGGCAATGGGAGATCACTCAAACTGAGCCAGAGGCACGTGTAAGGAAGCTCTCGTGTGATTTTCACGTTGGTTTTGGTGCTTCCCTCACGGTGCTCTTTGATATCTCACCTGTTTTTGTTCTCCAGGATCCATGTGCTGTTGGGGCTCCTTTTGTTCACTCCGTGCTTGTTCTCCTCCTCCCTTTCTGGACTTACCATGCCAAATGGATTTTGACTGCCTTTACCCGGAGATCAAGCACTGCTCTCTCTCATTAGATGCAGTATTTGTTGTACTAGGACTCGAATGACCCCAGCGCAGTGAACTATGGAAGAATCCCTTTAACTGCTATGCAGAAGACAAATATTTGCTGGTACAGAATGCTCTGGATGATGTTATAGGGAAGATTTCTGCACACGAGACGTGCAACAAATCTGACATGCCTTTTCACCAAGTCACAAGTACCCTGACACCTCCTCTGTCAGAAAAGCAGGAAAACAACGGTTTTATTTTACAGGGAACATACAATCATTAAAAGTCTGCCTTTTTTTTTTCTTTTTTTTTTTTTTTTCCTTCCCCTGAACTGGAATGAAACCAAAGTTCTTAATTTTATTTTTAATGTATTTATAGGTTGTGGGAAACGAAATGGAAAGAGCAGTGCTCAAGACTGGCCAACAGCCAACGACCACTTCTGGGTGCAGGAGAGCTGAAATGAGTCTCAGCAAGGCTGATTCCCCCTTTCCCACCCGGAGTGCTCTGACTTCTGTGCTGTTGGCTACTTCGCATCTCTCTGATTTTCATTAAAACGCTAATCAAGGACCTGTTGAATTTTCCCATCAAGAATTTAATCAAAAGTGGTGCATTACCATTGCATGTTTTGGTTTCAAAACTCCTCCTCCTCTCCACACCGCCCCCCCCCCAAATGATGGACAATGTCCTTTGCAAGTAAAAAGAAAATTAATGACTGTTTCAAGCTGAGAAACAGAAGTGGAAGAAGCATTTTAAGTGGGTTTTCCCGTCTTCCAAACCTTGGCAGGGAGCAGCAATTGGCGAAATCAAGTTAGCATTCTTTTCCAACTGCAGAGACTGTATTCTGAGCAATCTGGGCTCTGAGCTTTGAGTGAAGGATCAAGGTCCTTCTCTAAAGCATCACAACCTGCAAACCAGTGTTTCTGTGCATAACCACACGGAAAGGAAGAAGCGGAGCATGGAGGCTCTCCAGGATCCCGTTAGCCACCTAACAGGGGACCAGATTTTTCAAAGGGATGGCAACAGGTTGTGCGTATGTCGAGAGCTGAGCAGATTATTTTTTTTTTTCCCCAGAAAATCTGGCCCAGGCTGTGGATGCCGAAGGCAGGGAAAGCTGTCTTCTGCAGCCGGGAGCAGGTGGGATGGGGGGATCCCTCCTCACAGCTGGCTTCTTCCAGGTCTGCTCTCCCTTTCGGGACGCTCATTTTTAAAGGCTAATGAGACATGCTGATTCCACAGTTGGGAATTTGTTTTGTAATAATAATTATTGTCCTTTGCCCTCCTCTACCTGCTTCTAGCCTGAGACTTCTATGCCCCCATCTAGTAACAGATCTTGTCTTGCCAACCTTTCAGCAGGCAGATAGATGATCTCCATTTCACAGACAAGGGAAAACAAGCCTGGGTAAAAATAATGTGTGTTTCTTCCCCTCACCACCTTCTTCCCCAGATCCTTCCCACAACAGATTGGGATCTCTTGGGGATAGGTGCTGTTCCTTCCCGCTTGCTCACAGCGATGTGAGCCTTGGCTGATGCACACCAGGCTGATTTCCCTCTGCCACGTGGCTTTCTGAGTTTCATAGCATTCTTTCAGCCATCCAGCCATCAGGCTCAGCTTTCCCACTGGGAAATAAACCCCTCGCTCTTGGGAAAGGCCATGCTACACGTAAGGTCCTGGGATGCCCATGCTGCTGCTTGCCAGGGCAGCAGCATGCTGCTCTGCCCCACAGACCCATCTGCAGCCGGTCCTCATGCTGGCCCCGCTGGGAGGCACAAGCAAGCACGGTCTAGCAAAGGAAAGGGGAAAAACACTCTGCTCAAGCCCCAGAAGCCTTGCCAGAAACAAGAAACAAATAAATGGATGAGACACAGTGTCTGAGTGCGTTGGGCACTGAAAGAGCTTTTCTGCAGCGTGTCGGGGCATGTCCCAGGCAAAGCAAGTGAGGAACAACTCTGCTGCCGCCAACCTCCTGTTTGGCAATGGGCTGTGCCCGGGGAACCAAACCCTGCTCACCCAGGGCTCCCTCCTCTCCCTCCAGCCAGGCGAAAGGGGAGCCTTGTGCTGTGTTCTTCCCCAGCACAGCCCTTCTCGTTCCATATCTCACACAGACGTCCGGGTGTCAATATCACCCCAGGGGCTTCAGGGGACCACGCTGTGTCAGTCGGTCACCCTGCTTTCTCCATGCAGCAGCAAGGATGTGGAGATCAGGCTAGTGGATAAGTATTTGTTCTTCCAGGTACAACATACCTCATAAATGCTAACTCATAAAAGCACTGACTATTAGTGATCTCATCCCTGGCATCTTCCCATTCCAAGTGCCTGCTTGGCAAAGGGTTTAAACAGGGTTTAAAAGTTTCTGGTTGGCATCTCTAGTCACCGGGTTGGCATCTCCAGTAGTGTATTGCAGCCAAAAGAAGACTTTTGAAATACAATAAAGCTCTGAAAATAAATACTCTTAAATAAAATCTTAAAAAAAATAAGACAACCCTTAAATACAGACACCCCAGTCTCCCTCTTAGACTCAGCTGTGCTTAATTTGCCCAGAGGTTTTGGGAGGTCTTTGCCAGGACCCTGCTGTAAACAACATTACAGGATTAGCGCTCTCAGGGCTCCAAACCTTGCTCCATACATCACACAGTGCCTAACCCAAGAGCACCGAGAGTCAGAGAGAAGAAAATGCCGCTTGATTTCCCATCTATCAACTCTCTGATGCGTCTCTTAAAGCTACAATCTGCCCTTTCACACTAAACAGGCAAAACTGTGACTGTAATGGGTAACTTCTTTCCCCATCCAGCTGCTAGGGAGCTCATAATGACACGGCAAAGCGTCTCTTGCTCTGCAAATTCTCCTTTCAAGATACATTAGGGTCATTCTATTTTATGCGAAGGAGCAGAGAGCGGAGGAGGGAAAGATCCTGAAAAGAGATAAATAATCTTCAAAGAGAACAATTAACAATCAATTGCAGCACCGCTCTAGAGCAGAGATAGACACATATTTCTGGCTTTTATTTCTGATTAATGAGAGAAAGGCCTGGCATCCCCTCTCCCCAGCCCTGAGAAACTGGTTTCCTGATTGTGTCACAACTGACCTGCAATTGTTCTCTCTGAAGATTATTTATCTATTTTCTTCATGATTGCCTGCTCTGAGACCTTAATAAACTGGATCCAGCAAGCAGAAGTGCTTGCTATTTTCCCCTTGAAGAGGATTTGAGTTTTTGTCAAGCTCTTAGGGCATCCGTTTGCTTGCTCTCTGTTGCTTTTTAAAGGGTTGTGTTTAAAACATCATTTTCCTACACTGTAGCATCAAGGTTGCTGGTAGTTATGTGTTCGCATTGGATGACATCAGCAGCAGGGCTCAGTGTTGACCTTGGCAAATCGGTTTTGTAGGGTCCCGTTACTATATGCTATGTAGAACACCTTGCTCTTCTCCCCGGCTTTCAGCAAAGAGTGAGATCGGGAAGGATTGCCATCAGCTTGGGAAACCCGTAGGCTGAGCCGGCTGGAGCCCAGACAAAGCTGCAGGTTTAGTGTAAAGCAGGGGCTTTTGGGGTGGAAAAGTAAGGCAGAGCATCAACTGATGCAGGAAAGATGCTCAGAGCCAAACTCATGGCACAGCTAAACATTTGTTTCCAGGAGGCTGTGGGTCCTGCTCCAGGGACGGCCGAGGGAGGGACAGAGCCACTCCACCCACTCAGGTTTGCAGCCCTGCATTTTGAAGGAGGGTGGCTGTGGCGTCCTGGGGTTTGCTGTACCTGTTGTGTCGCTGTGGGCTCTCCCAGGATGTCAGGAAAACTGAGGGCCAGTTCTGCAAGAGGTTTCTCTTGCCACCACCCTGCGAGGCACTTTCCCTGATGATTTCAGGCTGTCGTATGGGTATGCAGCGAGTCAGCCCGTCGCTACCAGAGCCATTCTCTTACAGGGGGAGGAGGGGAAAATGGATGGTGTCCATTTTTGTGGGCAGCACAGAGGGGTTGATGCACTTGTTTATTGCTCTGCAAGTGGAGATTAAAGATTTCTTGCCTTGTTCCCTTCCCATTCTCAAGGCAATCCTTCGTCTGTGTGTGTGTGTGTCTGTGTGAGTGTCTGTTACTGCCTGCATGCACATAAGGGTCTATCTTGCATTAATGCAGTCAGATAAGGAGGTCTCCTTGGGGAATCATTCCCCACTGTTTTTATTTTAATATGACAAACATTACGTGCTTGAGTGGTAAATGAGATGGTGTTATTTCTCCGACTTCCTTTATGTACTTGTCCTAATCTTCTCTCCTATTTCAAGCTGTTGCTACAAACTCTCTCCCCCTACTCCCTTTTCTCTGCGACTCCCATCCTTCAGTTGTTTAGGCTAAGTCTCTCCATGGGGTCTAATGGCATCAGCTTCACAAACCTTCCTGCTCTTATGTTTCCTAGGAGAAAGGCCATGGGAAAGAGCGTTACCAAAGGCCATGCTATCCCCAGGGCCGTATACTGTAGCCTGCTTTGTGATCTGACCATTTCCTCTTGGTTGGAGCGATGAAAGCTACACTCCTAAAAACCTGCATAAATATTTCAGCAGAAAAAGAAAAAAAAAAAAAAATCATGATGTGAACTGAGAGCCGACTGCAACGCCAGCTCTGCTGGAAACAGCAAACTGGGACGTGGGCGCTCTAAAAGTCACCCTGAGCCAGAGAAAGCCTCAACTGAATTCAAAATAGTTCCCCTCCTTATTGGCAGCAGCACATGAGTTTGCAGATAGGGTCTAGATTTCACTCTCATTAATGTTGTTTCCCCTTTGCATGTGCCAGGGTCAGCCCCCAGATTGCACAGGGATGGGAGGGAGCTCCCCTTATTTTCGGGTTGCCACCACTCGATGTGGCTGGATGGAGATAAAGTTGTCCTTTCTCAGATCCATGCAGCTAGACCTGGTATCAGGATCCCAGCTGGCCTCATCCTTTGCAACACTGACCGTGCCATCAATCAGGCGGTGAAACCACTGTTAGAAATTCAGCACTCACTACATAAAGTCCCCCACTGCCCTGCTTGGATGAGGAGATGTCCTCCCATCAGCTCACTACAAAATCCTGCAAAGGTGGCAAAGCCACACAGCTGCTTTGGGTGCCTGTGTGGTCCCAGGGCTGTGAGGAAGCTGTGGCTGCCTCCTGTTTGCCAGTATTAGGAGGATAGGCTTGACCACAGGATATCCGAGGGAAAAAGCACGCAGGTCTGCCTTGAAATGTGGTGAGGTTATTAGTCTGACTGCAGCAGCCTGTGAATGCCAAACCCCTTGATTTAGAATTAAGTTGACATTTTATTCCAAACCTATACAATATTATCATCAAGGAAAAGTGCTGCTCACACAGCCCTGACCAGTGCTTGGAAAATTGGCAGGGGCAGAAGGCAGTTCTCACCAGCCGTGAGCAGCAAGGTGGGTGTGAAAAGTCAAACTGTTAACTGCAAGAGCCAGATGAGCTTCCAGATGTGAGGCCACAACTGCAACCTGCTTTGAAACGCACAAGAAGCCAGGCAGTGGTATCACCTGTGATAAACACAGCATGAAGCCACAGGTCAGGTTTGGACCTCTGCAGTCTCACCCCTTTGCCCAGAGGTGCATCCTTGGCTCTGACGCACCGCAGCCAGACTTTTGTCCTGCTCCAGGACCTCTCTGCCCAGCTGGCTGGTGAGCATCTCAAGGTGGGGAAGCAGTAGATGCTTCAGATAGGATATATATATTTCATAAAATCATAAAATGGTTAGAGTTGGAAGGGACCTTAAAGACCATCTAGTTCCAACCCCCTGACATAGGCCAGGTTACTCACAGCCCCATCCAACCTGGCCTTGAACACTCCCAGGGATGGAAGTGCTAAGTTGTTAAGGTCTTCCCCAGAAACTCATGTCAATCTTGGTGGTGCAGAGAATAAGCCATCTTGTTAGGCTTGAGACTGAAAACTTAAGCCCAGGGCATGGTGCCAGACCTTACAACTATCTCCTCCAGGCTCTAAAAGACTTCATGCCAATCTGTCTCAGGCACAGGCCCACTGGGCTGGAGAGACACCCTGTTTCTGGCAATGCCCCCTACTCTAGGCACCAGCGCCGCAATTCCAGCTTGTAAGTATTGAAACTTAACCTGTCATCACAGGTTCCCCTTCTCATCCGTGGAGAGAAATAAACTTATGTCCTGTGATCAACCTCACCCCACAGCAGGGACCTCAAGCAAGACTTGCCCTCCATGCCTAGAAAAGGGTGGTAAGAGGTGGCTGGCTCTGGCTTAAAGGCCTCATTTTTTCATTGTCTGACTTTGGGGAGGTGGGACCTGCCCCAGCATTGCTGACCCCAGGCACCTCCTGGCTGCCCGGTCAGCATGTGAGGATACTCTTGTCTTGATTCTGAGCTCAAATTGCCTCTCTGAGGGCCACCCCTGTGGCCAGCCAAGTGGTTCAAATACTAAAACCTCTCATCAGCTTTCCACCAAATGACAGTGGTAAGCAGGAGGGCATCAGACCCCTGGGGAGAAGAGTTCTCCCAAACCCGCAGCTGACCCAGGGTTTCCATGAGCGCCTGATACAGCCCAGTGCGTTTGCCTGCAGGGGAAAGTTTGAGGACGAGTCTTGCTCAGGAGGGAGGTGATGTCATGCACTGTCTCCCTTCTGCTGCACGTCTCTGTCAGACGGCGTGATCTGCCCATGGAAAGCAGAGGGATGGAGCACAGTGTTCACTCCACAGCGGGTGGCACTCATTACATGGAGCAAGCGCCTGGAAACACCAGGGTTGTACAGCCTTGCTCACTAATGGAGAGGTCTGGCCTGAAGACTGCAAAACATGTTATTTTTGCAACTTCCATCCCTGCAACTACACGGAGTATAACAGGGAAGATTATCTTGACAGCTCTCTTACCTTATTCTCTCATTACAGCTCATCCAGCAAGGATGGGGGGGGGCAGTGAAGCAATTTTAGGAGGCTGCGCATTTTTTATGGTTATGTCTTATGATGTGTTAATTTGCCAAATCAAATATATGTCTCAGCACTTCCACCTTTACCTCCTGCATGCCTGCAAAATAAATAGTCATATTAATCATACTTTGCCGTTCTCCCTGGAGATTAGAAAGCAATTTGCAAAGATCGGTTAGGACAGCCGTGCTGGCTCGCTGCGAGGGTGCGCCACAGCCAGCGTGCGCTGGGGAAGCTGAGGCACGGGGAAAGCAGAGCAGCTCACTCGGGGGCGGGCGAGAAGTGGATGCTTTAGTTTGGTTCCCCAGCTCCCTGTCCCCTACAGGGAGGGAAAGTGGCCAACGGCAGCTTGGAGAGGACTCACCAAGGGGGTTAAATTGGGTCTTGTGAGTGCTCGCTGGCAGTCCAGTGTTGGGTGGTGGAGGGAGAATGGACAAGGGGTACCAGAGAAGTGAAAGGAAGCAATGAGGAAAAACCACCCCCCTGTAAATCCAAATGGGAGCAGAAAATGAGGTACTTGTTCAGCTGCAAGCAGCCAAGGCTGAAGCCAAGTGGCAGCTGGGTATTGAGAAAAGGGGCTCTAATGCTTTAGCAGGGAGTCTGTTCTGCTTCCCTCTTCCCTCCCCTCCCACCTGCCTGCTAAAATAATCTTTCCTTCTCTCGCAGACCTGACTGTGCCTGCTTTTCCTCTTTCTTAATCTTTGATGACTTCATTTACACCGGTTCCCTGTCTGCTGACACCTGCCATCAGCTCTGAGCCTCTCTCTGCTGGAGCAGGCTGTGACCCATGGGCTCCAGCATGGTAGAATATGTTATTAATAAAAATAATGTCATCCAGCAGCATTGCAAGCCAGGAAAAAATAATTTGCTGTCCACTGTTCCCATTAGTGGAGATGTTCCTGGGGTTCTGCAATGAGAGGAGCCACCAAGTCCGTGCTGATCTGAGGTGGTCGTGTTCCTGGCCAGACTTCCCAGGAAGAAATCAGTATTGCCCACCGCACCCCATGTTTTTGGGAGCATATGGGCAGCGGGGCTCACTGAGATGTGAGCAGTTCAACACTGAAGGCAATCCCCAAGCATTAAAAAAACACAGAAAACAAGAGCTGGAAACAGTAGCTCTCTGGGTGCTTTACCTACTTTTCCACTAGCATACTGTTGTAGATCCAAGCTGCAGCCAGAAAACCCATACATGCAAAAAATCGCAACAGTCCTGCAAGCGAGGGGGGGTGCTAGGTGCTAGAGGGAGGCTAGGAGAGGTTTGGATGGTGTCACATGCCTCATCGCCTCTCCTGCAAAGTACCACATCCATCCATGACCTTGCCCCTCTGCAAATATCACAGGTGCATCCTTCCCTGGAGGCATCTCACTGGGTTGTCTGGTGGAGTAAGGACTGTGCCAGGGTGCAGCTGGCAGGGGACATTTTTGCAGGACACCTCAGCCCTAATCCAGGACCCTCCCAGGTATAATTGACTGTAAATCGGAAATCAGTCCAGCTGTGCTTCCAGGGAGGAGATCCAGTGGAGATTTGGCCTAGTGGGAGAGGAAGTTAGAATGAAAAGCGTGACCCTTGTGCTCTGCATGGGAGACCTAACTTGTTTGCCTCGGGGTCAAGAGGCAGAAACTGTGCCAAGTGTGGAGCCAAGCCCCTCAGCTACAGCTGAAATGCCACAGCACTGGATTCTCATTCAGGCACCAAGGGGTGCTGGTTTCTCTCCAGACTCCCAGCTCTGGCCACATCAACACACCATCGCAGCCTTTGGAGAGGTGTTGAGGACCTGAGGAGCCATTGGCATGCTGCTCCCCTGAGACGATGCTTTAGGTTTCCATAATGAACACAGGTTGATGGATCACTACCAGCAAAGTCTGCCAAAAGGCCCTGCTTCATACTGCAGAGGAGACATAGCGTGGTGAGCGTGGTTTCCCTCCTGGCTTCTGATGACTGAGCCAAGAACTGAAACCACACAGCATGGTGTTAATGTGCTTTATTAGTCTTTGGAGGCTCAACTCCTCCCAGGGCTGGGACCTCTGTGCGAGATGGGTCAGGTTTGTTCTGGGCATCCTATCATGTGCTTCATGGTGGATGACACCTTCTCTTGCCCTCTGGCCAGGGTGTTGGCAGGCCACCCTGTTCCCAGCACCTCTCTGGTGAGCCTCCCATGCACACGCTGGCAGCCCTGTCTTACTCTCCTAAGGCTGTTCCCAGTGTACAGCACAAGATATAACTGCAATAACCTGACATGTCACTCACCCTTACAGCACGGCTCCGGTCCCAGCTCCTTTCCTATTATGTCCTTAGTCTCAAACAACTTGCATCAAGGTGACGGGATGAGACCACATATGATCAGAGGCTCCTACATCTTCCAGAGTTTTTTTGGGAAAAAAAAAAAAAAGTAGCTAAGGTGGGTGAGGACTCCATTGGGTGCTTCGCGTTCAGGGAAGGAGAGGAACCGGCTCCCTGCACCATGAAGGGTAGGAAATGCTGGAGATGCCTGCTTCCCTGCCTGCCCTTGAAATGCAATTGCTCACCAGCTCTGTCATTCAGCAGTTTTTGGAAGGAGGGTGGCACCCTGCAGCGCCCTGTCCCCTGTTCCCAGGGGTTTTCTGCAGGTTTTCTGCAAATGTTCTCCCTTGGAGGCTGTGGTGGGCTGAGACCAGCTAAATGCTGATGCGGCTCATGCAGAGGCTGTCATCTGAATGACTTGTGGGGAGCAGCATGGCTGAGGATGGGAGATGTCACAGGAATTAAAGTGACTGTCTCCAGATTATTTGTGAGCCAAGGATGGAGGCATCCATCAGCAAGTGTCTCTGTAGAGAACAGTTCTCCAACTGCTCTGCATTTTCTGCTGTAATGCGTACTCATGTCTTATTGCAACAGGAGGGACAGCCTGTAGTGCCCTTGGGGACACCCCCAAGGACACAAAGTCTCTGCACAGGGCTGATAGACAGATACAATAGAGGACTCAGCCTCTTGCACCCTTACGAAGGCCAGGTGGGATCTCCTGGATATCTCTCCAGGGGCTAGATACCTTCACCAGACATGTGAACTGCACCCTGAAGGTCATAGAGTGCAAAAGCAGCTGTAGTTGGTTCACATTTTGGTTTTTTTTTAAACAAAATGGGCATTTTTTTTAAAGGAATTACATCCTAGATGCTGTTTTCAGGAATTTCACCAGGGAAGAAAAGATGCCTTTCATTTCAGGAACCTTTTCTTAATGCTCCAGACTGACTTGTACACTGACAGCAAAAACATCCTGAACCCCCCTACATTTTTATGTTTTGCATATAAGAAAATCTGCATATGTTAGCATATGTATTTGATATATAATGTATATATCCTCTGAAAAGTAATTAGTATTTTTTCAACCAGCTGCAATGATCACATGTTCCTGGGCTCCGTGCTGGCATAATTGGATGAAACTCTGTTGTACGTGTTATACTGCCGTTTTGAAGAACCGATCCAACATTCCCATCTGGCCTTAAGATTTCAGAATTTCTGTCAGTGCTCTAAAGCAGCTCTACCACGGCCAAAAGGTCAGTACAACGTAGGAGGCTGCAAGGACTGAGCCTGGGTGTTAAAGGTCACGTCCAAAAAAACCATCAGAGTTTCTGCTTGCTCCTGAAATCAGGAGATTGGGGAGAGAAAAGAGTTTTGAAAGCCCCACTCCCTGACAGCACACCTGAAGAGTGGGGGCTATGGCTTAAATAATCTTGTTACTGCTTGTTTTCAGTTATCACATCATGCAGCTAAACCTGGAAAGCCACTCCTGACAGCAATATGTCATGGAAGAAATGGTTTCTTCTGAGGACACTGTGAAGGCTTTCTGAGGATAAAGAACAAGACTCACACAAGTTGTTAAAGAAGCTGCAGTACAGCAGGAAAACTGTTGAAAGGAGAACTCTGTATCGCTGAAGATATAAACTAGCTGCTTAAACATGACTGCCAAAACCCTCCTGCTCTGTTTGGGTGAAAGTGTTCCTCATCCCCCACCCTGGCTCAAAATGTCACAGGGGAAGTAATAAGAGGCAAAATACAAGAATTATTTACATGTTTTCCAGTGCAGCAGATGGAATGTTTTGTTGTTTTTGTTTTTGGTGGTTGGTGGTTGGTGGTTTTTTTTTTATCAGCAGATTTAAAATGCTTTAAACCTTGTGAAGAACTTGGGTGAAGAGGAGTCTAAGAAGTAGGAAAGGATAATGTTGCTTTCAAGTCCCTACTATGCCAGGACTTTTGTTGATGGTCACGAGTTGTGCACTTTGGGTCTGAGGGGGGCTAAGTTCCACATTTATAAAAGGAGGTCGGTTGCACTTGTCCACTTTGCAGGGGCATCACAGGGACAAGTACTCACTAGTGCGGAGATGCTATAGCAACCACATGTACACTTGAATTAGGTGGTTTCTGTGTCGCCCAGAGGCAGTCGTTTGCCAGTTGGAAACTCACTGCATCAGGAGGTTTTGTTTCAAAGCAAACTCATCAACAACAGCAAATGACATACCAGTGAGTCTGGACATGAGCGATGCCATGCTGTGAGGACCTCTAACAGCGGGCTTTGAAACGCTTTTGAAGGAGCAAGTCTTGGTATTCATGCTAGTGGATGGAGAGCATCGTTGAAGACCAAGGTGAGGTTATTATTTGCTGCTTGTGATGTGTTTGTTGGAAAGCACGCTGCGGCCATGAGGCAGCACAGGGACCTCAGATCTTCAACCTAGATAGCAATGAGGAACATTTTTGCTGGTTTCACTCAACACGCATTGGAGCTAACAGCAAAATGTGAAGGATGACAAACAGCAGCAGAAAATATGCCTGGCAACAGAAGGCTAGGGAAAAGGTACTGCATGTTCAAGAGAGCCTTGGACACCCAGAAGCAAATGCTGGTTCCCTACCAGTCAGGCATCATCAAGAAAATGTAGCTACTTTCATAGGCAGTACAGAACCCAAAATGTTAAATACTGAGAAACGTCATTTAGAAAGGCTGAGTGGGGGAAAGAAATTCAGCAAAATTTCATTTCATTGGCCCTGGATTTCACACTGCTGCAAGTTTTGAAGCTATTGCTATATGCCTCCCAGTCAGGGGAAAACAGGCTTTGTGGACATCCTCTGGGCAACACAGGTACAACTCATCTTAGCATTAGTGTTACTGGTTTGCTGACAGGGCAGGCTGGCCCCAGGTGTGAGTACAGGACGTGCAGCAGCATGGCATGCAAAATGCCAGCCCAGCAATGCCAAATCTTGGTCCTCGCTGTAGCCTGCCAACATGCTGTGGCCAGCAGGCAAACCATGGCCAGGAACACACCATGGCCAGGAGACATATCATGGCCAGGAGACGTGTCATGGCCAGGAAACACAGCATGGCCAGGAGACAACTGCATGCACACCGTATAACACCACCTGAAGATGAGTCTTTTCGGCTCTCTAATTATTTTCTCACTCTGCAATCTTCTTCCTCACCGGTCAAAAGACTCCTGTTCAGGCTCTGAGCGTTACCATGGTGTTCAGGGCAGCAGGGTCATCTTCCCAGCTCTATCAAAGCCCCTTGTACAATAAACTGCTAAAATCACTGGGTATCTCTGGGCATCCAGCAAACAAGGGTTATAGCTCTCCTTTGTCCCCAGAACAGACGCTCTGAGATGTCTAAGGGTTTTATGAGCCCAGCCTCAGACCACTTTTCCAATGACTTGTGCAAGTTGGAGGCAGAACTATCCTCACACTGACACCCCTTGGCGAGCTCTCCTTGGGTCTGCAGTGGCATGAGGGACCCAGCACCCACGTAGTCCTAACACTTGCTCATCTCACACTCTTATGAGGCATGCAGAATGGCAGCAATATTTTCTACAAATAGATTTTTTTTAGACCTTCGGGTGTTTCACTCCCTCTATCCTCTCCCACCTCTAGTGACACAATGAGGAGAGAGTCATTCCTGGAACTGGGTTAAGATCTTCACCGCCCATCTTGGGCATTAGATTTCGGGGGATTGCTTTTAATTTGTCCTTTCTCAACTCTAGCAGCTGCTGGCCACCACCAACTCTTCCTTCTGCTGGATGCCATGGCAGTAGGCTTGTTTTCCCCTAGAAAACTTCCAGCTCAAGTCCATCCCTGCAGAGCCTTTGTGAAGCACAGACAGACTTCCATGGCTGCTCGGTTTTGCATTTATCATCTCACTTACAGTTCTCCAGCTGCACCATCTCCCAGTTTGACCAAATCTTTCCAGGGCTTCTCACAATCCTTCATATTTCTTCCTTCCTTTCGTCAGTTTCTTTTCTTCTTCCATTAACAAATAAAACCCTAGATAGTTTGATGCCACCTGGGCAGATTTCACCTCCTGCTCTGTCCTCTTGCTTCTCCAAACCATTAATAAATATTTTCAGTCACACCCCTCCCAAAGCTAGTCCCCTGAGTCTCTCCCATTTAACCTCCCCCTGCTCCAAGGACCATTCATTCACTCCAACCCTTTGTACCCCGTCGCTCGAGCAGTTTTTGACCCACAACAGGATGCTGCCCCTTACCCCGCAGATATTTATTTTCCTTAAGAGTCTCCTGTGAGGGAGTCCATCAACAAGCCTTTAGAAAAATCCAAGTAAATTATGTCCAGAAGTGCCCTTTATCCCATTTGCTGTATTAACCCTTTCCCAGGTTTTGGCAGGCTCAGAAATTGCAGTTTTCTGTCTGCCGTGTTCATGCTCTTCCCCGTGTACTGTCTGTTCAGAAATGATCAGATTTCTGCAGGGCTAGGATGCTCCAAGGGCCTCACCCAGCACTGGGTCCCTCAGGATCCAACCAGAGCAAAGACCCAAAGGACCGCAGAACATGGTGCTGTCTTAACACGGGGAGGGATTTTATAACAGGGGCAAAACTGTGGAGCCCAGATGAAAGTTGACATTTTCATTACCCTGATCTCCCCTATGGAAAGTGTATTGAGAAGAGAAAAATTACTTCCTTGCATATTTTCAGGTTCTGATTAATTATTCTATAACTCTCATTTTCTGTTTTTGTTTCCTTTTTAAGTTTCTGTTTATTGAGGACTTTGGTTTTTTATGTTCATGTTTTTTGTTATGCATTCTTTTAGGGAATAAGTCTTTTTCAAATAGAAAAAAAATCGTTTTTCAACATCACAATTTTGAAAACCAGTATAAATGAAATTCAAGAAAAAAGGCAAAATATATTATCATTCTGCAAAACAGCTGATCTTTACATTTGCCTATATGGGACGGGGTTGCAGTTAGATTGAAACAAAACATGATTTCTCAGTATATAACACATTGGCAACATCTTTGTTTGAATATCATCTTCTGTTCAGCTTTTAGAAAGATGTTAAAAACTGAATGAGTGAACGAAAGAGCTGTAAAAATGATGGGAGGCCTAGAAAAAAAAACCTTGGAAATGAGTGTGAAGGAAGTTATTCTATTTAGCCTACCAGAGTGAAGGGTAAAAAGCAATCTGACCTGTAGGTATCTACACAGGGAGATGGTATTTGATATTACAGTGCTCTTTAATGGAGCAGACAAAGCAAAATGAGGTCCAATGGCTGGAAGCCGAAGATGGAAAAATTAAAGGTGGAAATAAGGTGCAGCATTTTTTTTTAATAGGCAGAGCAATTAACCACTGGAGCAATTTGCAAGAATGGAAAAGATTATCCATCACTTGAGGTCCTGAAGTCAAGACTGGATGGCTTTCTGAAATGCACATCCCACGTTAGCGCCCAGTCGCAAGCACTGTGGGGGACCGCTGTAATTCCACGGATCAGGTCCTGCAGGAGGTCAAAACCAATTACCATAATTGCACTGTCTGACTTAAATTCCCTGAATCTCCCATGATTTTTAAGAGCTGCACAGTGGAAACCTCTTCTTAGGTTGAAAATGTATCTTAAAGAAAAATTGCCACGATGCCCTTTTCCTTTGCCCTCTGCAGATGGCCTTTGGTAACACGGGAGGCAGCGCTGAATCCTGTAGCACCTTTCCCCACCGCTCTTAGCTTGGCTGCACGTGTGCAGAAAGGCTGCCCCAGGCTGATCCCTCCCTGTCCGTCACCTCCCCAGAGCTCATCGTCTCTCAATCCTTGCATCCCCCACACAAGCTATTCCAAAACCAACCGCCTCTTTTGTTTCCCCCCCACTGGGGCTCGTGTTTGTGAATTCCCTTTATCATGTTGGCTTTTGCTGCGATGTTACCCCAATATTGGCGAACCACAGCTGCCTGTGCCCTAAGACCACTGCCTGAAAACAGTCTCATTGTTTTCATGCATTTCCTCTAAATGTCTGCCACGTCCTAGTGTTTCACGCCTTGCATTAGGACAGCAAGGTTTCCATGTGAACCCAAAACTGGTCAGTCCAAAGGCCCTCTTAGTCCTGCTGCCCATCTCTGGCCGTGGCCGAGAGCCGACGCAAAGGGTGAGAGCAGGAATTGGGTGTACCTTTGCATCGCCATTTCCAGGAAACTCTCCTTGTTGTGTGTTTATAGAGCACCTCGCAGAGCTGGCCTGCAATGCAAGTTCCCCAGGGGCACACTAAGAGGAATTGTTACTATCAATTATTGCAATTATTGCAATTATAATAATTATTATTCTGTCACTTAAATTTCAGCAATTAATTTTTCCAGAGTCTAGTTTAAGCCATTTTCTCTCTGCCAGATGCTGATCACAGCAAGAGCGAGGTGCGGCATCTGCTGCTGATCAGAATCTGCTTTAACTCATGAGACACCGCAGAGGCAGGTGCCTGGTAAAGCACAGACCTGGGTCTCCTTGACGGGCTCAGAGAGAAGCAGCTGGGTGTGTAGTATGACGATGATGATGCCGCAGGTCAGGTCAGGCACGACATCAGCCTGGGGACATCGCAAGCTGGAATAAGGCTACAGTAAACTGGGCTAGAGTGGTTCAAAGCCAGGATGCCCAGGACACAAGTTTCACTGGTTTATCAGATTAATGTGAAGGGTGGGATATGAATTATTCGGCTTCAGGCAGCTGAAGGCTGTGTCTCCAAGCTACAGCAGTTGTCTAACAACCCGTGAAGAGAGCCTGGCCCTACTGAGGAGCAGTTCATCCCATCCTCGTAGGAGTGCCTCTGATCAGTGCATCGCCTCACCCTCTGGAGATATCTGTTTTTCTCCACTGATATTACAGAAGCCCACAGGGTTCGTTTAGACTAGACACCTAACTAAAGTGAGAGGAGATGAATCCTACCCTTCGTGTTCTCAATTGTAGGTTTGATGATAAGAAACCTTGACATGTGAGAGGGATCCATCAATCCAGAGGTTTGGGAACCACCAATTCAAGATAAATGTGGGCAGGGCAAAGCCAGCAACAGTTTCCCCTCATCTCCCACTATCAAGTGACACTAATAACATACTGCTTTGGCATAAATGGATGCACACTATCCAGGTCATCTTCCTGAGTGACAGCTTTGAGACCTAAAATGAGAGTAAGTTGGACAGGTCCATTGCGAAGTATTTAGCCATTTCCATTTGCATCAGCTCAGGGCTGGCTTACACCACATTCAGGATGTAATATTAATCTCACACAATGAGATGCTCTTTCCTCGGGCATCACTGCTGCTGCCATTAATAAGCCCTCTCTTTTACTGCAAACTCTATTGAGGAATTTCACATCCAGGCCAGCAAACCTTAAAATGAAAGCAGGGAACTATATCTCAGAAGGCAGTCACTCTTGAAATGACTGAAGGTTCATAATAGATATTCAGTTCACTGAGGTCTGTCTTTGCACAGCTATATGGAAGGGAGTGAATGATATCTTCGAATCTTTCAGCAACAAGACAGTAGGCAGGAACTAGGAGATTGCTGCGATCTTACTTAGTATTGTGTCCAATTCTGGGTTTCCACTTTCAAAAAAGAGCTTTAATTGATTAGAAGAGGATGAGAAAATTGTTGCTATAATGACTTGATTTTGGGGAAGGTTGTCTTCTAGTGAGAAATTCGTTTATGTTATTTATCCAAGGGAAGATTTAGAGGCAATTTGGTCATGGCCTATGGGTCTGGGCATTGAAAAGACGTCCAGGGAAATAAATGGTACTTTGATCTATTGGAAAAAGACAGATAAAAATCCAGTGGTAGGAAGCAGAAATGCAGTCACACTGGGAAAAGAGTCCAAAAACTGAGGTGATAACCAGGGAGGACTTTACGGGGTGTCCCTTAGTCATCTGAAAGTCAAGACTGAGGATGTGCTCTGGTCCACACAAATATTATGTGACTGATGCAGAAATTAGTGAGGTGGGTCTTTGCTCTCCTTGCTGCTGTTTGTTGTGTTGAATTCTCTAATTGGATTCCCAGGGCTACAAACTGTTGCATTAGCTCTGTGAGAACAGATACAAAGCCATCCTCACATACCACAGTGTGAGTTAACGGCGTAGCAAACAACCTGCCATTAAGGCGTCAGGGACAATACCTGTTCTTCAGAAGACAATGCTTCACTTATCTGTTTGCTTGAGTGTTTCTTGGTGATCAATGGGCAGACATCTGGAGAAAAATTAAAATAAATGGACCAGAAACCAGACATGAAACACCTTCCTCTCAAATTAAGGAAAAGGGAAAATAAAGGGCCAGCTTCTTCAGGATCCACCAGGAAAGGCCACGTTTCAGGCCATGTAAACTCGGGGGATGCTTTGAATATTTCAGTAGCCTTCAGTGAGCTCTGCTCTAGTGAAGGTGTTGCATAGTTCCGTAGCTGAAAAAAGGAAAATAAGCATAATTTTTCCTATAAAATCCCTCGGTTGATGGCAGAGCTGCAGAAGGCTACAGGCTGAAACTCAGGGCTGTGAGTCGGGTTCCAACGGTGGTCCCAGGGTGAGGCTGGACCCTGGCTCTGCTTTCGCCACACTCATTTTTAAAAGGCTTTAGAATAGCAAGACTGGAGGGCTAGGAATAAAAAGAGTCTTGTTACATGAAGCAAATTCACCCAAGGTAGCTGATGGAAAAAGAGGCAGAGAGGTGGGGCAAATAAATTGTGTAAACACCTTCAGGAGGAATAAATACCTTTTCTTTAATCTAGCAGAGGATGGTACCAGCCAGAACCAGCAGCTAGAATTCAATTCAGGCAGCGGAAATTCAATTCAGAAGGAAAGCACAGGTTTTTCACTGTGAGACGGATTAACCACGGGAACGAACAATGAAGGAAGTGGTCATTCCTTTTCCAGCCCTGCTCACATACTGGTCTGGCTGAGATACCTTAAGCAGGCACACGTGAATCTAAAATGGGGTGGAATTGGGCTACATGAGGTGAGGGAACATCTCCTGGTGACGGTAACCAGGTGAAGCTCTGCCCTCCAGGTTATCACTGGCCAGAGCGGGTGATCGTGTGGTCCCTTTGCTGTTTCAGACACAGACTGGACTTTTTAACTAGGAACATGCAGAGAGGCATTTCAGCAGGTTCTGCTTAGCTACAATTGCATAATGAAGTCCTTTAAGGAGTAAATGTTTCTGTTTAGTTCAATAATAGGGCTTCATTAAGAGCCTTTATAGACCAAAAGGGGAAGAGTAACCCAATCAAAGGTTCCTGATGAAGAGAAAACAGCGAAGTAGGAAAATCAGAATTTACTACATACCAGGAATGTGTGAGCCCGTTCCCTGCAATGAAGTGAGATGCAGTTTCTTCCTTTACTTACAAGGACATTTCATGCTAATTTGGGTAATAAAAACATATGCACAAAGGAGCAGAAGCCCAGGGAGGTGTCAGCATTCCCAGGGATCAGTCCTGGCCGGGATGTAGCACATCCAGCTTGTTTTATAGACAGCAGGGAGGTAGGTGTGAGGGCCTGGGCGGATGAAGGGTGCCTCTGGAGCATGGGGTCTGGGAGGGCAAGAGAAACTGCAGCACAGTGCTGCAAAGGGACGTGATCCAGCCCTGGCCGTGCTCCAAGGGGCCCAATGTGCACGTTTTGCACTCTCTGCAGGACCATCCAAATGCCTGGATGCTCCCAGAGCTGAGCCTGAGGTGGGTGGCTCCCCAGCTGCAGGTGTTTGAGGAGGAACCATGCACACAGCTAACGAGCCACTCCTCTCTCTACATGCCTCATCCAAGGCATGGAGGCACCATGCGAATGATCCCAAATCCCCCAGCGCGTCTCTTGCAGGAAGGCAAAGGGTCATGGACAGAGTTAGGGGAAAAATATAGCCCTATAACCTGGCCTTGTTGCACCCCAGGAGAAGATCTCCTCCACTGTGCTTGGTCTTAACCCTCTTTCTTTACTGGCTGCGACTGCTAGGGGAGAAGGGTGGCTGGTAAAGCCTGCAAAGGGATCCTTGCAGACACAGTGGTCTCTACAGCTTATCTTCTGGCCGTCAGAGATGTACAGTCCCAGCTCTCCCCAAGACACAGCATGATCTCTATGTCATACCAGCCAACATCAGGACCTGGCAGTCCTGGGAAAGAAGACCTCTGTCTCACAGAAGAGAACAGAGTAAAAATAAAATATGTCCAACAGTGAAATGTTTCCTTCACAGTAAATTGTGGGACAAAATTTGCCATTGGAAAGGACCTCCTAGGCTGTTGCAGTCACTCATCCACAAGAACCAAAGCCTCTAATCCCATTAAGAAACTTATCTTTCCTGATGGACAAAAAAGCTTTCTCCCATCAAACGTCTATTCTGATGGAAATCTTTATACCAGAACTCTTTCTGTCTCACAAAGGGCCAGGGTGCAATCTAAGCCTTTGATGTTGTGTTTGGAGTATAATGAAAGGCATTAATTTGAATAGAATTATTGAAATGGCATGTCTGTTTCTGCTATTAATAGAAAAGAGTCTTAAAACAATGAGCAGCAGAGATGGGGTCTATTGCAGTGAACAGGAACAAAGGCATAGCATTTTGCTTTGGTTGTTGTATTACGGGAATGGCCCGAGGTCTCTAATGTGCTAGGCTCTGTACAGAGCAGAAACGACGAAGCTTGCGGGAGGCTGTAAGAGAAAATCGTGGGGCCTGGGCTCTGCTTGCAGATCTCTTACAACTCAAGAGCTGCAGGGCATTAAACTAAGTTGGCAAAGAACAGATTCAAACCCAATCAGAGGTGACCGGTCTTCATTTAGCTGGGGAACTCCTTGCCAGAGGATGCTGTGGCTGCTAAAAGTTTACCTGGGTCCAAGGGGAGATTGAATGAGCTCATGAAAGAGAGATCCATTGAGGACTGAACCTGTAAGCCTCTAATATTTGTAGCCTGGGAAGAGTGCAGGAGGGGAGCATCATATGATATTATGCCATAATATTATGCCTTCCCTCCACA
>NW_009649457.1:1026859-1057119 GCF_000708025.1 Charadrius vociferus | reverse complement strand
TCCCTACACATCCACTTTTATGAGGGTGCTGAGATATCTGGGCTTTGATCTGTCTTAATAAAGTTTTTCTGATAGTCTTGAGTTCTTCTGATCCCTGTATGTAAAGAAATATTTGTATTTTTATATCTGTGCAGCATTGCATAATAAGCTGAAAATCATCCAAGTGGGTGGATTCTGCAGGGAAAAAAAAGCTAAACAACCCTTTCCAGGGGCTTGAATTTCAAATGAATTGTCTCTTTGCCTTTTATGTTTGCCTCCCTGGAACAGGCTGGCAAAGTGACTCAGTGATCGCTGCTCATATGCTGGTGTAACCTGGGAGCAAAACTGGCGAGGTGGTATGAAGCAGCATGGGCTTACCTATGATGGTTCCCAAGGACCACACAATGGGAAACATCTTGGGGAAAGCTGTCTGCATGGGGCGAAAGTACATACTTCCTCTGTCATCCAGGAGGAGATCAAGAGCCTTTGGGGAGAGATGGCAGAAACATATCCTTACCACAGAGTGCAACACTGAGCCCAATGGAAGAAGTCAAGAATGCCTTCAAGAAGAAACTACCTCATGGTAGATGCTACAAATCCCACCAGCGTCCTCAGTAGCCATTTCCATGGGTGAAGGACAACAGAGAGGGATGAGTTTATTCCCTGCCTTGCCAGGGCTTTCTGCAGCTCCCTGGCTGGGATAGACTCTTCACCCGTATCGACTATCTTCACCTGTGGAGCCAGTTTGATGGGCACAGCGCGATGCTAGTCCCAGACATAGCTTTTGTAAGAGCCTAAGGACATCAATGGCAGTGTGGAATTTGGGACCAGCTGCAGGAGGACTCTGGAGAAAGAGCATCTGCTCTGGGATGCCCTTCCCGTGTTTTTCCTCCTCTCCTCCACCACACATGATCCAAGATGACTTGCCTTGCACAGCTGCTAAGAGACCCTCACACAGCTTTGCTTGCTGCCCAAGGCACCCACACCCAGGCTAGCAATGGCCTCCCGCCTTCCACTCCTCTGTGGCCCTGGCTTGCAGTGCACACTGTTGGGGGTTTCAGAACACGCATGTGCACAGGTCCTGCAGGGCTTTGGCTGAAAACAATCAAGGGTGGAAGCGACTCGGTATGGCCAGAAAGGAGAGAAACCAGCAGTGAGTTTGCAGAGCAGAGGAGCAAGCGATGGGGATGGGAGGCTAGTAAAAGTTAAAGCTGTGAGATCATAGAATCACAGAGATGGGGGAGACCAGAAGCAGCTTAGACCAGGAGGCAGCATTGCAATTTCTGATCTTCGCTGCTCTGGTTTTAATTACATGGCAAAGCCTCCTGTAACATTCCCATCCCTCTCATTCATCGCACTGGGGTTTCTTTCCTGTTAATCACGGCAGCCGAAGCCAGTGCAATGTTTTACCTTCCCCAGCTTGGGAGAACAAGGCTGAAGATTTGCATCTAGGCTACGATGGGAATGGCCAGCTTGGCAGACAGCGCCGTTGTGTGTTGCTGCCGTTATGTGTGTGTACCGCAACGAGGAGTCTGCTCTATATCAGTGCCACTGAGCTTTCTGCAGGAGCCGGCCGTGCCGGGCAGCCATCCCACCAGCCGTGCTGTGTGAGTTAACGCAGCCGCTCCGGTCCCTGCGGGAGGGTGCTGGATCCGTCTGTGAGCCAGAAATCAGCAGACTGGTGGCCACTGTATAACATTTACCCCTTGGGGAGATGCTGCAGTAGCAGAACATATTTCTTCTCCACTCTGCAGCAGTAACACAGCCCAGACCCCCTGCTTGAAAACCCCAAGCTGCTCTCACTGCTGCATCACTACTGCTTTTGCATGCTACTGCAGAGTGATGCTAGCTAGATTATCTAGCAGTGTGAGCAACTTAGGCCATGTCTGTATGTATTCAAGAGCATAAACCAAACTCCAGTGCAGTGTGCAGGAGGGTCAGCTGGGGAGCTGGAAGCAGGAGACCTGCCCCAGCTTGCCATGGCACAAAGCTGGTTAGCCCTGTGGTGCGCCTCCTGCAAGGATGCAGCCTCCGGCCCCAGAATGCACCCCACCGCATGATCCCTGAGACCTGCTGTGTGCAAGGCATGCTCCATCCCCGAGGCACCCTGCAGCCAAACCTGCCCCCCAGCATGCATCTCCCATCACCACTTGGCTTTGCATTTAATTCATCCCTCAGCCACTGCATTATCTCCTCTGTCTCACAAAGCTGCCTCTGTGTTGTTTTGGGGGGGACTGTGTGGGCTGACATAAAACAGATACAGAAGCTTGCTGTACCTGAAGAACTTGCAAGCTGTAAACTTTTCCCTGCTTCCCAGCGTGGCTGGTTGGTTGCTGGGTTTTCACACACACTTTCAGAAGCCTGTTCTCCCACGAACACCAGCAGAGAGGACTGAAAACCAATGTAAAATGGCAAAGCCAGCGAAGATTTTAATGGAGCCAAACTGTGCATCTACAGCAAAGGCAGGTACAAATATGATACCAAGGATACATTTAAAGTGTCACCTCTTTACTCATGAGCAAAGGCAGTTGCAACGAGGAGAGATTTCTCCAGCCTTCCTCCTTTCCTCTTCTTACTCTTCCCTGAAACTCATCTTTGTTGAGGAAATGGCAAGACCTGCAGCAGGAGGAAGCAACAGAGCACGTCACACAAAGCCTGAGACAGGACCAGCAGCAGGCAAAGGTCCATACTATAACTCAGGCGCAGGTTCACCAGAGGCTGGCAATTCTGCTGGGTACTAATTGCTGCTGCACAGGTCTGGCAGCAGCATTGGCATCTCTGGGGCGATACCGGTGGGGCCCCACAGCAGCCCCTGCTCCATCTCTCCTTGGCTTTGCTCACCACCTTGCTGCTCTCTGCCCTTTGGTAAATCTGTCCGGCGCATTTGGAAATGATGAGATAAAGCTCCCAAAATGAAGAGGCTTTGAGCAGGTGTTGGATCTATTGATTTGTCTGCTGGCCTTTCAGTCAGCGGGGTTTGCATCTTCAAGTTCAGCCATGAAATTGCAAGGGCTATAAATAAAACAAACAGGCCAAGATTTTTCACAAGACTCCAGTCAGTAGCAGCTTTAAGAAAACAAAGTACCAAGTCATACGAAAGTCCCCAGGATGTACACCAAGTGAGTCAGGCTGCAGTCCATGAATACTTCTCTTATCAGCCGTACGGGTGAACACATCTCTCACCGTCTCCTCTGCCCCCAGTGGCTCTTCCTCCCCTCTCTGCACCATTTCCCCAGACACATTTGCACAACTGATCTGTCTTAAACATAGGTGCATGAGCCTATTTTTGTATTTCAATGCATATACCTATAAAGGCAGCTTGCTTTCTGTCAGTTTCATGACTGGGGTTCTCATGTGGCTTCAGAAACAGGGGAAGCTTTCCCGTCATTTTCACCATTTGCCATGAACAACCACTGCGATCTGTCTAGTCTGCCCTTAAATCACTTAAGCAGTGAATCCTCTGACACTTTCCCGTGGAGAGGGTTTGATAGCCAAAACCGTCTCTCTCTGAGAGCACTCCTCCCTAATCCTCAGCATAAATTTCCTTTTCCCTCCACTTTGTGCAAGAGAGCTGTGGTACAACGGGTGTTTTATTTGCAGTAGATCTTTTAGACAAACCCTCCTGGAGTTAAATACAGCAGTTGCTGTGCAAAAGCAGCTTGTTGTAGAGGCTGAAGAGGGGGGACCCAGGGTGGCCTTCCTGTGGTGGTGGGGAGCTGCCAAGCTGGGGGAGCCAGCAGTGCATGGTGGGGGGATAACCTGGCACCCACAAGGACTCTTGTGAGAAGAGTGAAGAAAAACGAGCGCAAAGAGACAAAGCTCAGCAGAATGATCTACGGCAAGGCTGGAAAGTGATGTTAATGGCAAGGAACAGAGTTTCATGGTGGGAGTCTGAAGGCGATGGGGGACCACCAAGAGGTGCTAAAGGGCCACCTCGTTTAAGCTCCCTTTTCCATTGCCAGAAGTATTACTAAGAGACGGGTGTGGGTGAACATTTTGGCTGAGGATCCCGGGGTGTCGTGTTCTTGTTCTTGCTGTTACCTGCTCCCTTGTGTGCCTTTGCTCAGGCTGAGCCCCCAGAGCGGGCTGCTTTGACTGGCCGAGGCACCCCGTGCCAGCCGAGCTGCGCTAACTCAGGGTGGTACCGACAGAGGTAACGCTGGAGCCAGAAGCGGCTGTTTGGCTACAAGTGAGGGGGTTAAAAACCTCAGCCAAGAGCAAAACAGCTGCTTTCTCCTACCTGCTGGCAGTGACAGTCCACACTGTGAAAGCCATCTCGTGACAGAAGTGCTTATGCTAAAATTGTCTGTACTGCTCAGGGCGAGAAAAGGGTGCGGGGAGGTGGTCAGTACGCTGTAAACTGTGCACACCACTGCTTGACATTTTACTTACATCTGCGACTCCATCTCCCTTCTGCAAAATGGGAGTTTGCCATTGAACCTCCTTCTCCCCAGCCTTTCCAGGCTCAGCGCTGTGTACATGACACGTGCACAACCAGGGGTCCTGCCTTCTGGTGGGGCAACTCTCCTGGTACCCACATTGCGCTGGAGGCAGTGGCTTGGAGCTGGAGCTGGGTGGATCCTCCTTTGGCTAGTAAGGTGTGAGCACCACCACCACACCACGGGGCCTTTCTGTCAACAGGAACGTGAACAGGACCTCATCTCCTCCACCTGGTACCCACTGCAATATCCCAGGGGCTTCTCGCTCTTCACATGCCTGTTAAATGGGTTGAAACCGGTCTGCATGCTCCAAAATGGAGAGGGGAGGCACAGCAGCCCCCCGTGCACATCTGTGCAGAGGCAGTGCTTGAGCAGATGTCTGTCCCTGAGGAAACTGGACAAGGAGAGTGCGGTGTGCCTCAGCCTGGGGAGCTGATGTCCCCTGGGGGGCTGAAACTTGGCAGGGAAGGTACAAGGACAATTCAGCAAGGCAGGTGGTAAAATGTAATTTCAGACCCCATGCAGGCAAGGGAAGAGAAAAGAGACTGAGAAGACTGAATTAGTTGCTAGTTTGGAATGCTTAATTTTTCATCTTCTCTGAAGCATTTGCATAATCTTTTTTTTGTGTGTGTGTGTGGTTTTTTTGTTGTTATTTTGCTTTATTTTAGTTTTTTGCTTGGGAATTTATTTTTTTTTAAACCTTTCTTGCCTGTCCTACCTTGGCAGCCTCTCTCTGAGCACCAGCAAAACGTTCTGTGTTTACTCTCATCAGAAAACACCAGCTCCCGAGAGCCTCACAGTGCAATTGCAACCAAAGTCTTGGAAGGGGAAGAAGCTGGGGACAGGGAGGTCACCGCTCTGGCTGGAGCCACCATCTTCACAGAGCAAATCCTTCCTGTACCCAGCCCCAGCTCCCAGTGCAGTAGCCTGCACCTATCCACAGCCTATCTCATCCCTGCAGGGCCATCGAGGGTCCCGTTGGCTTTAAAGTCCGTGGCTCTCTGTTCGGGCAGGGGATGGTGCTCAGTATCATGCGGGTGGAGGTGTGCTAGGCAGAGCCAAGTCTTGCTGGTCTTTGGCTCATTCAGCATTTCTCCTGATCAGAAAGTTGCTAAAGCCCAGACACCGTGAGTGAAGGCCCTGCCAGAGTGTTTGAACTAGTTATTGAGATCCCTTGCTAAGCCCCTCCAGCACATCGTCAGGCTGAGAAACACAGGCGTCACTGAGAAAAATGGAGACATTTCATTTAGAAATTTTGCTGAAACCTTCAGCCTTCTCTGCAAGAAAATGTGATTAAACATCTCTTCTTTAGCTTGGAAACACTTGCCAAGTTTAATCTGAAAGTTCATTACACCACCTCCCCACGTACGTTTTCCAGTGAATAAACTATTTATCTCCCCCCCATGCAAATAAAAAAAAATAATAAATCTGTCTCTTGCTGTAACACCAGATTGCAGGGCTTGTGTTTGGGTACAGAGTCAGACTTGCTGTGAGCCTCTTCATTCCCCTGTGTGTCCATAACTGTGATGGAAATCTCCAGATGACAGGCTTTCAATCACGTCCTTTGGGAGAGGCCACTCCCAAAGGGAAAATTGGGTTAAATCATTACCAAAAAAAAAAACCAAACCAAAACAAAAAAAACAACAACCAAACACCCCAAAAACTCTTAAAAAAAAGAGTAATCTTCTAGCTCACTGGTTGCCTTGAAACACCAGGGAAGTGATCCTTGATGGCTAGCACAGAGCTATCCAAGCGCTTCAAGTCCTGATCTCCCCATCCCTCCTCCTGATGGGGAATATTTATTCTGTGTTGACAGAAGTGCGCTCCAGGGTGGGAACTAATATTAATTATATGACAAACACATCCTTGGGCAGTGATTTGCATGTGGCCTTACGTCAAACAACTCAAGGTCCTATAAAAGAAGAGCGGAGTCCGTTCCTGCTCCCTGCTGCATATTGAATGAATGCCGGCACGGTATCTGACTGCTGTGACCTTCGGGAAGGTCTGAGCGTGTTTCCAGCCCCTGCACAGGCACACAGGTGACTGGTTTTGCGGATACAACTGGTACGGAACTGGCAGCCCGTCCCGATGGGGTTGTTCAAATAGTTTGGAGAACCCCTTGTGAAATACTGACGGGGGGTACAAAGGCAGGTGGTATCAAATCTACAGGCTGCCTCCCTAAGCCAGCGTTATATTTACAGCTTTATCATCTGCAAAGAGCAGCTGGTGCCTCATCCCGCTGCATGCTCCGCAGTGTGACTCTCTAACTTGCAGGCTGATTTATGGAGCGTGTCTTGCTTTTCTCAGTAAAAATTATAAACGGCACCAAAAAAAAGAAATAGAAAAGCGACTGAGTCTCTTCACTTCGGGCTCTGCCATCATAACTGACAGGTAAAAGGGCAGATGGGAAAATACCTACTGAGAATGAAGGAAGATCTACTAAACAGAGATCTATCTCAATTCCCCATGAGGTTATCAATGCCTTGGTGATTGGAGTATGAAAATAACATATTGTCAGACACAGGTGCCAGCAGAGGAATAGCCCAGCTATACAGGACCTCGTAAAGAAACAAACCTGGGCTGTTTGGTGTGCCCCAGCCAGGGGATATCTGATCCCAGAGCTGTCTCTTAGTTTGCTTATCCATTTCATTACCCATGGTTGCCTTTCACTGCCAGAAGACAAGGAAACAGCACCGTGAAATCCTCTGGCTCAAGGGGATCAGCTTGGAGATGTTCGGGAAATCTTATGATTTTCCCCCCCATCCAAAAAATAAATAAATTCTGATTTCTCAAACCCCAAACTTGCCTTGGGAAATGGTTGGGATTGATGGATTTCCCAACTCTAAAAGTAATTGTTCCCAATACCTTTTGGAATTGTAAAACTAAGGGTCTCTGACTTCTTTCAGTGCTCACTTAGAAATGCAACCCCAGGGTAACAGAAATGTTTGAGGCAAGAGCAGAGCAGTCGGCAATGACAGGAGTGAAATACTTCAATTGTGCCAAACCAGTCTTGAAGGATTATTATTCCTGTTCTAGGCCAATCTGGAATAGACATTTTGTTTGTTTTCTTTTTTCTTCTTTTCTTTTTTTTTTTTCTTTTTTTTTCTATCTTAAAAATGTTCACAGCATGGGAAAATAACTCTGGGCCAGGCTCTTGTTCTGCCAGAATCCTATCATCTGTGTGGGGACTTCATGGATGTGCTATTGGTAGGAGACCATCGGGGGTAAAGGATCGAGGTACAAAGAGTGGCCTTGTTAGAGAGGAGTTCCCCATGCCCTAATGATGTAAAACTTGGGAAAACCCTGACTGGACTCGGAGAGAAGGAAAATGAATATATGCATTAAACAAAATGTGTCTTCTTCTGAGATGTCTAGTTCTGAGCTGAACCTTAGCAACTCAAAGATAAGTATAAAACATTGGTGTGGAGTGTCTGAGGGGAATCTCTTTCAAATGTCCATCACCCAGAAATGAGAGATCAGTGGCTTCTCTTACCCTTATTTTCCTTAAACTCTTTGCTTCCAAAATCAGTATTTGCTGGTCTTTTGTTTTGCTTTTATGTTTCCCTGAGCTCCCCTCCCATAAGTTGGGATTCAGGGCCTGCGTTTCCATCTCACTGGAGGAGTTATTTTTCTCAAGGAAACTGTGCAGCTCTTGCTAGTGTGCCCTGCCCTGTCCCTCCATTAGAACATGTTTCTGGCAGCACTGGGAACACTGGGAGGGATGCAGGGTGAGCCTTAGCTGCAGCCGATGGGAGACTTCGCATCGGTTACAGCCAGAAATGAAGCTTGTCCAGGCACAATTATCAGACACCTCACCCAGTAAGGGCACAGTGCTGCAGAAATAACCCTCAGGACATGGGGTCTTTCCCTGTTCTTTGCTGATGTAGAAAAGCCCAAGTTACACAGGAATCTAATTTCCCGGTGATGCTGAGACAAGGTCCACTAAGGATGGAAACAATTTAAGGGAGGCTGCAGAACAAAAAAGGAAGCGAATGAGGGGAAGATGTTGCCTGATGGTATGATGGAAATCCAGTATCAGGTGATGGAGTAGAAAGGGGAGGTTGAAGCGTGGAGAGCAGAAAGAGAAAAAAAGGATGAAAGAGAACGGCCCCTGCCGATGCAGTGTGGCTTTGATGGAGAAAGGATATATGCAGCTGCCAGGTTTTTTTTCCACCTTCATGTGTGACAATTCATGTGAATTATTTAATGAGAGGATTTACATATTTTCAAATAATTTGCAGTTTCCCCTTCCATTGCCTCTCATACTGTTGCTGTTGCCGGAAGCTGCTGCTAATAATCTCGGAGTACTTTTTGTGTTAGGTTTTATAAGTGATGCTGTCTGAGACACTGTTACTCCTTCCAGGAACACACCAGGAGAGGGAAAGGTCCAGGAAAGGAATGGGATTTCTCTTAGGACCCACACCAAAGTCCCATTTCCCAGGGAAAACACTATCACTTGCAGGCTCCATGCTCCTTTCCACCCAGGGTGGGAGGAACCTGAAGATGAGCCTGCAATGGCATGAGGTCCAGAGGAGTTAAAGTGTGGGGAGAGGTCAGGAGACTGTATCCTCTGCAGAATGGCAGGCAAAAAGAAAATTGCGGTGTATTAACAAAGGCTGGGGATGGTTTTCTATAAATACGTCTGGGGAGTAAGCACCACGAAGGGAGGAGAGCTATTTCAGCCAAAGGACAGTGCTGGCATGAGAACAAATGGATATAAACTGGTCATGAATAAACTGGGCTGGAAATTAGTCGAGGGCTTCAAACCATTAGAGCAATTGGGTTTGGATCAGCCGCCCAGTAGGAGCCATCGGGGCAGAAATCCAAATAGCTTTTAAGAGAGAGCGGACTCCAGCTCCGAAAGGGCGTTGCGATGTGTTGCTGCAACAGCAGGGATTGAATTTGGCAAGTCTGGAAGTCCCTGCCAGCCCCACGTTCTTGTGTTTCAAGCATTTGGGAGGTTTGACTTCTTTTTTGTAGATAAGTATGGCTTTGTGAGCAAAAGCAAATAAAACGCTGCTGGAAAAAAAATTATTTGAGCACTTTTCAAGATATCTTAAGACAAAAAGAGTTGAAAACAGAAGTTGAAGAGCCAGCTCTTACCTTCCTATTGGTGCTGTGACAGCCTGGGGTGCCCTGTCCAGATGGGGGAAGCTGAGAAATGAGGGCATAATGAAATATCACCAACCTGTGGGCTCAAGGGAGACATGGAGACAGAGCATCTTGCAGGCAGTGCCTGCCAGGTTGCAGGGGGGTTGCCCAGTCTTAGGCAGGAAAAATGTCCCACCAGGGATTACTCGATGGTGGAAAGAATTGGGTTGAGTTTCAGTACCAAATTACTCTTCACAGCCCTCTTATCAGATGCTCTGGTTCATGTCCTAAACCAGCAGCGGGTCTCCTGTCCTGCCCCAGCCCATGCTTTTATTTGCTAGCTCCCAATAAGACATGGCCCAGCTCAGCTCTGACACAAGCTGATTTCTGTACAGGGATGTGGAGGTGTCCCTCACAGCTCACACCATGGCTAACAGCAAAGTCTAAGGAAGATAACAAGAAGACAACTCTCCCAGGCATCCCAAAACAATACTGGCATCCTTGCAGCTGACAACCACAATAAATCTAGCCCCCTCCCACCCCCCACCCCCCCACACACACACCCCACGTTTCATATAATTTACTCTTGGACCTATGTTAATGTTTGATATCAACGATATCAGGCAGTCTGTGGATGAACAACCCCATGCAACACCCAACTGGAAAGCAACTTGGCAGAAAAAGCCCTGGTGGACACCCAGTTGGCCATAAGCCAGCAATGTGTCCTTGCCACACAGAAGGCCAACTGTATCCTGCGCTGCATTAAGCAAAGTATCACCAGCAGGTCGAGGGAGGTGATACTTCCTCTCTGCTCAGCACTGGTGAGGCCACACCTGGAGTACTGTGTGCAGTTCAGCTGTCCCCAGTACAAGCGAGACATAGATGTACTGGAGAGAGTCCGACAAAGGGCCACAAGAATGGTGAAGGGTCTGGAGCATTTCTTATGAGGAAAGGTTGAGAGAGCTGGAACACTTCAGCCTGGAGAAGAGAAGACTGAGAGGGGATCTCATCAATGTCTATAAATACCTACAGGGAAGGTATAAAGAGGACAGAGCCAGGCTCTTTTCAGTGGTGCTTAGTGACAGGAACAGAGGCAACAGGCACAAACTGATATACAGGAGGTTCCCTCTGAACGTTAGGAAACACATTTTTACTGTGAGGATGAGCAAACCCTGGAACAGGTTGCCCAGTGAGGAGTCCCCATCCTTTGAGATATTCAAAAGCCATCTGGACACAGTCCTGGGCAGCCTGCTTTAGGTGGTCCTGCTTGGGCAGAGGGGTTGGACAAGATGACCTCCAGAGGTCTCTGTCAGACTTAGCCAGCCTGTGAATCTGTGTAAGGAGTTCCGCAGGCAAATGATGTGTTGTTTAAAAAGATCTACTTTATTTCTGATCTGCCACCTACAGTTTTCATTTGATGCCTCCTAATTCTTCCATTGTAAGGAACAGAAAACAACTGACTACTCTCCAACCCTTCCTTCTGCCTCACAATCTTGCAGACCGCCTTTGTTATCGGTTCGCCAAACCGTAGTCTTAGCTTGTTTGTTGTTCCTCACAGAGCTGCAATGCTAGTGTTTCACTTGCTATTTTTGCCTTTCTCCAAAATATTCACAAAACTACTCACACTGGGGGAGCATCATGGCACTAGGAAGCCCCAGCCCACAAGAAGCATAAGATACATATGATGAAATTATAGGTCCCAGACATGTATAGAAGATTAATTTGAGGTCATGGAGATTAGACAGAAGCAGTATTGACTGGCAAGCTGATGCACCAACAGAGAGCTTTCAGCTGCTGAGTTTGCTTGGTTCCACCAGGAGGACCATCCTCGTGGATGAGCTCTAGACAGACCTTCTAAACTAGTCCTAAAGCTGTATCTCCTCACCCATGCAAGGTGGCCAAACCCCATTAAACTGCCTGTCCCTTTGGGATCTCCAATAGACTCTGAACATGATGTAATTGGGGTTCAACGGCCACTCCTTGTGGTGAGAGGGCTGGAACCTGTTACTAAGGTATTCCATGGCTCTCCTACACATCTCCTACTCTCCCTCCATTGGTGAAGCTCTCTTTGTTTGGACCCATCAGTTCCTGGCATGTGAATGGAGAAACAGCAATTGTGAGGAGTGCTGAAGCACTGTAATTTAGCTCCTGGTTGCTGGGCAGCAATTTAAACCACTGCAATTTCAGAGGACCCGTAGAGAAACCCTTCTCTAATTGAGCCTTTTTGCTCCAGTCGCTCAGGGATGCTTACAAAGAGGACAATGAGTCGCTATAGGAAATATCAATATGAGAAGTCCCTGGAAAGGGACAAGACAGAGTCCAAGTTGACTACAAATTTCGGTTCTGCAACAGTCTTTCACAAAATCAACCTCTTTTAACATATTTTTGAGAGTTGCTGGTTTAAAAAAAAAAAAAAAAGACGGGGGACACACAAGAAAGTTAGCAATAGCAATTCTGTTATCTCCCTCAGAAGGTGTTTTCTGGTCCATGGAGACATGGGAAAGGAAATATGAGGCAGTCAAAGATGACTAGGAGTTCCTTGCCTCTAACAAAGCACAGGATGAAGCCACAGCTCCTCACCCAGACTTAAAGTTAGAGCAACGCATGGTGTAGGACATCAGAGGGGTGGCTTTGGGGCAGTGCTCTGTCCCATCACCTATTTTAACCACCTTGAGACTTCTTTTGCTTTGCGTCTGTGGGAGCAGAAGGAAGTAGGACGTATGCCTGGCAGTAGGATGTGTGCCCACACCTCAGACCATACCACTTGTCCTTCCTCATTAACACCAGCTTTGTTTCCTTGCACTCCTCTCACGGCTCTGATATTTCTCCTTCTCACTCCAGCTCCTGAAAAGGCTAATTAAGAGTGGTCACCCGTCAGTCCCTGACCGGGACCAGTCCAACCCAGTCTGCAGGTGAATGTCTTTTCAGTATTCATCAAGCTTCATTCTCTGGTGCTTGGTGACAATTTTATCTTCCTCTGGGGATGCAAAAGAAGGAGAGATGATATTGCTGTAAAGAGATGCTAATCGTGCTATGGGGATCTCCTGAAGAAATTGCAGAGCCCTTTGTTGGGGGATGCTGGGTCTTGTTGTCCTTTGCTCTTTGTTTCTCCTCTGATTTCTGTAAGAGGCTGCGTGGGTAGGAAGGGAGGGTAGAATTTATAAAGATATTGAAGGGCAAGGGAAGGGCAATGCTTAATACTGCATCACAGAGATTGCTACTAGCTGTTTTGAATTGGGTCTGCCTTTTTATTGCACATGTGTGTAGTGCCAAGCTGACAGAGATGGGGATCTGCTCTGACCCCATACCAGCGGGGTCACTACTTTTGTTACTCTTATGATTTCTGCTTTCTTTCTGGCTTGCCAAGAGCTGCAAATGGATCAGATGGACCTCGGAAGGTCTGGGAGGCTCTGACGATACATCTGCATTTACTCCTCTGGAGTCTGAGGAGCTCGGGGTGTCTCTGCAGGAACATGTGGACCCAGGCGTGGAAGGAAGATGCTTCTGGATTGATGGTGGCCGGTAGCTTCAGGTGAGTGGGTTTCTTGCAACACTGCCAGCAGCAGACACCACCTCCTAATGGCAAAACCCATGGTCCATGTTCTCCTCCAACACAGCATGCACAGTCTGAGGGAAGCCTTTTGCAGTCTGTAGCTAGTATGTCCAAAATCTGCTTCTCTGCTCCCAAAGGCGGCCTAAGAAATAGGTCACCTCCTGCTTGGGTCTTGGTTGTAGGCTTCAACAACCAGCTGGACTGTAGGTTGCTGGTGGAAAACAAATATTGTGCTGGCAGTCCCTTTGAAGGCTGCTTTGCTGTGCCCATCAACAGTGACTTCTTCAGGTCCTTCATCATGCCCGCAAGGGAAGCTGCACACGCCTGGGCTTGCCTTGCAGCTTGGCCCCACGCCTGAGGGATACATCTTACCTCTTAGACAGCCTGGCATGTCCTGACAGTGCCGGCACTCTGCAAAGCCCTTTGGCTATGGTGGCCAGAGTGCACGCCACATGCCAGGGGTGTCCCCAGCACACCTCAGGCACTGCCAGTTTTGATGCCTGACGAGGTCGTCAAAGAGTTAACTTCCCTCCAGATACTCTCAGCCGGTCCCCAAGCGCAGTGACTTGAAACAGGGGCCGCCTTTACTGCAACACAGCAAAGACTGGAGCAAACCATATGCTTCTGCACAAGAATAACAGCATCATTAAAATCCTGAACCAGGAACTCAAAGGAGCATTTGAAGAGTACATAGCAGCAGGTCCTGAATCCTAACTATCAGCTTCTCTTCCCCTCAAATCCTTTGCATGGGCTGAATGTGAAAGCAAAATGTATACTCAATCACAGCAACCCACTTCCTTCCTCCTCAAGTGACTCTCCAGGCATATGCCCACCTCAGGAGAGAGCTGTGGTCTATAACAGCAGGGAAACAGAGGGGAACAAACAGGTGAAACAACAGAGAGAGAAAGAGTATGGGAGAGAGAGAGAGAGAGAGACAGACCCCGGTCACTGCTTAAACTTTGCTTATTTACAGCAGCAGCATACATATGAAGATCTATAGCACTTACACCCAAATAAATCCTCCCCTGGAGACAGGTGGCAGATTTCCCCCTCCATTATTTACAGCCACTTCTCAGTGAAAACTGCAAGCTGTAAAATGCCCATACAGTGTTGGAGAGATTTATAGTCCTCCTGTATTTCACACACTGCCTTGCCCCGCTGTGCTGCCTTTGGGGAGAAATGGCAAATGGACTCCAAGGTGTTTGACAAAGATGAAGACTCATTTATTACTTGATGCTTTGGAGAGAAATATTTGTACGCAGCAGCCTACACGGGTGGCAAAGGTTAATCCTCTCCTCTCCTGTCAATTCAGCTTTTTATGAGCTAGGGGAAAGCAATGTGTTGGGGAGGAGAGGAGCAAGGGAGGAGAGCCACTGAGCAGCACCTGTGTCACCCTGCGCCCTTGACCAGTGCCAGAGGAGATGGGGGACTTCCCTCTGCCACTGACCCATCACCCAATCAATCTTGATCTCAGCCTTGTCTTGCACAGATCTTGGTTCCTACAGGACGTCTTCCCTTCTCTGCAGAAGGTGTGATTTCCTGAACTCTGCTATTAAAGGAGAGTTTCAGGTCAAAAGCACCCATGATACCTACCACCCTGAAATCCTGGTGTGATGTGTTTGACTCCCCCTGGCACAGTGGGACGTAGGAGAATAAGGGCTTTTGGCAGACTGGGCTTCAGAGTGTCTTAGCCTTAGTTGGGGACCCACAAATACATCTCCTTGTCCTTCTCTGCTGGCAGTGTCAACAGTACTGCTCCCTCATCTCTAAAGGTGATCCCTGTGAGTGGGGTTGAGGCAGAGAGCCAGCGTGGTGCCAGGAGGATGCTAACACACTGCCTTCTCTGAACAGAGACAAAGATCTTCAATCTCCGGGGCTGTCGATAAAGTGCTTTTCAGCAGCACTAAATTCTTGCAAAAACTCGAACATGAAAACATAAAAATAAAAACACAGTGTAAAAAATACACAATAAAAATATAATACCAAATATATCACTTAACTAAAACCGCTGACCTAGCGGCTTTGATGTTAATGCATTGTCTGTAACAACATGGCGTTCCAGCTGAATGCTAACCGGCTGCGGAGCCCGAGCCCAGCCTTGCTTCAGAGGTTTCTGATTTTACTACCCTGATTTCTGCAGTCAGCCTTCGTCTCCTGGGGTTTATTAGGTCTCCTCCCCTGCCACGATCAACTAAGAGCTGTTTTCACTTTCTCCCCAGTGTTAATTAAAGCTGGGGTTGAGTAACCCCTAGAAGACTCCTTAGAGGAGGAGGAGGAAGAGGAAAACTGAGCCCAGCATGACGGCAGGGTTCGATCAGTGGAGAGCTGTGTTAACAAGAGTCCTATGGATGTGAGAGGGATGAACAGTCGGTGGGGAAGGCAGGAACAGATGGTACCCAGCTACACGCGGCATGGCTCCCAGGGTCTGCGGGATATGCAGAAGATCCTGTTCACTGCACAAACTGCCTCGTGCCTAATGACAGCACCAGACACAGCCTCTGCAGAGCCATCTCTACCTGTTCCTGTACGCACAGCAAGGAGATACCCCAGAGAAGACGTCTCCTGCTCCAGCCCTCGCATGCTGCTAGCATGGAGCCAGCCAGAAGTCATTGACCCCTCTTTGATGGCAATATATAGGGTGTTCCTGTGCAGACCTGATGTAAAAGTGGCAGCTCTGTGCAGGTATTCAATGCCCAGGTGCAGCAGAAAGGCTGAGTGAAAGCCTGGCATGAAACAAGACAGAAGGGGAGTCTCCAGTTGGGGACAGTTTTGAACTGTGATGCCTGGACACACAACATTTGTCCCACACTGGAAGATGCACCAGTTACTCCAAAAAGACTCAGGTCACTTTGCTCTGTGTTGCCGCACAGAATTTCAGTCTCATCTACTGTGGTCACTGCTGACCGCTGTCACCCAAAGACTGAGGGAAAGGAGTAAGGATGCCCTCTCTACTGGTTAGCCAAGTCCTTGCATTATGGTAGTAGTCAAGGGGCAGGAACTGGGGCAGGACACAAACTGAAGAGTTTAACCCTGGAGGCTTTCACTGCAGACAATCTAAAGATGCTGTTTCAACGACAGCTAAAAAAGCTGGTCCCAGAGAGTGATGGCCCTGGGTGGCCCTGACCCTGCTCGCATTGCTTGCTGAGAGAGCAATTGCCAAACAGACAGCTGGGGACAGCTTCCATCCAGAGCCTGTAAATCCACAACATGAGCAGCTCCAGCCACACTCTGTCCTTGGATTTCAACAGGTGGAGTCATGTGGAGCAAAGTGATCCAAATTTTCCATTCCCGCAAGGTCATGGTGACCACTCTCTCTTCAAAGGATAGCATCGCATCTTCACATGGCTGCTTCATGCTGCAGAAGACAGGTGGTCCCTCTTCTGTCCCTGGCTTCCGTGCCCAACCTTCTTCCAAAATACACTTTTATTCTCTAACATAAATCCTAAGACGAGCACCAAGCAAAGCTGTCGCTATGATCTGTGGCTGGGCTACAGCTCCCTGGAGCTTCTCCCTTGGCCACTTCCCTACCGCTGGAAGGAGGACATGCCCTTCACTTCTCCAGCCTACTATCCTTTTCCTGCCTGGGCTGAGGCCCATGGTGAGCAGGTGGAGATGTGCTTCCTGTCTTTAATCACATGGCAGAGGATAAGAGCAAGGCTGCAGCTGTGGCATGTGTTGGCAGTAGTTGGCTTCTTCCCTGCTCTCTGATTTTGGATACCCAGCACGGCTGGCCAGTGGGGAGAGGAAGGCATTGGTTAGCTGAGACAAACAAAACCTATTCCAAGTCAGCAGAGACAGTGTCCCACCTGACTTACCAGAATGAGAAACGAAGTTAAGGATGGGCTGAAGCAGCCCAGGAGGAACCTAAACATTATGTACAATCTTGATAGTGTTCCTCTTTTCTTTTTTTTTTTTTTTTTTTTTTGGCAACTTATTCATCATTGGAAGGTTGTGTTTGCTCTTGCTTTAGCCTAGCTCTTGGCCTTAAGTGACACAACCTACAGCAAGCTTCTCTCCCACATTATGACACAATGTGCTTGAAAAGCTGCTGTGCAAAACCCTTTCACTCCTCCAGGCACCCCAAAGTGTCCGGTGACACTGCTGCTTGACAGCAAGGGAGAGAGGGTCAGGAGGAGGAGAAATGTTTCCCAGTAATAAGTGGTGTGTCGGTTTTTTTTGATCTATCTACCTACTGGTGTCAGGGAGTAGGAGAGAAACTCCAACAGTCTCCCATCGATGGTGTGATGGTTGCCTGCCTGCCCCTCTCACCCTGTCCTGGATCCAGCACTGCTTCCTGCAGCAGCTCCTGGAGTTGTGGTCCCAGCCCATGTGCCTCCTACACCTGCAGAGGCTGAGGTGACCGTCTCCCCTCTGCTCTCTCATGCTCCCTACTCCCATCAGAAGTCCTGGAGGAGCATGATGCTCTGTGGAGGGCTCCAGTTTGCCTTGCCGTGCATTGTCTGCAGTGTCTTGCATTGGAAACACTCCCTACTTTTAATTAAGACTTTGAGAACCCAAGTCAGGCAGAAAGAAGAGAAAATGCTAAGAACAGCTAATTTCTTAAACTGCTCTCTGGCACCTTTTGAAACTTACCTCATGTAGCAAATTAAAAATGCTAATAGATGGCCAATAAAAAAAAAAAACCAAACCCCTTTCTTCTCTGTAATTTCAGTGAGCTGAGTGGCTCTGTGCATCAATTAGTGGTGGGAAATGAGATTTTCTCCACCGGGGAAGGACCGGGTGGAGTCACAAACCCACAGGCTGGCTTCTGAAACGGTTCACTCTCCAGAATGTCTTCAGCAAAGGCACATGGTGCCACACTGAGTTGTCCCTCTCACTTCTATAACGCTTACAGACTTATTACTTCTTGTTACCTTTTGTCTCAAGGCAGACTGTAAGTCTGGAAGCTCAGATGGAGATGGGGACTTGAAGCAAGCACTGGCCCTTGTTTTTCAGAGGGCTTCATCTCACCTAGGTACTGCGTTAACAGCAGTAATCAATACAAAATTAGAACAGGTACATGTAGGCACTACTGTTGTACTGCCCTAAGTTGTCTTTGCAGAGATGCTATCTGTTGTGTTCCCCAGATGCTCGCTAGCAGCACTCATGGCTACAGCGGCCTCAGCTTGTGCTAAGCTGGGATCATAGCAGCTTTATGAGTTTAGAGAGCAAGTGGGCTTTGAAGGCTTTGCAGATCCTAGGGATAAAAGATGGGAAAACCTGCCTGCTCCCCCTTCCACCCTCTGTCACTACAGGTGTGCAAATGAAAAATGTATACCCTTTTTTGCTCCAGTCTGAGACCTGAGCACCAGGCTCCTGCTGGCCCAACAAGCACTGTATTAGTCAAGTCCAGATGGAAGGATGGATACTGATGAACACTGAACAGTTTACCCAAAGCAGGACAGCCACCAGAATAGAAATGGCAATGGACACCAGGTGAAGACCCTATCTCATGTGTACCTGCATAGCCTATGAGTGAATCAGAGGAGAGATGGTCCTAGGGTCTCCAACTCTCAGAAAACTTCCCAAACACCAGGATGACTGTGAAACGTGAAAAGGTCTGCAATCCATTGGCTCTTCCAGGCTATGCATTGTTAGCATTCTATTTCTCCTGGAGGAAGAAGCGGGACTGTGCTATTTCTACTCAACAGCATGATCTTATTCCCTTCTTATGCCAATGTTTACGCCCTTTTCATTCTTGTCTCCCAGTTGCATTTTTCTAGAAATACCTAGCAGTGATCTATGTCTTGGAGGGCTTGGCCCAAGACAAGCACTCAGTTAAATATACAGTCCCAGCATATTGATTTTACAGGTCAGCTGGAACACCTCGGAGGTAAAAAGTCCAGGGAGCCTGAAGGAGGTCATGGACAGCATCACAGTCACACAATTTGGCCCATATCCAGTGGCTCTGCACTTAAATGCTTTCAGCCAACTAAAAGTAGCCTTGGAGCACCAGGAAGGTCTGAATAATAACTCTTGAGCATGGTTAATGAAGCTTCTGGGTTTGATGTATTTCAGCCACATCGTGTATTCCTTCTCCTTTCACCCTCCCATCACTGTGGAGCAGATGGGAAAGAACGTGAAAATTGCAAGTGGAAGCTTCTATTTTCCCCCTGAAATTGTCTTGACTTTTGAGTCCCTCAAGGGCTACGCAAATTTGTCGCATGGCAGGCCCGGCCAAATGAACAGTGACACCTTCGCAATTGCACAGGGCAGGGAAGGCTGCTCGGCGAGAGGAGTGGGAGAAGACAGTGGGTTCCCAGGGGTCCATAACTTTCTCTTTTTGCCACCACAACAGGAGGAGAGGGAGCAGGGAGATAAGGCAGCATTGGAGACGCTGGAGGAGCAGAGGAGTTTCCAAGCAGCAGCTGGGTTTCAAGTGCAGCTATCCCACACCAAGTGCTTCATGGGGTGTGAAGGTTGTTGTGGTCAGGGAGCCTCTCCGTGATAGCATAAGCCAAGAGAAGCTGTGGGTGGCTGGGAAAATAGGCTGCTTCTTCTACGGGGCAATGTTAACGCAAAGTCCCCGGCTGGTGCCCCAGCCAGGCGCAAGCAGATTGACAGGCATTAGTCTCCAGTGTACAGTGAAGGAAAGGATGAAGCTGTCTGGATTTGGGGTGTTAAGTATTTCGTCTCCTCATGGCCAAAAGATAGGACCAACCTCTCTACACTTGAAACTCCCCACATTCAGTTCAGCACACCAAACACAACCCAAGGGCAGGTCTCCACGGGAGCAGAGCTAGCTTCCACTGCTGGAGTGCTGCCACGAAGGATTTCCCCACTGTTTCTGCAGCTCTGTAGAAAATATGCTTCAGGTTCACCACTAGCTCCAGTACATTCACAGACACATAGGGAAGAAGGAAGGGCAGGTCTATAGCTCCAGCTGTGCCCAGTAGAACAGACAGAGGAAAACCAGTACAAGCTTGCAGGACCCTGATGATCTACATGTCAGAAAATGATGGCTGGATGGTGATGGCATTTGCCAGCACTGAGGAGCAGAGCCATGTGCAGTCAAGCAATTTTTTTCAGTGGATGGCTGGAAATCTCATGAAAGCAGTGTCACTATGGTTGTTTCTGAAGATTCACCTTCACTCATGCTGGGGGGACATGGTGGCCTGTCCAGGCTTTGAGAGCATCGCAGTGGTAGCTGGTGTCTAGATACTTGCCTTATTTCAGGTCGCTTGCAGACAGAAACTGTCTCAGGAGAGGCTGGTTTTGATTTCTGGAGTTTCAGTTTTTCTTCTGTCACGGCTCTCCAACCCTACACAGCAGCGCAGGTGTCACACCCACAATGGCCATTTCACCTAGCTAGGCACGCTGGCTAGGGCAAGATTCTATGGTGCTTATCATGCTTTCCCTTTCCTCTGCTGAAACTCCTTGAGAAGGCTAAATCTCTCCCTCACGGCCCTGCTAGAGTTGGCTGCACTGCGAGCATGCCATAGCTGGGCTATCAGCAGCTGCAGCTGAGATATCGAGGACCACGGGCCAGGGAGGAGAGGACCATGCTGCCCTAAGCAGTGTCCATCAGGAGCTAGAACCAAGACATCCAGGGCTATAAGCTCTTTATCTTATACAAACATTAAATTCAATTTAATACAAAGGAGGGAAAAATGAGATTTATATCTTCCAGATTCTGCTGGCCTGGGACATAAACTTAATTAGAAAGACTGAAATGTCATCATCTCCTGGAGGAGGGTGAGCATCTTTTTCCAAACCCTGAGCATCTTTCTTGGATGCACTCACTGGTCAAATAAATGTGATCCGCTATTTCTTAAATGGCAATGTCTCATGGTAAAGAGTGGGGAAATGACCCTGTGGAAAAAGAACAATCCTCTGCTCACCCTCTAGTCCATTTAGGGAAAAATTATTGAGCTGTCCTGGCCTTACCTAGATCGTGCAGGTTTTAAAGGGAATCCTGGACCTGACTGCGCTTTTGCAGCCATGAAAAGCCCTGGGGAGAGTTGGAGGCATAGCATCTCTGAGCCGTGCAGCTCCCGGCTGTGTCAGCAGCTGCAGGCAGGGCAGAGAGCATATGGAGGAACACAGGTCAGTGCCTCTTGGTGCTTGCCTCCGCTGTGCAAAGCATGAGCTGAGCAGAGCCGCAGTGACAAGCAATGATCTTGTACTAGTAGATGCTGACATCTCCAAAGGGCCTTTGAATTTTGCAAGTGATTATTTAATCTAGCAGGTGATGAGCAGTCTGTCCTGGGCATCTTCTTCATGAAGTAAGTGGTACCCATGCTTGCAAGACATCAGGTTTACGGTTCCCAAATGGGTATCTGGCATCTACAGCATGACAAGGAAGTCACAGCAGAGGAGCTCTGGTTGTCCTTAGGAAGTGTACTAGGCAATGTTTCTTCCTCAGGGGTACAAACAGCCTTAAAACATCTTCCCTCTGCCATGGGATAAGAGCCAAGGTCAGACTGTTCCCATGGACCAGCCAGGTCATGGCAACGTGTTTGTGCAGTGTTTCATGTTTTCCATTCCAGCTCTGCTCCATTCTCTGCAGAATCTTTCACAGCATGGAGAGGGTGTGTGCAGGATGGAAAATCAGGAGGACTGGGGTGTGAGATGAAAAGCAGAGATTGGGTGGAAGGCAGGGACTGGGGGAGGTGGAGCATGCATTAGGAGGCTGGGGGGTGGAAATGTCCCTGGGACTGGACACTGGGTTTAGGGAGAAGTAAGACTATGGAAGAAGGAGAGATGGAGATGGATGGAGAAAGGCTGGATGGATAAAGGCTGGATGGGTCTGTAGGATAGCCGCCAGATCTTTGTGACGGTTTGCATTGTCTAAGGCCTGCTTCTGAGGGTCAGAATATTTGAAGAGACACATTGTGTATGGGACACAATCAGGCGATGGTGATAGGAAATAGAGAAGATGAAAGTCCGGGACTTCTTCAGAGATGCTTGATCCTGCCTTAGAGGAAGGGAGAAAGGGAGAGACTAGATTGCTCCATGGGATACATTTATGATCCCAGATCATGCAGATCTGACATGAATTCTTGGCTTTCAGGCAGCTTGGAAAAAGCTATGATATGCAATCTCCATGAAGAGATCTGCATTCAAAGAGAGAAGCGCCCCTTTTCCTAGCAGGACTCACTACTGGACACTACTGCATGGGACCACCCAATCTACTGCCCAGCTGAGGTGAGGGCAGTCACATCCTACCATAACAGGAGATAGCATGGCAGGATCCCTTGAGCACCATGGTGTAAAAAGGCAGCCTGTGTGCTGCTGGCTTCCACCCATGATCTGGCTGTGCCAGGGCTTTGCAGGGCTGAACACCTTTTGTGATCATGGAACAAGCAGTAGAAGCTGCATGGTCAACCCTCAAGTATGTTTGGAACCCCTTATGAAGTTATTCACATCCTACCCCCAGGGCTGTTAAACAGCCACCCAGGGAATCTCAGGGCAGTGGGAGAAGGCTGTGCCAGGGTTGATTGGCAAGTATCTTCCACATGATGTTGTCTGAAGGAATTATGGGATAAATGGAGGCAGGCTCAGTCTGAGCAGGCTTGGTTTGACCCCTCTCCAGGGGCATGCCCATAGAGACGACCGATCCCAATCTGCCTTGCCGACAAGCCAACAACCAAACACTCGTATTCGGTAGTTTGGAAAGAAGGCTGGTCACAGTTCTATGCCAATGCAAGAGCATAGTCTAGACATGACCATGAGACAAGAAGCCCTTTCCAGAGAGGCATCAAGCTGAACAACACAGACAAGATGCTTCCAAGGAAGACTTGGGGATACCCCTAGTGTTGTGACCTAACTAAGATGGGTCCTAAGACTTGTGCCCAACAGCAGTGGTCTCCCTGCCCCAGTATGGCCCACAAAGCACACTCGCCTCCCAGCTGAACCCCATTAAACCATCAATTTCTCAGTTTCCCCTCAATTACCGAGATCAATGACCCCTTAGCTCTGCTTTCCTCCATACATTTCCTGCTTCTTCCAAATGTGGAGCCGTTAATTGCAGTTCACTGCTCATCCTAATGTTTCCTCCCTCACTCACTTTCTCTCTCTCCTGTAATTTACTGGCATTTCCTAAGCACGTTTAGGCTATGTTGGCAGCTGGATTCTGCGATAAGGTTTTTTGACATGTAGTGATTGTTGGTCGATAACATTTCTATCCCATAATGAACAGAGGAGGGGGACAGGGAGGGGAAAAGCGGAGAAGAAGCGATGTTCAACAGTTAGGAGATGAGATCATTATCTCTTGGAAATATGGGAAAGGCAAAAGTGAGAGCAGAGAGGCGAGTCTGTCGTCACAGCTGCGAACAACCTAATAATTGCCTTTCACAGGGCAGGCGTCGCTTGGTACAAACGCAGATGCCCCAGGGTGCTCTCTGCTCTCCTGGCTCCAACCATGGGGTGTCTCAGGGAGGGAGCCTTATCACATTGCAGGGGTTGCGGCCAGGGAAGGCAAAACACAGGTCGTGCTTTCCCTCCAGCTAGCGGTATTGCTTGCTGTTGGGTCTGTCTGTGTGTTCCTGGGTGCTAGCAGGCAGCCAGCCCACTGCTGGGGTCTCAGGGTGGGGAGGGTGAATGAGCCTCTTCCCTCCTGGGAGCTAGGGGACCACATCTCCCTCTGTCTTCCTTTCTCTTTCAGCTGATCTAATTTATGACCACGTCTTCACTGACAGACATGCGCTTGCAAATTCCAGCCTTACTGGTGAGCTCAGTGTCGGCTGAGGCACAGGGTGTGAAGCTCCTTGTGCCTAGGCACCATCCAAGCAAACCGAGCCCACGAAAAGTCAGGATTTGTGCGCTTGGGTTATCAAGACCCAGCTGCACCTCACCTGAGACGGTAAGGCTTCTGAGACCTCCTCTAGGTGATGTAGAATTGCTGTTTGGGTTTTGCCTTGGCTTGGACCTCCGTGCTGTGCTGTTTTGCAGGATGGACGTGCTCTAAATAGGTTCAACGCACCTAGATGCAGATGCTGTCTCTGACAAAAAGGTCAAGGCATTTAGCACAAATGCTTTTGTGTGGGCTGGGGACCATGGATAGGGGGTCATTTTCTGGCTGTGACACAGGCGCTTTGTGTGGACTTGTCATGAGGACTCTCTTAGTCCTTTTTTTTCAGGCTGCAAAGTGATGATGCTTCATAGTCAGGAAGTTCCTCTGGCCAAGGGCTGCCTATTCCCTGCCTGCCTGGCATGCTGGAGCTATCTCCTGAGCTCTCAGGCTGATACTTTTCAGCAAATACCAAAGCTACAAGTGCTTTCATGACCTTGGGCTTGTGGTATGGGTCTCGTGCTGCTGTGTGAGCCTTCCTGGGCACTGGTCCATGCCTTCGGCACTGTGGGATGTGTGGGATAAAACTGCAGCAGTAACCTGGACTAGACTGGGAAGTGCCACCCCTCTGGGAAGTGCATGGTGCTTGATGCCCACATGGAGCGATGGGAGATGAGACAACACATTGCTCCTGACTCCATGCCCAGTCATATTTTCAGCTGGAATAAATCAGCTGAGATCCACAGCGTGCAGAGATTCACCAGGCAGCTGTGCATCTGCCTGTCACTGGCTAATGGCATTGCAGCCTTTTGCAGTCACAAAATTAGTGATGAAGATAGCAAACAGAGAACCGCTCACTGCTAAGGAAGTCCCAACGCAGCAGATTGTTGGCAGCAGGGAGGATATGCTGGGGAAGCAACACTACATGTTTGTCCTACTGTATTTGTTTGAGGTTGGACACTGCTGGCTGCTGTCAGGGACTTCTGGAGACCCTCACTATGGTCATCCTTATCATCTGCCCTGTGACAGTACCTCCATCTCTACTGGCTACAAAGAGGGTCGAAAGTGATGGCATATCTTGGTAAGGAGCCAAGCTGAAATGTAGATGGGGTAATGCTGGAGCTGGGTTTCTTCTAGGGCTGCCAGTCTTTTCATCACCAAAGTCTAAATGATGCTTATCTCTGCTTCTGCCCCTCACCTGTCCCCAAGCCCACCCCAAGTTTCTACCAGATGCCATAAGGACAGGCCGTGAGGATCAGAACCAGCCTCCTCCTTGCAAATCTGCCCTCTGACACTTCCCACTAGCAAAAATTTTGGAGAGAAGCACAAGAGACAAGGCACATATGTCCATACCCTCTCCACTCCCACACCTCTCAAGATGGTATCTTTGCCCTTAATAGCTCTTGATGGTTGGTTTTTTTTTTTTTCACTCATGTTACTTAGTCGCTTTTGGAAACAGTCAAAACTTGTCATGAACAAGATCTGCTGGCAACAAGCTTCACAATTTAAATACATACTGGGGGGGAAAAAAGCACCTGTTTTGTGTTCATTTTAAGCCCATTGCCTAATGAATTCCCTGGATGCTTCTTTGCCCTTATATTGTAAGCAACAGCAAAGAGAAATACTTCATTTGCTACTTTCTTTTAACCTGTCAGTTTTTTCCCTGACACCTCCATTCAGCTTTTTCCCTGAGCTGCAGAATCCTAACCGATTTAGTCACTTTGTGTCCAGAGCTGTTCTGTGCCTCTGATCAGTCCTGTCACCTTTCCCTCTGCTGTTTCCAGCTCTGTGTCTTGTCCGAGACAGAGGTCAGGGCCACACGCCGAATCTGAGATGTGGCTTCACCGCAGTCCGTGCAATCACACAGCCATCTTCTCCATTCCTCTCCTAATAAGGCACAACTTTCTGCTTGCTGCTTTGACTGCTAATGAACAGGAGGCTAAGGCTTTTGTAAATCTGTCCACACCAAATCCACTTTCAGGAGGATAATAGCTTGTTCTCTGCTGGATGCAGCTGTGTGCATCTCTTGGTTTTCCCCCAGGTGCATCACTTTGCATTTGCACGAGTCACACAGAGCCAGCAGAGCTACAGGCTACTCATTGCAACCTTCATAACTGAGTCGAGTCACGGTATGGAAGCAATAACCTAATTCAGCCACAGGGTTTCTGCACCCGAAATCAGGCAGGGCAAGGTGGGACAGGGCTTGCTTTAGGCTGGTAAAATATTAATGTCTCTGCTGGTTCCTGAGCCGTTTTTTAAGGATGTCTTAAGACCCTCTCCTCTTCCCAACCCTGCTGCTGTCTCTCCTGGAAGACAAAAAGCCTCTGCTTCCTCAGCACACCCTTCCTTCCTCTTCCTCCTCCCACTGGTCTTAGCTTGGTCCCTCATTTATTGGGTCAAGGAAAGAGAAACACCCATATGTTCTTACCAATCACTCCAGAGAAAATTTATGGGATTTCAGGCTGACAGGACACAGAAAATGGTATTTTATCTGACTGAGAAACATAACCACATTCCTTAGACTAATGAAGAATTACCTGTTGAGAACGAGAAATGAAGGAGAGGAACTGCCGGATGTTCTGTTTGGTTGTTAATGTCATCCGACTTTTAAAACCCCTTAGTTATCAAATTCTGCAGATCAGCTTAAAAAAGAATTGCAAGATCTAAAAAATGGGAAGCATTTGCTCTTTGCTATTTTAGGAATACATTGCCCAGCTTTTCTCTGCAACTAGGAAAGCAAAGACTCTACTCTAGAAACTGGAAAAAAAAACCCCAAGCTTAAATGTCTTGGAAATAGTCCATTTCCACCACGGGGGAGGGATTAAGAAAAATGAACACCACCAAATAAACTGATAAAATGGCAGGAACTGTGCATTGTCTTTCCATTTGTACAGCTAGCAGGACAGCAAGGAGAGAGGGAAGTAATGCCTGGGGAAGGATGTTTCTGGACGTGATTGTGGGGATGATGCTCCAGGAATGAGACATATGATCTTTGTGTCCTCCTCAGATGGGAAAAGGAGCTCAAAGGCATTTCTTCACCATCCTCCCAGCAGAGGGAACTATCGGTCCTTCCTGGAGACAGGTCACTTCCAAGCTGGGAGGTTTTGCCAATCTTCAGGGCACAGGTAGGGAGGTAGCTGCTGTCTGCACTGGGCGCCACAGACTGCTGGCTCATGTGCTGAAGTGGTGGGACATGTTTGCAAGCTCACAGGCCTGTTTCATCCTCCAAATTGGAGTCCATGCAGCAGAGGCCAAGCCCTGCCTGCTCTTGGGTAGGGTGATGGTACGTCCTGCTGTCTCTGTCAGTCACCTCCCGCCCCAAGATGGTTCTCTTCTCCTCTCTAAACACACATCCCTTTAGGAAAGCAGAGGGGAAATGGATGTTCTATCTCTCCCCCAGCACAACCCCTGTCTGTACAAACCCTACCTGGATTTGCCATCTGATGCCCAAAGCCCATGTTAGCTCTGCTTTCCTCCCACCACCCAAGAGACACCATAAGATGCTGTACTGCTGCACCCATAGTATGACCTCATTTTTATTTAAGAAGAATCATAAAAAAATGCTAAAAGCAAAACCCAACCAATCAAAAACTAAAATCTGTAAGGGAAAAGTTGTATCTAAGTCAGCAAAGTAAAGAAAACCCACCAGATTCTATGTTGCCTTAGTACCTTATTTCCGCCCCTTCCCACCTATGTGTTATGCTGCTGTCTTTAATGGCACTCAAACATGTTGTTTTTTATATGTCCCCATACCTCATTTAATCCAGGAGGTAGATGCGTAAAGAGGAATAATTAAAGTTACCCAGATAATCATGAATTTTCCTTTTCCCAGTTTTTGTCTGCCCGACCCTGCAGCCCGAGGAATGTACTTTCTGAGCAGTTTTTATGCGATGTCGCTGTAGCTGTACGCGCAGTCAGACATACACATACACACACACACGCGCGCGCGCGCTGTGGCCACACTTGCAATGCAGGCAGTGCGCTGGGGGTCTGCGGGGAGGTGAGTGACTCCCAAAGAGCAGATTACACCTCTCTTCGCAGGCACGTGAAAACGTTCAGCGCGCTTCAAGCACAAGCAAACGGCTAATGAAGAGGAGGAAGCTGGCGTTTTATTGCGCAGTATAACAGAATAGCAGAGCAAAACACAATAAAAGGCAGACAGCCATATCCCCGCAACATAAACCTGGCTGGGCTTTGGAGCACTTGGGGTCTATTACACAAAACCCCATGGCCTGGGGAAGGCAGAGGATTTCAGCTCCATTTACTGACATTAAGCAGGGCTGCTGCTAGCGTAGGTTCACCCGGTTACAGCCACCTGGCAGGCGCTCCTGCAAGTTGGCTCTCCCTCAGATACCCCTGGAGTTATCTTGGGATATCAGTCCAGGAGAGCTGGATGCTCCTGTAGATGCCACAACGCTCTTGCCCAGTCCTTCCCAGTCTGGCTGCCTGTTGGGTTTTTTTAGCGCGCCTTTCCTGCTGTCCCCCTTTCTGCTTTTCACATCCCCACCTGTAGTGCAGCCCCAGTGGCTCCAGGCTCTTGGGATGGCTTGTACAGCCGCAGCCTGTGTGCTCTCATGGTGCTATGGCTGGTGGCTCTGTTTGGTTTGACCTCTTGCCAGCCTGGTTCAGAAGATGGATGAGCTTTGTTAACCAACAAGTAGCTCTAGGGAGGAGACTAGAGGCCAACATACATGCCAAGAGCCAAGAAAGTGGGTTCCCTTCTGTCCTCTGCTTTGATGTCTTGTAATGCCTGTCGTACCTTAAAGAGGGAGATTCAGAACTCTGCAATTAGGGCTGATTCGTTAGCATTCACTAGGCATATATCATTCCTGAGCTCCAGCACCTCTGGGCTCTTTCAGACTGTGCTATTCAGCATCTCCACAAGAAAAACCTTTTTCTTTTTTCTTTTGCCAGCTTCATGTGAGCCTTTCCGCCCTTCTGACCATTCCTCCTCCGATGCTGGGCTCTGGGCTATACTGAGTTGCTGATGGACCTTGACATAGAATCACAGAATCACAGAATGGTCAGGGTTGGAAGGGACCTCTGGAGATCATCTAGTCCAACCCCCCTGCCAGAGCAGGGTCACCTACAACAGGTTGCACAGGACAGCGTCCAGGCGGGTTTTGAATGTCTCCAGAGTGGGAGACTCCACCACCTCTCTGGGCAGCCTGTGCCAGTGCTCCACTACCCTCAAAGTAAAGAAGTTCCTCCTCATGTTAAGATGGAACTTCCTATGTTCAAGCTTGTGCCCATTACCCCTCGTCCTATCACTGGGCACCACTGAAAAAAGACTGCTCCCATCCCCCTGGCATCCTCCCTTTAAGTATTTGTAGGCGTTAATAAGATCCCATCCTCAATCTTCTTTTCTCTAGACTGAAGAGACCCAAGTCCCTCAGCCTTTCCTCATATGAGAGATGTTCCAATCCCCTAATCACCTTTGTAGCCCTTTGCTGGACCCTCTCAAGCAGATCCCTGTCTTTCTTGAACTGGGGAGCCCAGAACTGGACACATCTCCATCAAAGATGCAGGAGAAGGTGAGTCCCCAGGTGCACAAAAGCTGCCAGAGAAGGGGTGACCTGTTCTGGGGAATCTGGGTTTCTTTTACCACAGGGACCTGCCCACAGCTCCACAAGTAGTGCAGACTGCTCAAGTACACTTCACATCCCCAGGTAATTATACAGTGTATCCTTCACCCTCCAGCAACTCCTTCTGCTGCAGAAAAGCCCCAACCTAGGTAGCTGCTCCCCAGCCGAAAACCATCCCTCTGCTCATCTTTGACAGTATCCTCTAAACCTTTTCCACCTTCATCTCGCTGAAAGATGACGGACAGAGCCGCACCCCGTGCCCTGGGCGGAGGTGTTTGTGGCTCTGTCCTGCAGCATAATGGCATCAGCAGATTTGCTCTCTGATCCTTCCTAATAATTCCTGCCTCTCGCTTTGCAGTGTTCATCACCACAGTTCACCAAGCCGACATCTCACAGAGGTGTCTGTGGCTCCACAATTTTGTTCCTGTGCAGCAATACCTTGATCAGAGCAAAGGAAGTGCTTTGAAAACAAAAGGAAGCCTTTTTAATATTCTTCCAGTAGGCTGATGGGGCAGTGAGAGGGACTCCTGACTAGCACCTGCTGTAGAATATACATAAGTACATGCTGCAGAGTCTGCCCTCTCTTCCTGCCACCACTCCATTCCCCACAGCCAGGTTTCACGTGGGGAGCAGTGCTCTCTACAAACCCATCACTGCTCCAGGCTGCCAGCACGGACCTCCTCAGCAGGACCGGGTTTGAAATCAGTTGATGTTGCTCTTGTATTTTTCCCTCTCTGGGAGCAATGAGTCCTCCACGTGGGTCAGTGCATGTGTGGGGGTGTGAGAGAAGGCAGTGAAACAGGAATTGTAGGAAAGGTGGGTTTCCAGTAGGGCTTCTTAGAGCAGAGTCTCACTGGGAAGCAAGAGCCATGCAGGGAAAG
>NW_009649457.1:1023583-1026829 GCF_000708025.1 Charadrius vociferus | reverse complement strand
CCAGGGAAGAGGGGGTAGATCCCCCTCATTGCTGTCCCCAACCATCCTTGTGGTAGCATCTCACCATGTGTTGTCCAGAGCCCAACTCTGCACCCTTGCTTGCCGTGCTAGGTGTTGCAATGTGGTGTTAGAGAAGGACAAGTCCACACATGGCACCTGAAGGGTGAAAGGCAATGGGCTGGTTTGAAGTTATGACGCCTCTAAAAAAACCTGATAGTATGGATGGATGCGCGTGGGAAGGTAGAGGTAGGGCTGTGGGAAGAGCCACACGACAGGGTCAGCTCAGGGGTTTGGTTGCTGAAGGGCTGTGGGGACCTGGCTGCCCAGAAGACCTGTAGCGAAAAGAAGCAGGAGGCCTTGGAGATGAGAGCAAGGGCAGTTTGGATGTGCCCAGTGAGGTAATGGTAACTAACAGGTTAACAAGGCAGAGACAAAGTCCTGCCTAAATATAACCACTGTGCAGGGTGGCTAGGCCATGTCCCCAGCAGGTCATTCCGGTCCTGGCCTGACCCAGTCACAGGGACGCGAATAGCCATCTGTGAGTTTTGGTGTGGAAAATATTACTAATTAAAATTAAAAAAAAGGAAAGCAAAACATCTGGACTCGGCAGCATCTGTCATTCTTGCTTCTTCAGGGCATCGTGCTTGGAAACTTTAAAATGAGAGGGTATTTTTAGTTTGAAAAAAAAAATTAAAAGCATAATTTTAAAATTAAAAAAAAAAAAACCTTTCTTTTTTTTTTCCCCATTGCCGCCTGTGCAGCCGTGGAGAAGCTCTCTGAGCATCCTCTGAGGAGGCAAGTATGGGGAGGGAACAAGTGTGCGAGAGGGCAGGGGTGGCAGTCCCATCCCTCCACATCAAGACCCAGTTTGCTTCTCCAAAAAGGAGAGATGGTTGAGTGGGGATACTGTCTGGCTCCGGGACTGCCTCTGCCCCTCAACCCGTTGACGATGTCACATGCATTAACAGTAACATTTTGTTAATTAAGACGGGGCTGGGTGGACGCAGAGGGAAGACAATTGGGCCACTTTAAGAAGTCGTCCCTGCTGGTATATTGGAAGCAGATAAAAAAAAAGATGTTTGTGGCAAGCCAGTGGGAGACAAACGTTCCTTAAATTTTGTGGAAAAGACCAGGGAAGGTGGAGTATAAAGTAGCTGACACCAGATGGGGGTCAGGTGTGTACGTGCTGCGTGAGCTCCCCCAGTGGTCACAGCCCCCACAGCCCCAACTCTACCCCACGGTGTTCCCCTCTGGTCTCTCACTCCATCTCCACACTCCAGTGCCGTCCCAGAGCCTGGTCCTCAGCCACCATCCAGCAGTGACCCCATCTCAGAGGCACCATGAACTGCATCCAGCCTCCAGAACTGCAGAAAAGTGGAAAGAGAATCCAAACTCTTACCTAAACATCACCCATCCCCAAAATAAACATGTCCTTGTCCTCCTCTCTCCCTCCCTATAGCCCTTACTGCCTGCTGGCAGAAGGTCCATCACAGCTGGCACACACATGGGTGATGGAGAGTCACCAGCCCCAGACCCATTCTGCAGATCAATCTGATTCCTGCAGCATCTGGGTTGAGCTAGCTGTGAAATGGTAAGACTTTTCTAAAGGGCAAAATAATTGTTTTGGGTTTTCTCATGAGTATTTTCTGGATTATACATATATTTTATTTTTTTTTTAGAGGATGGTAAAATTACCCGAGGGCTTGCATGGTTGCCTGCTTTAATCTTGAGAATTTTGCAGTTTTTAATTGGGAACCTGAAAGATTGTGAATGAAGCAGAAATCTCTGCCTGGAGGGCTGGGTCTGCGGTAAATACAGAAAGCCTAAGGAGGCAGGGCTGAGAGGGAGGTTTGGGCTGCTCTGTAACACCAGCGAGTGCTGCAGGACGCTGGCCAAGGAAGTGAGTCCCTGCATTGTCCAGGCTCTCCTGTACCCTGTGGATCACTCCCAGGGGTTTTATCCATGGTGGTGGAACTGGCCTTTGAGAGCAGGCTCATCATTTCTTGGCTGCTACAAAGATGGAGGGCAGTCATCCATCCTCTCCACCCAAAGCGAACACATAGCTAGGGAGATTCAGGTGGGAAATGCCAGGTTTTATTCAATGGCCAGGCATGGCACAGGCTTTCCTTCACACACGGGCTTTTATTAGATAGACTCAAAATACATCATTTTTAGGAGTAACCTGCAAGGTACACAGGTTTTCATACACGTTTAGGTGTCTACGTGTCCAAGCACCGCTGTGAAGACACAGGAGCAGATGCCTCCATCTGCTGAAGCATGGTGGAGGGCATGGGGACCTGATCGAGTGTCTCCTACCCTGTTGCCCCACCTTCCCCCTGCATTCCGCCCGTCACCCGTGCCATAGCCATTTTTCAACTAATGGGCAGAGGGGGGCTCTGGAAGAGCAGCGTGGTGTCTTGAAAGTGGGTATCTCAACCATTTTTCCCACCAAAAGATAAACAGAAAAGACACCTCCACCACCAGGACTCTGCGGTACTGTGCCGTCTCTGCCCTGCTGCAAGACGCACCTCACCTCTCTAAGTCAGAAGGAAAATTAAGACAATAATTCAAGGCGTGGGTGATAGGGATGCAGGGGGGTAACGCAGGGTAATCTGTGACTCCAAAAGTCTTTGCGCTTCCCAGACAGTTGGCACTTGGCAGAGACTGCCATCATACTGCTCGTGTTGAAGCCTGGCTTGCTTTTCTCCATGAGGGCAACCCATGGCAGGGAAGCTGTAAACGCTCCCAGCCCCAAAGTCTCCCTGATATCAACACAGGGCTCTGCCGAGAGCTTGGAGATGTAGGAACCACACTGCATTTTGGACAGCCATCACTGGTTTGTTATTGTAGGGTCACTTGGGAGCATGTTGAGCAAGGGCAAGGCAATGTACGCAGGGACACATGGCAAGTGCCGGAGGGGAAGGGCACGAGTTGTTTAGTCCTTTATTTCTCAACAGATCACGTGGAGGAGAGTTGCCATTCGGGAGGTTTGGGGATTTTGATTGTTTTCTGGAGGGCTTCCAGCTCTGCCTGGCCAAGGAGCCAGGGTGTGCCAGGCGTGCGTGGGCACGTGCGTGTGCACGAGGAGAGCCCCCGTGCACGTGAAGCCGGGAAGCCATGGCAAGGACAGGAGCATAGCCCCGCGTTGCCTCAGCTGCAGCCCATTAGCTGACCATGCTCTCTGCTCCTAAATCATTTCCTGAAGGGCTTTTTTTCAAACCAAAAAGAGAAAAAAAACAAATGAAG
>NW_009649457.1:1014605-1023532 GCF_000708025.1 Charadrius vociferus | reverse complement strand
CGGCAAACCCCCCCCCCGGGGGGGGGGGGGGCCCGGGGGCCCAGACTGAAGCTTTTGTCTTTTTTTTTTTTTTTTTCCTGCTTGTGACTTTTTAGCAGTCCTTAGGGGACATTCCAAGTATGTGGCCAGGCATGGAGATAGTTTAAAACACATTAAGTTCACGGACAAGGTGTCATTAGGGCTTCTTTGGAGCGGGAGAGAGGGAGGAATTATTTGAAGTTCATTTGCCCGGAGGGAGTGCTCTCTGAAGAGGAATGGTTTCGGGGCACGGCGGGTCTGTTTCAGGGTTTTCGCTCTTCCTGCAACTTCGAGGAGCTGTTTCTTTTGAAGACGTGGGTTGTTACGGTGCGGGACGGGGAACAGAAAGCATCAAGAGTATTTCGCCTGCTCTGCCTTTAAAGTTGCTCTCCCCAGACTGTCTAGGAGAGCGGGTCGGAGCCCCAGAGTACCGTTTCGTGGGAAATATCGACCTCTTTGTTGTTGTTGTTCCAAATAGGAATGAAAAATGTAAATTTCTGGTCAAGCAAACATTCCTCAGGGCTGTTCTGGAAAATTGAAGTGACACTTTCTCAGCATTTTTGTTATATTAAAATTCAGCATGCAAATTGGGTGTGTGATATATATTACATAACATATTGTGAGTGAGTCGCAATAGAATATAAAGTATATATATAAACTCCAAATTGACTGGTTTCCTCTAAATACGTTACCAAAATGATACCTTTCTGGCAAAAGGTTTGGATTCTACTGAAACAGCTTCTTCTCCTTTTGTTTTGGAAAACTTGCCTGTTGAAAATAAATCTGAGCCGTCCGCAGGCATCGTCCCAAGCCAAGCCTGCCTTTCCTCGGGGCCATCTTTCCATCAGGGCCATCTCCTCCGGGAGGAAGGGGCTCCTTCCACTGCTCCCCACTCAGATTTTGGAAGAGTGTTCTGGTGGCAGAGGCAGCAGCTGGATTTTTACCTGGTCTGCTGGGCTCTGGGTTTGTCTTGATACCCATCACCCACTTTCCAGAGGAGGCAGGAGAAAATTGGCCTTACGTGGAAGAGTTGCTCTATTTTTTCCCTGTAATAAGCCTGCAATAGATCTGGGTTTGGGGTTTTTTTCTTTTCTTTTGGTGCTGTTGTCCATTTGAGGAATGACACAAGGGAGCTTTCCCCTCCCAAACAGAAATGCTACTTCAACGCATGTACTAAAGTGCGCCCTGGGTGTGCCCAGGAAGATGAAGAAGATGAGGAAGATGACAAAGGTGGGTAAGCTTGGGCTGGCGATCACTGGTGGTGCAGAAAAGGCTGGTGGACTTGGCAAGAGCTTATCCAGCTTGTTACATGGCCACTCAGCAAGCTGGGGGTCCAGCCAGCCCCCCAGCCAGTAAGCCTGTGCTCTGCCCTGGGAGGCTGGGACACAAGGCACCAGCTCACCATGATTTCCTAGGGGTCTCGCTTCCATGAGCCCTTCTGGATTTCATCATTATAAAAAAAAACCCGAAACAAAAAAACCCCACAGAAACAAACAAACAAAAACAAAACCAAAAAAACCTCAAACAAACATGAAAATTGCCCTGCTTCCTTCAAGATGGGATATAAGCCTGTTTGGGCTGTGAGCCACTGGGATTGATGAACCTGCCTGCAGACTTCACTCGTGCAGCTCCCTGGCTGGAGCGGTACAACCCAGCTGCAGCTCGGCGTGCCTTGGCAGTGCTGGAGTGGGATGATGTGTGGGGACAAGGACATAGCCCAGGGGGCCTCTGCCAGTCAGTCCAGGGAGAATCAAGCTGGGCTGACACCAGGCTGGGTAGTGTGCCGGCTGGTGCACTCAGCTAGGGCTCGGCAGAACTTGCTCATGTCCGTGCCACTGAGTCAGTGCCACGTGGTCTGGAGCACATCCCATACCTCTGCCCACCTCACTTCTCCACATCCAAGAGACAGGAGAGGAAAATGTGAGTCTGCACACAGCCTTTGGAGAGCTACTGTTGATAGAGCACCACTGGAAAGTGGTTTGTCACCAGCCTTGCTTGGAAGCGGCTCTGGATTAAGAAAGTCCATGGAGACTCATATCTATTCCCACCATTTTGGACCAGCCTGAGTGAGAAGGAAAACCCAGGGCTGGCCTGTGGCATACCAGCAGGTTGTGCTTGCTCCTGTCTCTAGGCAGAGCCAGCCGGTGGCAGGCACAAGTCCCCGAGGCAGACGTAGCAGGATCCCCATGGGCTCAGCATCACCCACATCCAGTATGGTGCTGCACTTAGCACGGGGCCAGCAAGCTGTGGGCTGGTGGCACTGCTCTGCCTTACCCCAGCAAGGGTCAGCCCTGTCTGGCACTGCAAAGAGCCCTGGTATCTGTAAAAACTCACCAGGTGACAGGGAAGGACATTCTGCTCTGGAGCTAATCAAGAGTGAAGGAGAGCAGACCTGGAGTGACTTCTGGGGTTTCCACATGTGAGAACTTTCCCAAGCACTTCAAGAGGGGAGAAAGCAGCTTTTGAAGGGATAGCTGATTGATTTCATATTTAGATTGCACATCAGATTGGTCACAACTGCTGCGAGTCTGCCCCAGGCTAAGAAGATACATAAACCTGAGCATCCCGGGCTGGTATTCCGCTTCTCCCTGCACCATGGCCAGGCTGGTGGGATGTGAGTCCACGAGGAAGGAGCTTGGTGCCGCCCGCAGCATGGAGCTGAAGCCCAGCTGCCGCAGGGTAGCCGAAGGCTTGAGAGGTGCCACAATGTGGGAAGAAGCCCTCCAGCTTCCCCAAATAAACTCTTCTTCCCATCCACTAACCCTCTGGTGACCCAGACAGCACCTGAGGCAGGGCTACAAGCGTTTCTAGCTGTCTCTCTAAATTCTCACAGGAAATGAGGAAAGCAGGGTTACCTATGTGAGTGGTTGCGGGATGGTTTGGGGAGGTGTATTTTTTAACGACAATCACTCCAGTGAATGCTGCAGGAGAAATGCTGTCCTTAGCCTGTTATTTTGGCCTCCTTGAAGAAGCCACCAGATTGGCAGGTTAAATGTGGGGCAGAGTAAAATGTTCCTACAAAGCCTGAATTGGGTAGGGTGTGACCTGAGCCCCCAGCTCTGTGGGAAGGAGAGGTGTCAGCACCGCTCCAGGAGGGCACTGATTTAAAAATAAAAACCTGCAATTTTTAAAAATATCGTTGTAACAGTAAAGAAGGCGGCAGGAGGGGTGTGGGGTCCGGGATCAAACTGGCTGCGATCAAAGCCTCGCCTAGAAAGCCGTTAAATGCAAAATGATGCTGTGATGACACGTTACCCATACAGCAGCAAGCAGGGCCCCCCTGCAGCGGGCATCATCCCCAGCTCCCCTGCATCTGTACTGCAATGGTGCTGTGCTCGGTGGGGCAAACCACGCCATGGAAGAGTCTGTTTGACCCCCAGGCTGGTGTCCACAGTGTGGAAACGGGTGCTGTGCCTCTCCATCATCTCTCCCTCCCAACGTGCCAGGGCAGACGTAGCAGCTACGAAGGTGCAGACCTCAAACTGTGCCCCGCAAGGCTATAGGAAACCCCCACAAGCCTGCTCTGCTGCAGCCAGCCTCGCTGAGACACAGGCTATCTGGACAAGGGCAATGATGTTAATTAACTCCACCCATTTCTGAAGCAGAATGGTTAAAATTCCTTCCCCCATCTCTGCACAGCGCAGCCCAGGGAGAGCTCCAAAGGGCTTATGGTGAAACCATGAGGTGAGACACAGCGAGCAGAGGCAGAGGACCAACTGGTAGCCAGGAGATAAATGTGAATAATTTGGTGAGCAAATTACCTGCATATGTAGGAAGAAGGTGGTGGTGGTTTCATTGCTGTGACAAAGTACCTAGGCGAAACCAGAATTTAAAGGAAATCTAACATCTTCTATCGGACGAACTAGCACAGTTGGAAAAAAGCAACTGTTTTTAGAGCACACCAGACCTTCTCCAGGTCTCAAATACAAGGAGCAAACTTCAAAGGGAAATGCAAATGGAGAAGCGCGGCTGGCAGATTAATTGGACTTGTTAATCAGCTAGACCGCCGCAGTGAAGAGGTAGCTGATACCTGCAGCATAGGAGAGAGCCTGGCCCCTGCCCCACCGAGCTAACGATGCAGGAGCACTGGCAGCTCACCAGATTGCACCAGATTGATTTTAAAAAATAGAGTAAAATCAGGCAAATTACCCATTCCCCTGCCCTGTTCAGGCAGCAGGTCCCCTGGGGATAGAGTCTACCTGGTTTTGCTGGCGCAGCTCTCATCCCCACTGGGTGCCAGGGACATGACTGGGGCACGGGGGACACAGCTGCAGCCCAAGGAGGTGTGGAGCCAAGCTGGGCTGGGATGAGCACCCTGGTGGGTGGCCTCACTGGGCTTCACAGACACATCACAGGTGACCAGAGATGGGATTTTTTCCTTGTACTGAAATCTCTGATTTTTTTTCCAGAGGAGGCATCACCAGAGACCTCACTGAGATGTTCCATTGGGGAAAATGTGCTGCACGAAACCAGGAAACCACCCCATTTCTGTTCACTGAGAGCTCGCTTGGGGATCGCGGCCCCAGGGCTGCTGCTTGGGGGCTGAAGAGGGATTTGTGCCTGGCAGCGCTGAACAGAAATAGGCATGTCTGCCCCCACGGTGGGAGAACAGGCACAGGCAGTTGTAAATCCCAACAACACCTGTTCCCAACAGGGAATTGTGTTAAAAAGCTCCAGTCCTGAAAAGCCTGACAGTCTCATTTTCACATTTTTGGTCACTACAGAAGAAAACCTTTAGCTTTCCCAGCCTGAAGCACTCTCCTTTAACTTTCTGAACTCATCCCAAGTGACTGGAGCTGGGTTAGCATCTTCTTGGAGCCAGACATTGCTTTGAGGGTGTTTCCCTTCAGAAGCCCAATGCCTGTTGTTCTCACCGAGTCCTTCTCCTGGCTATGGGGCTGCATCTTCCAGTGTCTCCCTGGGTCACTGGGAAGCCTGTCTGGAGCAGTCTGTGCTGCACTGTGAAGAATGAGGCTTTTGCGGGGAAACTGCCATAGGAGAGGCTAATTCACCGGCTCTAGGAAATGCAATCCCTTGTGGGACCACGCTGGTAGATTTACAATTCCTCATCACTTTTGAACAGCAAGAAAAGTTGCAAGACAACATTTTGTCAACCTTGAGATGCAAATTTCTGGCATTTCTGGAGGCAGCCGAGGACAGAACTTCGCGCTGGGACTGTGGTAGCAGCAGCGGTGTATGACTGGCAGGAACTGATTTGAATAATTGGGTGTCACGTCTCTATTTTTCTTTCAGTTTAGCTACATGTGCAATTAATTAAAATAATAACCTAAACGGTCTCCTGCTGGGGTTGTGTTTGCTGCTCCGCTTCAGTCTGCCATCAGTGCTGCTGAAAGAGTTTTATCGAGAGCTGCCTCTTGCTGAGAGGAGCTCGAGCAGAGAAAGGCTCTCCCAGCAGACAGACCTTTAATGCTCGTGGTGTCTGCGTTCTTCCCACCCATGTTGTCTGGGTGGCGAATAGACAATAAATAGGTGTTTAATGTATCACTTCCCACATCCTCCACTCACCCTGCACTTTGCCTGGCATGGAGAATTGCCTCGTCCGTGTCATGGGAGATGTGGCCCCTGTCCTGCACCCAAGGCAGCCTGCCAGTGCTGCAGGAGGGTTTGTGGAGGGTGCTTTGAAATCAGGAACCCCCAAGTGTAAGCAGAGGATAGCCCTGCACATATCTGACGACAAAGTACAGGAGTACAAGAGCTTTGCTGCTTAGAGGTGCCCCAGGACCACCTCATAGACTATCAGTGCACCCAAGACTCCGGGAAATGAAGTTTTCCTGGAACTGTCATCTCCTCCTCCTCGAATTAAGCTCATCACACGTATGGCTGCCTCCAGACCGCACCTGCACCATTTTGCTGTCTGTTTCCAGCGGCATTCCCTTCCTCATCTCTGCTCTGCAGCCCAAGGCTGGCAGATGCCATCAGCAGCCTTTGCAAGAGGAGAAAGCTCTGGTCCAGGAGGAAACCATCAGAGGATCCTCATTCATTCACAATCCTCCCTAAGCAAAGGCCAAGATTTTGGTGCGCACTGCATTGACCACATTCCTTGCAAGATTGTGGTGCACTTTGTGCTGGCTGCCCCCATTTCTGTGGAACAAATGAAATTACTTGGGGAACTGTGCTCCCGCTTTTCACACTCCTCCCAAACACCCTTTATCTGCAAGCACATGCTGCCAGAGCAGCAGCAGGGGTATACTTTAAAAAATCAGGATGCTTACATCCAAAGTCTTTTCCCGTTGCCGTGTTCATTGCTGGTACAAGAAATATTGTTCCCCTGCAGCTGAGTGCGTTCACATCTCATGCTCCTTTTTCTAGTTCTTTTTCTTGCCTGGCTGATTCCCCGTCAGCAGCCAACACTAATCTATCCCTGGCAGTCCTTTCCCTCCCTGCTTTAGTTTTAAGGATGCTTGGGATACTGGGTATTGACCATGGTTGCAGGCATGGTGCCAACCAGCCCCTCACCCCACAACCCCTGCCTGCTTCTGGCAGAGTTGACATAGGGTTTGGGGGCAAGCTGGCAGGCAGGGCTGCCTGTCCTGAGATGGCCCTTTTCATCTGGGTTTGCTTGGAAAAGGCTGAAGCAGCCTGAACTAGATGGGCAACAGAAGACAATGTTAGAGATTAAAGCGCCTGGCTGGCAGGAGGAAGATGATAAACTTGTCCAGAAGAAATTGAATTGGGATTTAGCTGAATAGGAAAGCAATCGAAATTCAAAGGTTTTTTGCTTAAACCAACTGACCGAAGCAGAGCTCCCAAGCCTTTAAACAGCATTCATAAACTTTAAGGCCAGTGAGGACCATTTTGATTATCTGGTCTGACTTCTTGCTTCGTGCAAACCTGGTCCCTCCTGCCAGCCTGAGGACTAAAGGCATCAAGCACAGGACTTTTGTACCTCTTTTAGGAAAACAGCCTGTATTGATACAGAGAGGACAAGAAAACAGCGAGTGTCCCGCACTATTATGCAGTCCACAAGTGGAGGTTAAGCTGACTTATCAAGTCTTTGAATAACAGGACACCTTGTGCTTGCCACAGAGATAGTGAGGATCTGCTTTTGCACCCACTTATGGGCTCAGAGCTCCCAGACCCCAAAGGATACTAGGAGGAAAAGCCAAAACACTGCACCAGAAGAGAAGGGGAAGGAATCCAAGAGCTTGATCTCCACTGCTTGGCAAAATGCTCTCACTGCTCTCCTCTCAGCCCATTACCTGAAAATAAGAGTGGATGTGCTTTTGTTTCCACCCCTACTTAAATTAGCAATGTGGGGACAGCCATTAGTACCCAGCACCCCTCCCCCAGAGCCCTGACCTCCACAGAGCCTCTAAGTACAGCTGTGGTCTACAGGGGAGGTCACTGCAATTATTTATCACTTATTTATCACTTATCACTTATTGGGGGTTGGACTAGATGATCTCCAGAGGTCCCTTCCAACTCTGACTGTTCTGTGATTCTGCAATTACTGCAGAGAGTGACATGGCAGGAGCCATTAGCCCCCATGTGCCAGGGTTACAGCACAAGCACGGGCTTGAAATGGTGCTGATCAGGGGGCAGTGGGGGGAGGAAGCATCTTTGCTCTGGCCCCAACAGGACCCAGATGCTTGGGAGGTGCTGAGAGGCAGCAAAAAGCAAAGTCCCAAACTGGGGTTTGCTCCCTGGCTGGCTCAGAGGTGGCAGGAGCCTATGGGAAGAATCCAGCCAGTGGGATGCACACATGAGAGGTCACACATGCCCTGACCTGGGCACAGCCAAAGCCGAGCACGACCACTGGTGGGGACACACTCTGATCCAGTACACCGAGATCTAGGCTGTCCCAGCCACATCAGGAAATTTGTTTGCTTCTCTGTTCCCTGACCTCTCCTCTTGCCTCTGCCTGCCTTATCTGATGGGTTGCATATCCCTGGGGGAACACTAGCCTTACCAGCTGGCTGGGGGGTGTCTGCTACCCTCCTCTTCTGTCCCCACAGATGTCCCAGGGCCGTTTCACATTGGGAGCCAAGCCCTGTCTGGAGTACAACCCAGCTGCAGCAGCCAGTGCAGATCCCAGATGAGAGCCCGCATGCTCCTAAACCCAAGTACACACTCCCAGAAGCAAAACTGGTGCTCAAACACTCTGATGGAGCAAAAGCCACCCAGAGGGGGTGGAAACTGGTGCTTTTCAACTCTTCTTCTCCTCCATATCACTGTTGCTTTCCCAGGAGTGCCTTGCAGAGCCCAGGGCCCCACTGCTTGATATTTTGCAGACACAGAAGGATAAGCCCTTGCTTCCCCACATTGCTGCCAAGAACAAAGGACAGAGGAAGGATGTAGGGGCAGCACACTACCACCCTGAGAGCTTCTCAGGGACCTTTATGTTTACTCCATGCTGCAATGTCCATCCAGCACCACCTCTCCTCTTCGTCCAGGAATCCGATTTAGCAAGGATGTCTGTCACGCTACACTTCAGAAAAAGCTTGTCTTCTCTAGAGGCCCCAGATGCAGGGCGTAGAATCATAGAATCATAGAATCACGGTATCATAGAGTAGTTTGGGTTGGGCGGGAGCTTTAAAGTCCATCTAGTCTAACCTACCCTGCAATGAGCAGGGACATCTTCCACTAGATCAGGTTGTCAGAGCCCCACCCAACATGACCTTGAAGGTTTCCAGGGATGGGGCCTCTACCACCTCTCTGGGTAACCTGCGCCAGTGTTTCACCACCCTCATTGTAAAAAATTTCTTCCTTGTATCTAGTCTAAATCTCTTTTAGTTTAAAACCAGTAACACTTGTCCTGCTGCAGCAGGCCCTGCTAGAAAGTTTGTCCCCATCTTTCCTGTAGGCCCTCTTTAAGTACTGGAAGGCCACAATAAGGTCTCCCCAAAGCTTTCTCTTCTCCAGGCTGAACAACCCCAACTCTCTCAGCC
>NW_009649457.1:1010240-1014205 GCF_000708025.1 Charadrius vociferus | reverse complement strand
CCCCCGAGACCCTGCGGGAAAAAAAAAAAAAAAAAAATGGTCCTCTTGTCACCTGTGACGGCTGCATCCTCGCCGCTGAGGAACGTTTCTTTCATGCCGAGCAAAACTTGCAGCGAAACGATCCCGCGGGTGCGCCAGGGGTGGTTGGAAATAGCAGGCGCGTCTCTATCAGCATCTGGGGAAAGCAGGATGGAGGGGAAAAAAGTCTCTGCCTGTCCTCAGGGGATGGAGACAGCCCTCTCCATGCAGCAGGTATGCACTCTCAGACTCTGCCTCGAACCCTCCAGAGCATCAATATTTCAACTGCAGCCTCTTCCAGCTCCAAAATCACCCAAAACTTCCATGGGAGCTTTTTATTTTGTTTTATTTTATTTTTTTCCCAGATCAAACAAAGAAGCTGTGCAAATATAATGAATTTCCTCCCCTAGGTGGGAAGTTTTGCTAAAGTGGTTGTCAGGGAATCAAAATTTACAGCACCTGAAGTTTTGCTAACTTGCTGTTTCGCATCGAGGTGTCAGGGGAGATGCGGATTTTCTTGTTTCTCACAAGAGCTTGAATCTCCACCTGGATGAAACTGAGAAATTTCGGCAGCCTTTTGCGATGCCGGCCCAATTTCCAAAGGAAATTTCATGGGCTTTTCTGCACCCTGCCAGGTTTTTCAACACCTTTCAGGAAGTTGCAGCTGAAGTTTTGGTCAGGATAGTTTTACGTTTCAGGGAGAATATTTGAACCATTAGGTCTTCTCAGCAGATAGTTGTTGAATGCTCTCAGGACTATCTTCTCCCAGGCGGTGCATCGTCCCAGGCAGCAAGGTGTTCCCAAAACAGGTGGTATCACACAAACCCAGTGAGAAGACACCCATCAGTTCACTTGCGAAAACAGATGTTTTTGGGCTCAGATAAAAGACTCACAGCCGAGGCTGTTTGAAACTTGGGTTTTTGGGGGGGGAGGGGGGGATATTTTTCAACTGGAAATTTTCAAAACTGAAGTTTTGAGAACAGGAGATTGTTGGTGCCCTTCCTGCTCTGAGGAGATGATAAAAAGCAATTACGCAATTTGTCTTAATGTCCCATTCTGGCATTTTTGCAAAGAAAGGGTCTGGTTCTCAGTTTTGAGAAGGAGCCAAATGAATCTACACGGAGAAAAAGAGTGGTGTTAAAGGGTCACAACTGAAACACTTCAGCATGGGGTAAACAGGCAGGTGTGCTTAACACCTGGCGATTTTGCCAGGTTGTGGGAGACAAAACCAAACATTTGTCCAATTTTGGTCTTGGCAGTGGTAAGGCTGAAGGAAGGGATGGCTGGGACATGGCTAATGAAGGAGAGGAGGTGGAGGAAGAGGAAGATGGCAAAGGATGCAGGAGCAACGAGGGGCTATTTCTCCTTTGCCGTATAAGGGCTATATGGTGCACAACTGTGCCCATAATGTCTTTGTTAGTGACCATGGGAGTCACCCAACCTCATTGTATACACATGCTCCACACAGAGGCACCAAGGAGCTGTGGGGTGAGGGTAGGGCTTAGCCCAAGAGGGTTTCACTTGCTCGGGTGAGCTTCTGGGCTTACAGGAGTTTAACCTCAAGGCTAGGGAGGAGAAACCCAGCAAATCATTACAAGAAATGCATCTTTGAAAGGTTAATACTCATTGAGAGCCAAATAGTGGGGGGCACATTGAATGGAGGTGTTGGTGGCATCTCTTTCCTTGTGTCATATTTGGGATGGTGATTTCCCACTGTGGTTTTGCCTCCCTAATGCAGCGAACAGGAACTCATGGGGGCTGCTGGCAGAGATGGGGAGATCTCTCTCCTCTCCTTCCCCTGCTCCCCCCACCCAGCTCTGATGTTTCCCAGGTGTTTCTGTCTTGCAGAGTTTGAAACTGAGTCACCTTCGATTTTTCCTGACATTTCCCAGAATTTTTTAAACTGCAATATTATATGTACTCCAAATGTGGGTTTCTGTGGGAATCGTGCTTTTCAGCTAAAGGTAAAAAGAAAGTGAAACAAAATTAATCCCCCCTCACCCCCCCAAAAAAAGAACTCTTTTTGAAAATGGGGGCAGGGGGTTGCAAATTCCTCACCAAAAGACATTCCAAAAGCAGCTCTTTCACTTTTTTTTTTCTTTTAAACCCAACCTTTTCATGCTAAAAACTTCAAACTGCTCTAATCCCTGGCTTCTGCTTTCTGTGTGAGGAGGATGATTCGTGATAGAAGCCAGTCCTGCAACCAGACCAAGGAGGCACGCTGCTGCAGATGCTGGTCTGCCTTGAGGTGTTAATCCGCAGGGAGATCGTGGGGGACAAACCAGCCGTGCCGGCGTGGGCCATATCTTGGGACGGGTTCACACATGACTGGCGACTGGTAGGGTTTTGTGGCAGAGGTTCCCAATCCAGGCAAGAGCCACAAGCATCAGGACATCCTTGCTTTCTCAATGGCAATGAGAGCACCTCTGCCGCGTGTGAAAGACTGTAGACCCCGTGGTGGTTTGAATGCAATCCTGTTCCAGGAAGGGCTGGAGCCAGGGTGCCTGGGTCCCCTCCTGAAGATGCTCACTAGCCCGTGTCTTCCTCATGCCAGTGACATCCCTCTGGACACCTCCGTGTCCCCCAGACCCGACAGCGGGACAGCACCAGCCCATCCCTATAAGATGTCCTGATCCATGGGGGGAAATCACCCCACCTGGCAAATACACAGGATTATGGTGCTGATTCCCAGTTTCCAGGAGCATTGCAACACCCGTCCTGTAATTCAGGATATTCATGAAACACAGATGCAAAAAATGATTGCAGTAACATCTCGGTTCTTGCCTCAGATTATGTGGGGTTGTGCTCGTGACACCAAGCAAAAGAATTGCTGAGGGGAAACCTTTTCCGGACCCCTCTCCTGTTGTTCCTCGCTCAGAAAGACATATGCAAAAATGTATTTTAAATATGGCTTTCATTCCATGCTGAGCCTCTTCCGAGCGAGGAGCTGGCAGCAGTGGGCCATGTGCTGAGTGGGTGATGGGACGGACGTTATTTATAACAGGTGTCAGGCGGTACTTTGTCATCGAAATCTTACCCGGCAGCAGCAGTGAGGGGTCTTGCCATATGCCAATCTCTGTTTTCCAGGAGTGGTTTGATAACAGCATGCACCGAACCTGACTTCCTTGCTGCACATGGAAACTTTACTCACGTATTTTCGCTGACCAGTGGGACCTCATCCCCTCTGAACCCCATGACATCCCAAATCATGCTCATCACTCACATCTGAGCGACAGGACATCCATGATCAAGGTTGCATCTAAGGACAGGATTTTCTCCCATGCAAATCTTTGCACACACGTATGACCACATCGCACCCTGGCCAGGCTCTGGGAGGTCCCCACGGCCACTCTTTGCTCGCGCCTGGCTGTGTGCACGCACACAAGAGCTCACCACCATCACCCTTCCCCGGCAAATGGGTAACAGGCTGGAAAGCTACAGCCAAGTCCTGCACTTATTATCTCCATCTTTGTCTTTCGCACGCACCTCCCGCCGTTCCCCTCTATCTACACAGGAAGAAGTTTGGCAAATGTAATAAAGACAAGGTGAAGTTTTACATAAAATAATCTCTCCTGCCATGAGTCCTGAGGAATTTTAATCAGTCCAGGAGTACCGGCAGAATTCCTTTGCCTGCAATCTTTTCATGATCTTGCTTTCCCCTCTTGTTCCTCGTGGGGAGCATTTGCTGAGAAGATGATTAAATCGGGCTGGTAAAAAGCTCGTCGGCTCCGTAGCTCCCATCTTTTCCTGCTTCTTTGCAAGATCATTTGTACTTTTTTTCTGGCCTGCGGCATGCCAGGTCAGCTGCTTTCTTTGCCTACCCTGTACGTTTTCTCACCATTGTTGTGGGGTTTTTCCCCCTCCGGAGAATCTCTTTTGTGCAAAGGCGAGAGACAAGGCTCCTAGCTCAGCCTGCTGTGTTGTTGTTCGCCTGAAGTCCAGCAGGA
>NW_009649457.1:1008044-1010208 GCF_000708025.1 Charadrius vociferus | reverse complement strand
AGGAATTCAAGGAATGGTTCCCCACGTCTCCTATTCACCTTGCTCCTGCCGGTGGCAAGGGGTCGGGCAAGGGGGGCGGATATTTTGGGGAAGCCATGAGCAAGGGGCTGATATGAACTCAGGGATTTTGGAGGACTGAAACTCATCTGCGTGTTGCCTGCCAGTAGTTCAGTGTAGGAATTTGGGCATTTTGCTTTGAACAAATGATTCACCAGTAATCATTCAATCAGCTCTCCCAATGGTTGAATAATCTGTGAGTAATTTAGTCGGATGTTTGCCACAAACTATCAAATAAAAGGTTTGGAAAGACACTGGCTCAAACTCTCACCTTATATATATATATATGCACACTCAGCTTTGGGGTACAATTAGTCAAATGCTGTCCCCTAAGCTTTGGCCCCGGGTGTCCAAGGGATCTGTGTTGCTTTACAGCTGCCCAGATCCAGCCCAAACAGTTCAGGATCTGACCATGGCTCAGCTCTATCATACTCTCACCATGCAGCTGGGAAGCATCCACTCTCCTGCTTGGGGTACCATTGCTGCTGGAGGCAGGTGGGTGGCACGTGACGGGGTAGTGACATTTTTGTTGATAGCCTCCTGGCTGAACATCAGCGTACAGGCTTGTGATGAGCCCCTTGCTTTGTCCGAGTAGCTCCAACTGGGATGCAGTGGATGGGGAAAGCAGCCCATGGTGATGACCTGATGCCAGCTCACAAGCTAGCGGAGAATCATTTCCTTGGGTCCAGCTCTCTTCTTGGACCTGTCGGTGCTGTGTCATCTTTCCATACCTGTCCTCACCAAACCACCTGCCCTCCTGACACCTCTCCCAGTGGCATCTGGGAGCTGCTGCTTCCTGCATAGCTTTCACTGCTTCTTTTTCAGCCCTGATGATGGCTGACCCTAGGGCTGGAAGGATGAGGAGGGAAAAAAAGGGACTGGGATTTTCTTCCCTCTTCTTCCATTTTGTGATTATTTCAATCTGGTGCAGAGTCTCTGGGCAAGAGGGTCATTCTCCAGCTCTGCTGCAACCCGCTTTCCTGCGACACATCCCCTCTCTGCTCTCAGTTTTCCCTCCAGTTCCTTCAGGACCTGCTATTATCTATCATTAATTCCCCCAGAGCCCCAACATGCTGGTTATTCTTCATGGATAAAACCAGCAACAATAAACAGATAATATATAGTGGGCCTTCATCTGAGACAAAACATCATCATTTCCATCCAATTAATAGTGGCTTTTAGCAGCATCAATGAAAAACTAGACGAAACCTGGCTTCCACCCAGCCCCCTTCCTCTGCCCGTGTGACATTGTGCGTGTGAGGCCAGGACTGTGGGGAGAGGTGGTATCTTTCATTTGATCTAGTTGGAACAAAACAGATCGGCTTTTGTAGGTTTGCCCAAAGATTACCTTCTCCTTTTTTTTTTTTTTTCTTTCTTCTTTAACAGGAAGATCAAGAAGAAAGTTTTGTTGTTGTTGTTACTACTGTTGTTTTCTGCAGTCCAGGAGAAGTCCTGGGATGCCAAGGAAAGTGGGAACATGCCAATGGGAGTATTTCTCCCAAGTACTCTCCGCGGAGTTTTCTCGCATGCGTTGTTTCCTGAGTCACGGGGATTTGTGCTGGGAACGCTCGGTTATCTGGAAGCTGAAACAGCCCTTACTGCCGCCCCAAATGCTGATGTCCAGGGAGCAGCACCCCATCTCTGCCACAGCCCCCGGCATGGGGGGCAGTGCAGAGGACTCCCATAATGAGTTGTAGGGCTCTGCAGGGCTCCCCAAAAAGCCCCCACCTCCACCAGACTCTGCCTCTCACTGACACCTAGCCCCTGGCAGCGAGCAGGCTGTTTCTCCATGGGCACTTCTCTCTTCCAGGCTGGGGAAACAGAGGTATTTCTTTGCACGCTGGCAGCCAAGATGGGGATGTGGCTGGGAAGAGCTATGCTCCCCCCCCGCCAGATCCCCAGCCCCATGGCACCCCCCTGCCAGTGCCACCACGGTGCCAATCAGCCTTTCCCCAAATCCTGCCGCTAGGTGTTTTCAATTGCCTGTGCGGCTGGTGAGAGTAGGAGGGGGGGGAGGTAGGAGCCCTGTAAGGATGCCTTCTCCTCGGCCTCCTGCCGGCCCTGCCCTTCCTTGCCCTGAGGCTGCTCGGATGTCATTGCTTCCCCC
>NW_009649457.1:991845-1005780 GCF_000708025.1 Charadrius vociferus | reverse complement strand
TGTGGCAGTGCTGATATTTTTTATATATATATATTATTTTTTTTTTAAGGGGGGAGCCTGTGATTTTATAAGTAAAGCGTCTGTGGAGCTGCACTCCCTGGGCTAGGCAGTTCATCCCGAGCGCGAGTGCGAGGGCTGCTTTCCAGAATTGCATAATACTCACCGATCCCTGTGCTGCACAAACTCCCTGACATTTCCAGATCTTGGTGACTTCCCCCACTGCAATCTTAAAACCAGATTGGGACTCCAACCAGCGCGTTGAGCTAATTTGTACAGCCTTTGCTGGGGACAGAACCTGGTCTGCATGTTTCGGCTTCCCTGGCTCCTCCAGCAGTTGTTTCTTAATCCACTAAACTTTTTTTTGGTGTAAAGATTGGCACTTTTCCTTCTCTCTTAGAAAGCCCCTTTCTTCCCCACCCCATGCTTATAGACACGTGTAGGGTCTGTACAGAGCACAGGTTGCAGAAAGAGGATTGCCTGCAAAGCTATTTGATTTCTTTTTCACGTCTCTTTGTCTTTCAATTTATGGGATAGTCCAGGAGGTCTTTTCCGCAGACTGGTTTTCGCTCAGGAACTTGTTGACTTCTGCTAGGATTTTGGTAATTTCACTCTGACCGTGCCCACTCTCTGTGCACGCGTGTTGTTTACCTCTGTGAGGGACAGGACCCCCCGGCCGGGGCGGCCGGCGGTGTGTGGAAGCAGCAAGGCAGGGACACTGGCTGCTCCCTGCGAAACGTGCAGATATGTGGGAGCAGCCGTTCTCACTCCCTACTCCCTGCCCTGCCCCTCTGTGAGGAGTTGGAGCTTTGCTGTGATGGCTGGAGATGTGCAAGGGATGCTCGTGTCTGACCAGGCATCCTGCTGGGACCAGGTCCTGGGACAAGAGCTTACTGAGGAGGGTGGACTTTTCAGATATGGGGTGTGCTTTGGAAATGAAAGCCCCGTGCCTGGCAGACTTCCTTGCAACAGTGCTTTAGGATAACTTCATCAGAGCCTGTTGTCAGAGCAGGCCAAGCCACGATCTGATGATCGTGCATTATCTTTGGTCTGACTTATCCTGAGAGGACCCGATCCTGCCAATGCGCTGCATCCCCATCCCCGTGGAATGTGTTCAGCACCTCCTGGACTTGGAAAAGAAAAAGCCCTGGTACCTCTCAGAGCTGCAAAGCTTATGATACACATACACGTACAAATAACTGTGCAGTCAAGGCTCAGCTTTTGGAGACGTGGCTGACCCTCCAAAGCCGGCAGCAGGAGTTTTGCGGGTGTGAGCCCCAGCTCCCGGCCACTCTCAATCAATTCTCCAGCAAGCTGGAGGAATGCATCCTGCTCCAGCGTAGGCTGGGGCTGGGGCTGCGCCTGGGGAGCCTGTCTCTCAGCTCTGTCGTTTATTACTGCTGCCGCTGCCATTACGCCTGACAAATGGGAGTTGCTGAGTAATGTGCTGTTTGTGTGTAAATATCTGAGTGCTCGCAGCTGAGCTCACTCCTGTGACTTTGCAGGAAGCCGTCTCAGCACCTTTCCCCCATGAAGACCTGGGAGAGCAAAGGCATCCTTCTGCAGGGACCTTCCCACCCCTCCCAGTGGTTTTAGCCTTCTCTCTCTGCTGTTTTCCTGCAAGCATGAAGCCTCCGTCCTCTCGGGTCAATGTGGAGGCCCTGCTGCTTTCCTGAGTGTGAGTCAGGGGTGGGAAAGGGCTCTGTGTGTGTGTGTGTGTGTGTATGTGTGTGTGTGTGCACCTTCTTAGCCACAGAGGCATGGTCGTTCCTAAGGGTGCTTGTCCTCGGCAGAAAGAGTTTGGGGGACTTTGTGTGTTTTGATAGAGACAAAGTCATACACAACTAGGAAAGGAGTTTTATTTTGGGTGGTTGGTTTGTTTTTTTTTTTTTACTTACCTACTCAGTTCCCCTTAATTTCATCCCATTACTGCTGAAGATGCTAAATGATTCTTTCCCGTATCGTTTTCATCCCATTTGCAGATTAGCATCCGACTGCTTCTGTCAGTACTTGCTCAGCCCAGCTAGACTGATCGCAGCTCTTTTAATCTCCCCTTGTAAATCAATCCCTTCTGCCTCCTGATCATTTTTGTCGCTCGTTTTTCTGAAATCCCTCCAATTTGTCCATTTTGTGTAGGTGACGTATGCCTGGTCCTAAACATGATGTATACCAGGCATGGCAGCGTGAGGGAAGGACACCTCCTCCCCTCCCACCCCGCTGGGGCTTGTGATGCTTTGTCAGCAGTGAACTGAGTTACTTCCCCATTATTCTAAGCTATAGTCCGTGCTCGGTGTTGCAGAAGAAAGCAGCATACCCAGGTCAGTGCCCTGGGGAGAATTCCTCCAAATTTTGGCGATGAGGTGCTGAGGTTTGTTTGCAAGCTGCTAGCACACGCTGGAAGGGGTCGGTGCTCTTGGTGCTGTCCGTGGGGTGCCTCTCCCCACAAGAGCTCATAGTTGAGTGGGGAGGGATGAGCAAAATAAGAGAGGGCAAGCTGCATCAGGGCTGCTGGACAGATGGGGAAACTGAGGCCCGTGCATGGGCTCAATGCATATTTCCTGCGCTCCTGTCCAGCACGTGCTGCTTGTTGAGGTGCTCTGTGTGCGGGGTCGGGTCCCAGTTGCACCCATTAGTATTGCGGCCAGAGTGGGCATTTTCCCGGGAGGTACTGGGTCTTGTCGCTTGGTGAGAACAGGCTGGTGGGCAGGGATGCTGGGTACTGGGCTGGTTTTGTGCATTGCTTCTCGTGCTAATGCCCAGAGATCATTTCCCACAGGTACTCCCACGGGGAAGAAATGGGGACTTTGTGCGAAGGCAGTGGTGTCTTGCATTCACACGCTTTGAAGTTTTGTCACCCCAAACCCTGAGCTCCCTTGCACTGAGCGTTCCCATTAGCTGGAGGGACCGTGCCCTTCCAGGGACCGTCTATTTTTAGGAGGAGTTGTATTCTGGACAGTGTCCACCGCAGATGCTCTCTGCCTCCTCCTCCTCTTGGCCCCTCGCCAGGGACACCGCTCGGGCTATCTGCTGGTGGGGCAGACCTTGCTGAGGCTCTGCGGGAGCGTAACGGAGGTGGCACCGTGCCGGCCACGGGGACATTTTGGGGGGAGGCTATCGCTGCCCTGGGGGTGCTCGGGAGGGCCGGTGAGCTCACACTGCCCTTCACCTGAACTGCTGGAAATGGTGTTTAATCGTGCTGTTGGTACCATCAGGACACGGTGCCGGCTTGACTGTGGGATTAGGAAAGGCACTGCCTGGGCCCGGTGGTACCCGGTGCCCGGTGCCGGTCCGTTCGCCAGGATGACACTAGGGGGCACGAGATCTGCTGGAATCCCTTTGCTGGGGATGGGGAAGAAGGATGCAAAGCCGCTCTTGACCCTTCGAGCCCCGTGCGTCATCCCCCCTTGCACGTTTTGTAGGAATCCGAGTGCTAAACCCCAGGGGCTGACCCGGGTAACTCGTCCTGCGGCGAGGGCAGGACGGGGCTCTCCGGGTGCTGCGCCGCTGGATCCGTCTGTCGACGGCCGCGGGAGCAGCAGGAGTAAGGATGGGAGCGCTTAGCTGGAAACATCTCCGAAGCAAGGAGGAGATGGATACAGCAAGAGTGCCAGGGAGTCTCCAGGGAATTTGGGAAATCCAGGAAAACACCTAGTATGGTTTTAATGCCTCTCTGGAGGGATTAAGTTAGGTTCAGGGTTGGCTTTCAAGATGAAGCGTGTTATGGTTTCATTTTCTGTTGGATGTTAAGTTCATGGGTGATGTCTCCTCAGGGTCATGTTTTCCCAAAGCAGCAGAAACTTTAGCGAGTTTGATTTAATGAATGGTTCTGATCGATCTGAAACATTGGGGGGTGTGGGGTGTGTATATTATGCATATGTGTCCATGTATATATCTGGGTAGGGTGCAAAGAATGTGTTTTTGAAGGTATGTTTATGCATTTCTGCATACATTCAGCTGTAATATTGTCTTGTGTCCTTAAAATCTATTATTCCAGCTGTGAAGGCACATATGTATATTAAAACACTGTATACTGGAGTCTCTCTCTCTTGTTATAACAAACCCCGCGAAAAGCAAATAAAGAGACATTGTTCTCATAGCAGGCTTGGACGGACTCAATATTTATCTTCTATGAATTTTGATAGTTTTTGTTCAGCATGTTTGCAGTTAGGCAAAAACCCCCACCACCATATCTACTTAAAATTTTGCGCTCGTGGGAAACCGAAAACATTCAGATCGTTTCAGTTTATCCATTACTTAATGGAAACAGAAATCAAGCTTCTGGATTGAAATGTTGATGCTTGATAACATTCTGGCATATTAATTTCTAAATGGTTAGTTTTTTTAATGCCTTCTGTCACCAGATACCAGGCTCCTTTGCTGGAGAACCGTTTCTTTTGCAAGCCCCCAGGCAATATTTTTAGTAGGACACTGACGCATCGCAAATACTCCTGTTCTCCTAGAAAAGGCTTTGCTGGCTGTTGTTGAAAGTAGCACTAGGATGGCTAGAAATGAGAGATCAGAGGAGGATGATGCTGCTGCGTCAGTGCATTTGCTTTGTGCCTTTGATGGAGGTTTTGTGTCCGGCCGTGCGGGTGCGTGCCTGTGCGGATGCGAGGGCACTTCCCCAGCTGGTTCCCGAGCCAGGGCTGAGGACCAGGGGTTTATTTATCTTGAAATGCCTTGTGAAGTGGAAGGAGGTCCAGGAAGAAGTGCCGAGTCTACTTTTAAGTCAATTAGGGGTTGTATCCGAAGGCGTGACGTGGTTTGAAGAGCAGAGGGTGATTTGTCTGAAGGTGTTACCTAATTAGAGGGTATAGTCAGGTCTCTAATTAGCCGTGACACCCTAAAGATGTCATCGAAGCCCTCTTGAGGCACCGCTGATCCGGCGGCGTGGCTGCGAGCTGTCAGGGCAGCCCGGCTGTGCAGGGCTGGGACTGCCGCCCTCCGTCTGGGAGGCAGCCCGGATACCGGTGCTGGAAGAAGCTGTTTCCCTTCAGGTGACTTGCGATGCCCTCTGGGGCGGCTGCCAGCATCGAGTGATGTTCATAAAGGCGCAGGATGACAGGAAAGCTGCAGCAGACGGAAGAATTATTACTGGTGCCCATTATGTGGGAAATCTCTCTCTTTTTCCCGGGGGGGATCGCTTTCTGCTGCTCCTTGCTCAGGGGAGGCTGGAGGAGGAAGGCTGTAAGTGTTTGCAATAAATGACGCTGTGCTTTAGTTGTGGCTGCATTTGCAGCAGCTGCTGGAGGGATCGTGACCCCTCTCTTAGCGTTGCCTTACAGAGGGGACATGGGATCAACCGAAATCTGGCTTGCCCAGACCTGGTTGCATTTAAATACTATGCAACACACCCTGTGAGGGGGGGAACTGATGAGGGAAGCAGCACAAGAAATGCTGGATGAGAGGGAGAGGCTGTGCCACGATGCTGGAAGCCACTCGCAGCCAGGACCTCTGCTGGCCCAAACCTGGTGGTGGGTGGTTGGTCCCTCTCTGAGAGGAGGGACTGGGTGCTACTCTGGGGCTGCTCTCACTCCTTGCAGTCAATCACATCCATCGAGTCAATTGGTATTTACTGAGTCATTTCACTCCACCCTGTGAGGAGAGGACAGTGTGAGTTGCCTGTGCCCACCAGCGATGCTAAAGGCCAGTAGGAACCAGGTGGAGCTGTGGAGTTGGCTGGTGGATGAGAGTGGAGAGCCAGGGCTCATTGTCACTCTCAGCATCAGTGAGCAAAAGCATCCCCTCCTCCATCACGGGTGAGGTCCCCGCTGCTGCCAGAGCCCTCTGAATTGCCAGGAGTGTTTGAATCTGTCCCCTCAGCACCCAAGTGCCCCCTGAGGGTGATGCTCACCTCTGGGAGTAGCAGTGGATGGCTCAGACCTCCTTGGGCGGGAGGAGCTACTGTTAGTCCTGTTTTGATGGTAAGAGGAGATCCTCAGTGCAAGGAAGGGTCAGCTGCATGTTTCGTCGGTGCTGTGAGCACTTTGCCGTGAGCACTTTGCTTTTGTAGGTAGTATCTCAGGCACCTTAAAGCAAACACACAACAAGGCACATCCTTGTGCTAGCAATTCCAGAGGGATGCGCCTGCTTTTAATTATGTGGGTGTTAGGCCAGTGAATGGATTTTGGTCATGAAGTTGCAGCCTGGTATTTTCCTGCTTCTAGTGGTCTCTGGTGGCTTTCCCAGTCTCTGGAGAATGGGTGAGCATAACTTGGAGACTGGACATAGTAACTTGTTGGACCCTGCTGTGGATCTGCAGGGCTGACCCCACCTGGCTATCCCTACTCCACGCTATTGCCATGGCTTCCAAGCGCTGCGGGGGGGGAGCACTACTTTGCATTTTAGGGTACCATGGTGCCGTGTTGTAGGTGACGGATGGGGAAGCAGAGAAGGTAGCTGCTTTTTGACTGCTGCATCTTCTTTGCTCCAGAAACGGCTTATTTCAGGGTGACCACCAAGGCATCTTATCGCTATGTGCTTCGCAAATGCCCAGCAGGACAGCTGTGGATGAGCCAGGCTGATCCCAGCCCGGATCCCGTGCAGGCACAGCAGCTATTGCATTGCTGCATGGCATCGTCTGTGAGAGGTGTAAAGTTCCCTTTGCTGGAGCCCCGCGAGCTGAGCAACGCGGAAGGAGGGATCTGCGGCTGCCAGCGTGCTCGGAGAAGGCAGGCTGGGCTGGGTTCCTCGGGGCCAGGCACGAGCGTTCGCTTGTGAAATGGAACAATATTACATATAATAAAACAAGCTTGCGCCTGCTTGGAATATAGGTACACTCTCTGCACTGTGGTCCTTTCGTCCATGGCCTAAAAAATGCTGGTGATAACGAGGACACATCCTCTCCCGTGGTTAGAGCGTGGTTCTCAGATGCAAAGGGCAGGCAGCCTGTGCCAGACTTTGCCAGTGTGTGATTTACCCTCCTCTGTGCAGCTGAACTTAAGGGCTTGAAAAATAAATACATGAAAAATGGGAGAACAAAATGCTGCTGTTGCTGCTCTGAGATTCAATCAAAAAAAAAAAAACCTCTGTCCAGTCCTCCAGGCTTCTCATTTTAGCAAAGAACTCTAGAAATAACAGGGTTGTGGCAAAGGTGGACCCACAAATAACTATGGGTTTGGAGAGGGAACAGTTTTGTTCTGGAGGCACCCAGACAAAGCACATTTTGGATTTTTATTTTTATTTTTTTTCTCCCAAAAGGGTGGGTTATTCTCACTCCCCAAATGTGAGGCCCTTCAAAGCCGCCTGGGATTGCTCAGCGTTCAAATCCTTGCCGAGCCTGTTCTCTCTCCCCGGCACGCTGAACGCCTGTGTTGGTGGGAGGCTGTTTGATTTGGGAACCCGGCTTGGGGGAGGGGGGGAGAAGTTGCACCGAACAGCGGCCACCGTTTTCTTCCCATCTCTCCCGCGTGGCGGTTCGGAGCGGTTTCCTCTCACCCCATACCCCGGACATGTGCGGGGTGGCCGATTCCCCACACGTGTTGCACAGACACGTTTCCGCGCCGGCTCTTTGTGCCTGCCCACCTATTTGCAGCTGGGGGAGCTGAAGCTGCTCTTTCTTGTGATTCATAAAATAAAAAAAAATATAAAAAAAAAAAGTCTGTCTCTGGATGGAGTTGTCTGTGCTTTTATTGACCTGGTTCCGGGAATGACAGAGGCTTTTCCGTCTCCTGGATGCGTGATTTCTGCAACAGCTCTGGAGCAGGGGCCGGCCCTCGCTGCTGGTGTGTTTCCAGCCCTCCTAACGTGATTAGTTTGACAGCCCCATTGGGTATGGTGGCGGGGCTAGTTTTTTTTTCGTGCATGAAAGTAAGTCCTGTGACAGGGCACAGGGCATGGGCTAATGCTGAAATCTGTGCAGGAGGGAGCATATTGGCTGAACGATATTTTTGGCCATTGCCACTGGTGCTATGCCACCTGGCAGAAACCCCTAGCCCTTTTGATGGGACATTTTTGGACACCCCGGGTCCCAGAACATTTTGGGGGCTCCCCTTTTTTTGGCTGCATAGGTTGAGGTTTTTTCCCTGGAGAATGTGCGGTTTGGGCTCTGTGAGACCCAAGTGTTGCAGGACATCCCAGGTGTGTGCCTGGGGGCTCCCAATTAAGGCATCCATCTTCTAGAAGTCCAGCAAGCTGCCATCAACCGTTTCCCACCCGCGTACTCACCCTGCATCCTGGGCTCTGTTTTGGTGCTGTTGCCCTCTCTCAGCAATGCTGAGACACACCATGTTCTCAGGGCTTGTTGAGATGGGATGAGGACTGGGAGGGGCATCATCAATGTTCTGTATCCCAACTCCACAGTGTTTTTTGCTGTATAGACAGATCTGCTGCACCCCAGTCTTCTTTGCTTTGGATCAGCGACTTCAGGTTCACCCTAGCATGCTCCTCTGAGAAGCAAGGATGAAGAGTAACTTCTCCAACAGCCATGGTGGGTCCTTGCCTTCAAGGGCATGCGGTATTTGTGCTTCCTAGTTTTGGCACATCTTTACCTGCTGTCAGGCCAGCAAGGCTGTTTTTTCCAAGTAGGGCTGCCTTATGCACAGAGGAGAGCCAGTTGTGCACTGATGGGCTTGCTGTCTCCCCAGTGTTGGCAAAGGGAGGGAGGAGAACATGATGTGACTTGCCCAGTTCAGAGGTGTCCATGGCAAAGGAAGTGGGTTGATGATTTTGACTTTCCCTCAATTGGGAATTGGGATGGTCCGACCTGTGTTTGAGTGTAGGACCCAAACAGGAGGTTTGGCTTACTGCACATCTGCATTCAGCTTTGGAGCCCCAAGGCTGCTTGCTCTACTACATAGGGGTTGGACTAGGTGATCTCCAGAGGTCCCTTCCAACCCTGACCATTCTATGATTCTGTGATTACCAGGGTCAGCCTTGAACCTTGCCACGACCTGGGGTTGCAGGGAAGCATCGTTGCCGGCAAAGAGGGGAAACCGAAACCTGGAGTGGCTTTGGGATTTCCTTGAGGTCCCAGAGGCAGAGCTGGTGGCAGAAAACCAGATTTCTGGAGTTGCTGACAGCTCATGCCAGCTGCGGGACACATTAGTAAATACACTGCGTAGACCAAAGCAGGGCATCCGGCTCTCTGCGCAGGGCTGTGTGCTTATCTGTCTGTCTGTCTCTAGTTGTTCTGGCAGCTGAAGCCCTGAGATGACATTTAAAGGCTTTACATTTATTCTCTCTTGCCAGTTCCAGATCAAATTTGCTGAGTTGTCAAGCTGAAGATACTTTCCTCCTAAGTGCTGGCCCTGCAACAGCTCACCCAGCTCCATCGCTGCCTTGGAGTTCTCCTGCCTCTGCTGTCACTGGCAGTAATGCGTGAGGGCTGGAGCAACGGCTCAGCTGGTGGAGGGGTGAAGAGAAACAGATTTCAGCTTCCTTTTTCCCTGTTGCTCAGGCCATGCTGGGATCAGCTGGCAGTGGATGTTCAAAAGCAGCAGACGGAGCCAGGGCTTGCACTGGAAAAGAGGTGCTGGGATGGAGAGGGCAATGACAGGGACTTCCATGCGATCCCTTCCTCCTCCTTAAGCCCGCACCTGACATAGGTCTCAGTGGCAAGCGTGCGTGCAGTGAGCTGGTGGGTTCTCAGCAGAGTCCCAGCAGGCTGGGTGTCTGCCTTGAGACAGCCACGACAAGTGACGCTAATCGGTGGCTTGCCTGCTGGATTTCAGCAAGGATGGTGAGCACTTGTCCACGTGTGGTGAGTAAATTGCTCTCTTGTCCCCAGAGGCTGTCACTCTAATGCTTTGCCATGCTCTGCTGGCAGGGAGCGCACCAGAGGATGCCTCTGTTGCTGCTGTCTGCCTTGGGGACAAGCACAGACATGTGTCCTCAGCTGGAAGTCAGCTTGGGGAAAGGAGAAACCTCCTCAGAGCATGCATTTGCAAGATCTGGTGTGGTGTAATCCCTCCCAGGCAGTCAGAACCTTCTGCCACTGTGTAAGGTAGGAGGAGAGGTCACTGGGCTTGGCATCTGTTTCCTGGCACGAGAAGGGGATGGTGTCACCTCTGCTCTGGAGCAGGTGGTGCAGGCACTGGAGCTGGAGCCATCCCTTGGTCCCAGCACCAGCAGCCAGCTCCGGCTTTGGTCCTCACAGCATTTTTGAGGGGTTTCTGCCATATAGTTTTTAAATCCACCCCTTCCTCTTGTGCAAGCCTCCTCCCTGATCTGGCCTGATGATAAAGTCAGTCCTGAGACAGATGTATTTTACTGGGTTTTGCCAGGCTCTCACCTCCCACTTCACACTCACCAGACCCTGGGCAGCGTCTGTCGAGAGCTACCTGAGCAGCATTTTCCAGGAGGGATGGCAGTTCGGAGGAGACGGCATAACTCAGTAGGGTGATGCTAGTTTAACCTGGCTGATGGCTCTCTCGCAGCCCCGGCACTCTCCGCTGTGCCCGCGGAGGGCACCAAGCAGCTGCTAGACAGCAGAGACATGAACTGACCTGCATCTTGGCTTTTAAGGGCAGAGCCAGCACATGTGGACGGAGCAAGGCTGTGACACAAGCAATTACAGTGACCAGAAGCCCGATGTTGCTCCTGTCACCCGGGCTGGGAAAGGGAGGAATTTAATTATCGTTCTGACTTCTTCCAGAAGTAGCTCCGATGCCTCAGCAACAGACAGCTTTCTAAATTTGAAAGGAAGGGAGAAAAACAAAGCACCCCTCCTTTCGCTGGGTCCTGGCCAGTTAACCCTTTTAGCCATACCGTGCCCAGACGGTGTGACGGGGCTCCCTGGTGCTCGGCATCGTCTGTCTGAAGACACCCATGGGCACAGCCACGTCCACAGAGCAGCGGGGCAGCTGTGGAGGTGGGATCTGCCCTAGGTAGAGCCTCTGCCGTAGTAGCGCTCTTTTTCAAAGCCCTGCCTGCTCACTGTCCCCCTGCAATTCCTGCTATGGACATTAATTTTTCCCAGATTTCTGCTTCCCTTTGAATATCTCTGCTATGGATCATTTTCCTTGCATGTGTTAGCTGGTATTATCCCAAAACTGAATCTTGTGCTATTTCCTGCCTCTCTTCCTATGATTTCTCTTGCTCCCTCTTCTGTTAAGCCTAAACCCACCTTGGTCTTTGTTTCTGCGCACTCTGTAGGAGAGTGTTTGCCCACGTTCTGAAAGTTTGTGAGAGAGGAGGAACTGGCTGTTTAAAAGATGAGAAAAACCTGCCCACCTGTGTCTTGCTTAGCACCTCCCCAGCTGGAGAAAAGCAACTCCAGTCCCATGACAGCCAGGGTGGGCGGATAAATTGGGTGTTTTGGGAGTGGGGACAGCTTTGTAGGAAAGGAAGAGCTGCAGGGTAGGGGCAGGCACAGGCTGCTGGGGCTGGCAGGGGTTTGCAGGGGCTGTGGGGTGAAGGTCCTGGCTGTGGTGGTGACTGGAGGTAAGATGGGAGCTCCTGTACTGGGGGGAGGTCTGAAGGACCAAGAAGCTGTGAGGGTGTAAGGCTGAGGCTATGAGGCCAGGCTGGATAAGAGCGGTGTCTTCTCTGTGGTTGTTGTAGCTGCAGTTTTGTGTTGGGGAGGGGGGAGTGCAAAAACTAGTCAGCTTTTCCTTTAGCAGTGTCTTTCCAAAGTCCTCTGTAGCTTCCCAAGTGGAAATGCGTTTTAGGTTTGAAGTCACCCCTATGCAATCTGTTCCTCTACCTGCATGCGCCACTCAAGCTGAGGCTGTATGAAGACTGTGTGATAACTCTTTTTGTGGCTCCTTGTTTAGGTCTTGCCTCCTTAAATGCTAGTTGTAGGTTTTTATCTCTTCCAGCTGCTGCTTGTGTTGTTTCCCTCTCTTGAGGGAGAGTGGAAGAGCAATAGGTGGGACAGGATTTGTGTAGACCCCCTGTTCCCCTCTGTGTGCATTGAGCTGGGGATGGAGCATCCCTGGTGTTGGGTCCTCTTGCTTTGTCCCAGTTCTCCTGCAGCTGGCTGTGCTGTGGCACCTCCTAAGGGGGTAGGCAGCCTTGTTTGCAGGGGACAGAAACAGGGGAGGTTCTGAGAGGATGGAGTGGCAGGGGTGGCTTGTCCCATCTCAAGCAACGAGCCCCTTTGTACACCCCTTTTTTTAGACCTTGCCTTCCTTGTACCCTTCATTAAAGTTGCAGGACAACACTGCTTTTCCCAAAGCCTGGTGCCAGGGGACCACCACCTCATGCTACGAGCTCAGGAGCCAGGCAGCATCGTAAAGACTAAATATATCTGCTGCTGCAGCTCTTGGCTTCTTCAAAAATAAATGTTATGGAGGTAACTTTTTGCTGTGCGGTTCTCAGGGCTGGCTCTGCTGCGGTTTCCACTGAGATAGCATTTAGCTAACGCAGCCAAACATGAGTGGAACAAGCCTGGAGCTGTACAGAAAGTGATAAGATAAGGCAGGGTTATGATTTGCCTGTCTGATCCTGAAGCTTTGTGCATTATTTAGTGTGTGTAGCAGGAGGTCAGTAGCCTCCTGATAATTTTCATTAGATTAGTTGGGCAGGATAATCACCTGCTCAGAAAAAAAAACAACTTGACACTGTCTGTTCAATAGTTGGGGTTTAACTGAAAATAAATAGTCTTGTAATTATAAGGACACTGTCAAGGTCAAGAGGCTCAAAGATTCACTTTCTTTTTTCCTCTGGTATGTTTACAGAGATCCTGTAATTCTTTGTGAGATTTTTTTTTTTTCCCCTCTCTCTCTCAAATTCAAACCGAGAGCTTCAGAGCTCTTAAAGGAAATTCAACACTTCCACAGCAGTGGACGTGAGCGGTGTTGCAATAGCCAAGTGGTGCTTGTGCCCTGCTGCAGCCGAGTGACCCCATGCTAATGAGCGGGGCACTGGCTAGCGAGCCCCAGTGCGTGCCGCCAGCCCAAGCAGACCTAGCTGGGGAAGAGATTGCTCTTCCCTCCTCACCTGTGATAACTGTGGGGTGGACCCAGCCCGGAGGACCGGGCTGCATGTTGCTCCCTGCTAATGTGGCAGAGGGTAATCTCTCCTTGGGAGCCGCCAGCCCAGCACGAGGGCAACCCTGCTGAAATGAGATTGTGCATTAGCTCCTGGGGGTGTCTTTGCTGCTGTAGTTAGCTGCTGCCTTCAGAGAGCCCAGAAAAGAAGAGATGGGAGTGAAGCTGATGCCCTAATCAGTACTAACGGGCTCTGCAAAGGGGACTCTGCTGAGGAAGCAAATAGGATATTGTCCCGGTTTGAGAGTTTGGCGCTTGTGCGCTGCTAAAATGCCTGCCCTTTTCCACCCTGGCTGTGCTTGCTGTTTATCTTCCTCAATCACATGCAAAAATAAAGCCTGGAGGGATCTTTGTAACCCTCTAATCTGGCCGGCTGCAGGACGGAGCGTGCTGGGTGAGATCAGGGCACGGCTTGCAGGTGCTCGGGGTAGGTTCAGAGCTGGGAGCGCCCAAAGTGATGGAGAGCTTGCTGCGTCCACGCTGGGCGCTGTGGTTCCTCAGCGGTAGGTTGCGATGGCAGGTAGCCTTGCTTTGAACCATGCAGTGGTGTGGAGTGTACAGGGGAGGATTTCAGCTTGCTGTCCTGGGCTCGGCCGCGAGCCAGGAGAGCTGCTGGCCGTGCAGGGAGACTTCAAACCTGGTAACCTACGTGGCAGGAGAGGCAGTGTGTGCGTGCTTGTGCCCGCTGTGCATGTCTCTGCCGTGGAAAAAGTGAACTGATGATGTGGCCCGATGAGCTGGTGCACTGAGCCCTCGCTGCTCTGGAGTTTTGTTTTTTCCCCAGCCTAATGGCCCGTAGGTGGGGGTGCTCATCAGTGGGGCTTGTGTCTTCGCTGGGGATCTGCCGCTCTCGTTCCCTGTCACGGGCTTTGACGGATGCCCGAGGGAAAGCGAGGGCAGGGCTCGGCCCCATGTGCCAAGTGACTGATGGCGTGGTCTGATGACTGATGCCACGCGTCCATGGCAGGCGTGCGGGGGCTCCCCTGCTCTTCCTGTTCGGGAGCCG
>NW_009649457.1:987567-991831 GCF_000708025.1 Charadrius vociferus | reverse complement strand
GCATCATCTCCCTCCCCACCACCTTTTTCTTTTTTGTTTGACAGAAAAAGCATAACTCGTCTTTGTTTAATTGGTGCTTTGTGCCTGTCTCCTGACAGAGCTCTGCGGAGAGGGGGCTGCCTGGATCAAAACGGCTCGAAGTTGGGAGGCTGTTAAACGTCTGGCCTGCCTGTTTAAAACAAAAAAATCAACTTTTACACCACCACCACCCCCCATAGTTGTAAGCCAATTCCTCGTACACCATAAAAGCAAAGCGGCGGATGCTGTTGGACAGCCCCCTCAGAAGAGACCCCATCACGGGAGCCCAATTGATGTGGGGAGCTTGCAGCTGAGCGCCGGTGAGATGCTGCACCACGCACTTGACCTTCTGCTGAGCGTGGGGTTTGGAGCATCTAATTGGTGTGTTCGTGTAAGGCTTCAGACCGTTTCACGATCTTACAAATAAGGCCTGCCGGTGCCAGAAACGCAAAGCAAATGCGTTGCGGATCGAGCTGGGAAGCGCTCCGGACTCCTCGGGCAGTGCCGCGGTGTGCTGGCAGCAGGGTGAGTAGATCTGGCAGGTCTGTTCCTCAGTGCTTCCCATGTAAGCAGGACAAAAGCAGGGTTAGAGCAGTGTCCCTGGCTCTCCCGCAGGATCCCTTCAGTCGCCTTGTCTTAGTTTCCATCACTGTTGAACATCTGTGATGATATGAGGTCAGGTAATGTCTCCTCGGGGGGGGGTAGCACATATGGGAAGAAGTCCATGCCCTTGTGCTGTCTTCAAGCTCGTAACTCTGGCAGAAGACGGCACAGGGTCGCTTGTGCTTTGAGACCTGCTGGAGCCTTTGCAGACTGAGCTCTTCCTGCTCTTCGTGGAACAAAAGCAGCCAAACAGTTTGCCGCAACATGCGGCTGGTGCCTGGCTGAGCACTGCTCCCTCCGAGGGGCTGCAGCTCCTCTCGTGGACTTCTGGAAGGGGCTGGGTGTCTCCTAGTGCTGCTTGTTCCCGTCCTGCCTGTTGGGGTGGTTGGGTCATGGACTAGGTGTCTCCTTGAGGTCCCTTCCAGCTGGATCTGACCCTGTGTAAGCGGACAGCAAGAAAAGTAAATTGCTTGATTTGGGTTTTTTTTTGGTGCAGACCAACCCTGGTTGGTGCATGTGCAGCAGAGGAAAAGGAGATGATGGCAAGTGGCTTCACAGCAGTTGCTTGGTCATTTTTGAGGCATCAGAGCAAACCTGGTGCTGGGACAATGCTTCTGTAGGTGTTTCTGGGGCTCCTTCTCCAGATGACGGGAGTAAAGCATGAAGTGGCTTGTCTATGAACATTAGGCTGTCCCATGGGCATCCTGGGGAGCCATGCTATAGGTGATAAGCAGTGTTTTCCTTTGGGGGAAAGGGGATCCTGGGAGAGGGCTTGAAAGAGGATGCAAAGAGGGGCTGCAGCTGCAGGCTGGTGGGATCTGAGCGGGGCCCATTGGCCGAAGGAAGGGCAGCTGCAGTGATGGGCATGTGAGAAGGTGAGAGCCTGAAGGAGCTGGGTGCAGCCAGAGGAGTGTGGTGTTACAGTTGGTGTCATTGGGCCAGGGAGGTACCACGGTGCGCAGGTGATGGTCCGTTGTTAGTTGCTGTGGAGGCATCGGGAGACAACTGGGAAATTGGGTAGTGCTGGGCTGAACTGGAAGTGACGGCCAGGTCTCCATGAGGAGATGTCAGAGTGATACTGCTACAACCTACTTTGCGCATTCACCAAAGGGGTCTCCTTAATGTTTGGTAGATGCTTGTCTATGGAGGAGAGGGGAAAGAGCTGGACTGATGCAAGTTCAGAGTCACTTTACTGTCCGTGGTGAACAGTGCTGCTACAATGATCCTACCCGACTCTTGAGACAGGCAAGGAGGTGAAACGCCATCTGTGAGAGACCAAAGCCCTGCTGGTCTGCACGTGTTGTGAGAGATGGGGATGTTTAGATTGTGGACAGGGCTGGATGCCCAAAGGAAGAGGTATTTGAGGGAAGCAGACCCTTGAGGTTTGTTCCTTACTATACTTTCTATGGGAGCTTTGGACTCTCTTATGGGAGGGAATTAAAAACAAATAGCAGCTCCATCACAGTAAAATTCTAATTTGCCAAATCATCTTGTCCAAGACTGTCTGCACTCTGCATGTAGGATTTCTCTTCACTTTTTTTTTTGGGACTGCTCCAGGCATCCTCCCTCAGGGGTGGTCTCTCCCTCCCATCCACAGCCCTTCTTCTTGCAGCCACCTGGAGCCTCTCCCAGCTTGTTCTCTGCTCTGTGCTGAGCAAGGCATTGCTGCTCTGTGTTGGTTTTGCTTCTGAATTTGTAGAGTCTATTCAGCGGATCACTATTTTAGACCCTCCCCAGAGCTGGCTGTGTCGATCTGCAAGTGTGGGGGAAGCCAGCAGCCCCTTTCGTGGGCCACTTCTCTCCTATTTTTAGCTCCAGGTCTGCAGTCACAGGGCTCCCACCCCACCATGCTGATAGCTGTGGTTGCCCTCCTTGGGGACGTTGAGGAGAGCAGGGCAAGGTGCTCTAACCTTGTAGTTTAAGTGGTAATGCAATGAGTCTTTTGTGCTTTTCCTTCTGACCCTCCTTCTACCTGAGCTTTAGTTACTGTTTTCTTGCCAGTGGAAAATAACTGGTATATAACTATTCTTAAGTTCCTGAGGAGTCTTAACGTTATTTCTATGCTGGAAATACCAGACTCCATAGGGCAGAAATTGAGGGCTGTGGTAATTCCAGCACTGCTCTGTAGCCTCTGGGGAGCAGCCCACTGCTTCTCAGGGACAGATGCTTTGTTGGTATCTCTTTGTTCTTGCAGCCAGATGTGTGATGCTCCTCTCCCTGGAGTCTGGGCACAGGGCTATGGGGAGAGAGGGCAGTGGGGAGGAGTGATGCCCTTCAGCAGAGGAGGTTTGGTTGGGCGCTTTTCTGCATTGCACCTTGCCCTGGTGACCAATTTTCTGCTCCTTAAGCCTGATGGGAGGTCAGCCTGCTGCAAGCTCTTGCTGTTTGTGCCTTTCCAGGCAGGGAATATATAGCGGGCAGAGGAGAGGATGGCCCCTTCCTGCATCCCTCCTCCTTGTCAGTGGGATTCAAATCTGGGGGGGGGAGTCCCTCTTGCAGAGGTGAGTGGGGAGCCCTAATTGCCCCTCTTCCCAAGGCTCCTCTGTGTGTTAACGACTTGTAATGGGATGGGTTGTGTTAGCCTATTAAGCCCCAATGGGGTTCCTTGTCGACTTAAAAGTGTGAGGAATTTCACTCAACCATGTTAAAACATTTCCACCCCCTTTAATAGCTTCATGCATTGATTTAACCCTATGGCAGCTGGGGCTGTTTGCTGGGAAAAGCCATCTGGCTCTCCCCAGCCTCCTGTCCTGCCTTCACGCAGCTCCTTTGGCCAAAGTTTGTGTTTCTGGGGGATCTTATTAAGCAGGAGGGCTGCTCTGCCGCCTGCCTTTGCAGAGCTCCCGGTGGCTGGCTCGGCAGAGCCGGCGTGGGAAGCAATTTTCCTTCCATCGCGTTGAGCGTGGTCTTGCTTTGCTGCTTTTAATGAGAGTAATTTTGCCCTGGCCTGTATCAGCCGCAGCCCACCTGTGCTGCCAATTACACCGGCAGATTTGGTGTGACCTGCGGAGCTGGGATCAGGATGTCCAAGATTTAAGTGTTTCTGAGCTGCAAGGTGTGAAAAATCTCACCAGCGTTTAAACAGAGAGGGGTGGGGGAGCAGCTTGCTGGGTTATGAAAGACCTTAAGGACATGCTGGTATCAGGTGCTGTTGATCTCCGGGGAATTTAAAGAAGCAAGGGCTTGCTAATTGCAGGCGTGTTGCCAGCATGTTGGGAAAGAAATTCTCCTTAATCACAGGCTGCGTGCCCTAATATTTTTTTTTTTTTTTTTTGGTTATTGAATTAGTTAAATGTGTATTGTCACACGTGGGTGCTGGGAAGGCGGTGCGTGCGGACCTGCCGCCTGTGCCGGTGTGCAAACAGGGCTCTGCGGGAGCGCGGGCGACGGTTCTGCTGCATAAACACGATGCATCTGTCACGCTTTTCCCATTTCTGGAGAAGCTGGCATGCAGGGCACACGCTGACCCAGGCACCATCCAAGATGTGCTTCCTGCACTGCCCGCCTAGCCGTGATTTACTTCTGGCCGGCGGCTGATGCTCAAATTTGTTCCTGCCTCCTTGTAATAACTTTTGTTGTGATTGTCATTGTTTCAGTTGTTGCAAGGCAGGTCTGAAGGAGAATATTGGCTGGGGTGGGGGTT
>NW_009649457.1:981430-987545 GCF_000708025.1 Charadrius vociferus | reverse complement strand
ACCCCAGGTGAAAGGCAGTGGCGCGGGCATGGAAATCGGGGTAGCTGGGTGATTGCAACACCAGTGAGACCCATCCCAAGGGCTTGGTGCCTCTGCAGATATTTCTGTGACAACAAGCAGTCCGCATGTGCAAATATACTGATATCTGAGGCATGCGTTTAAAGTTTTGACTGGTTTGAGATGCTCTGCTAGGGCCTGGCATCTGAGGTTTGGGAGAAAACAGCGTATTTTGGAGGTTGGATGAGCACTGCGGTGACTTGGTGGGTGCTGTGGTCCAGCCTTGGTGCAGAGCCCGTGGGGAGAGCGATGTCTGGCAGCGTGGCTGCGCGTAGGATAACTTACAGCAGTAACAACTCACGTCAACTCTTATGTTGTTGCATTTTCTGGTGCAGGGAGGGGGTGTTGTTGCTAGCAAGCAGTGCAGGAGGGTACTTGGTGAATTTTTGGGTGGAAGCTCTTCTGGCTCTTGCCTTGTGCGCAGGTCAGCTGTCTCCTTGGTGTGTCATTGAAAAGTGCTATGCTCTGTACAAATATCTCTGCAATTAGGTGCAAGCAAGAGGGCTCCAAATTTTCAGCGTGGGGCAATTAGGGGAGAGCTGCAAATGAATGAGGGTGTGTTTGTAGGCTCCATCCTCAATGCAGCATCAGGGAGGGGAGGGGAACTGATGCACTTGGAAGAAATGTGAAGATGCTGTTGATGAAATGAAGGCTAGCTTCTATTTCAAAGGTTTAGACCTTCTCTGGACACGCTGGTATAGCCTGGCCTGGGCTTGTTCATTCTTGGCAAGGATATTCTTGTAAATCGAAATCCTGGCCTGGGTGACCTTGTGTGTCTGGCTGTTGGAGGAAATGTGCTGAGCTGAAACAAGCATTTCCAGAGCTGAGGTCTCAGTCTCGGGGTCTGTTGATCTCCCTGCTGAGATCCTGGGGTTGGCAGCCAGGCTGCGGTCCTTCTCAAGTGCCTGGGCTTGCTCCCAACCCAGGCCCATCAAACCACTTGTGATATGAGCTTGCTTTTGACTCTGAAGGTCAAATGGCTTGCAGCAGGGTGACAAAGGAGCCCTTGATCTGAAAGCGAGATTGTTCTTGTGCCTCGCCCCAGGAGGGGTCTCGTGGGCTGGGATGCATGCTGGCTGAAAGGAATGCTTAAAATGTTCTTTCTTTGCTCCTGTCAAAAGCCCTTGCAAATGTGAATCAAAATATCTGCCCCAGTGCTTTCCCGCTGCATGCTTCAGGCTGGCTTCTTCCCTGAGAACGGCTTGATCAGTACAGCCAAATGTCCTGGGGTCCTGTCCCTGACAGTAGCGGGCATGCAAGGAAAGGCATAAGAACAGGGTAAGCGAGCGCTGGTGTAGCTCCAGCCTTTGCCAGCCTGTGGCTCAAGTGCCTTCAGCCAGAAGTAAAGAGTTTTTGTGTTGGTTTGGTTTTGGGTTTTTTTGTTGTTTTTTTTTTCCTCTACTGTGAATTTGTTCAAGTCCATAGATCCAAGAGAGCAAGCGTTGATCACCTGCAGCATCCTCTAGCCAATAGTCCCACTGCTCTGCTACACCTCTTGTGAAGAGCTGGTCCCTTCTGCATTAGCGACCTGCTGCCTTTTTCTGTCTCCTGCTGTGGGGGCTTGGGTGTTGTCAAGGGCTGAGTGGGAAACTCATGCCTCACACTCCAGCAGTGCAAAGCCTGTGCTTCTTGTGTACCTCCAGCCCTGCGGCTGCAAGGTATCCTCATAGCAAGGCTCTGTGCTATGAGGAGTCTTTGCACGATGCTGTGTACACCGGCCTCGTGCTGTATCCCTTCTCTGCCTGGCTGTGCCTCATCGGGTGTCTCCAGGCACGTGTTTCATGCTGTACCACAGATGTCCAGTTGCACATCTCCAGCACTGATGTGTGACAACCAAAGGATGAGCTAGTTTCTGCAAGGAGGCAGCAGCTGCAGCTGGGTGTGAGTTGCTCCTGAGGTCCCACGTGCATGTGCTGGGCAGTTGTGCTGCAGCTGCGAGGCACATCCCAGACACATCTCACTGAGGTTTTTTCCCGGCTCTTTCTCTTTGTTCAGTTATGTTTTGGCAATAAAGCAACTGATCATACTGGGCAAATAAAATGTCAACATCTCAGCCTGCAAAATACCTCATAAATTTCTCGACATGACTTTAAATTAAAAAAGAAAAGCTGCAAACTGGCAGCACCCATTCTGGTGAGCCTTCGGCAGTGCCCCTTTGATCATGAGGAAGAGGGCTTGCTTGGGGTGACTTCTGCATTGCAAGAAGCTGTGCTGGGGATGGAGGGAGGCTGTGATCACTAGACTGATCATCCAATCTTAATCCATTTGTGATGGTATGTTAATTACTGCCTTCATGTGTTAACATGACACTTACACCAGGGGGACCTGTCATACCCTTAGCTTCTTGCAAGCTGTCCTGATGGTGACTATCATTCCTGTCACATAAGCTGTAAATTGAAGGCAGGTCCCTGGGAGACAATGAGTATTCTTATGCATGCCAAAGGTCTTGCCAGTTGGAACAGCATAGCCCATATTGCATTTGAAGCCCGGTTTGCAAGCTTCCTGCTCTGCTCCTGCTGCAAATGTGGCTTTCTACCATCTGCTTGCCCTTGAGCTGCAGAGCATGGCTCTTCGCCCAAGCAGCGATGTGCAAGGATGTTTGCAGGGCAGCAATGAGCTGCCTTGTGCCCTGGGGTGGAACACCAGCAGGAAAGATGCTGGGAGCTCCTAGCATCACAACCGTGTGCCTGTTGTGCTTTGCTGGGAGTGATGCTCAGGCAGATGGGAGCGTTTTGGTCTTGTTCCCCAGCTGCTCTAGGCCTGCACAGCTTGAGCTATGGGCAGAAAGCTGTTTGCAGTCTCTTTGCTCCCTGTGTAGCTCGTGGCAGGTTCGCTCAGTGCTTTTGGGGTTAGGATAACCCTCACCTGGCTCTAGCCTGCAGATGTGGTGGGTTGCAGCCCTGGTTGCAGTTTGCCTACATGCCTGGTTAACCAAAAGCTGAGTGGTTGTAGCTCTTTCCTTAGGAAAAAAACCAAGTACCTGCTGGCTCATGCTTCCCTGGGTGAGGCAGGGTCTGAGCAGCCAGACTGAAAGCGTGTTCCCTGCATGCCATTAAGTCTCACACATTCCTATTATAGCTGGCTGTGAAGCACTTGGGGGATTTCTCTGCTTTCTCCATGTAAGTTTAATACAAAATCTAATCTACTTAAGATGCAGGTCTGCATCTGCTCCCTCCGCCCTATAACTCACGGTCATGGATGGTCACTTAAAAATCACAGCACTCTGTTTGCCTTGAACTGAAGGAGGCTGTGTGACCCTCAGCCTCTGACCAAGAGATGCTGCACAGGCAGGTGAGGGAGAGGAGAAAACTTTTTTTTTTTTATCCTCCTGTTCCTTGTACGCTCCCTTTGAAGTGTTGTGAGCTATTTAGGGAGCAGATGATCAGGAGGCTGGCAAGGATGGGAAGACGAGGGCGAACTGTCATTTGGTGCTGGTCCAGAGTACCCGAGGAGCTTGCGCAGGGCTGCCCAGGCCTTCCTGCTGGTGGCGGATGAAGTGCCTGAGCTGTCGGCAGCTGATGGACGGCCCCACTGTGCCCCCCTCCCTGGATCTGCTGGCCCAGGTGCTCTTCCCTGGGGGACAGGAACCTGCCAAAGGGTACTTTTGCTTTCCCTTCTGTTGTTCCCCACAGGCCATTCAAAGCAAAGCTGCCAGGTTTCTCCAGCATCTTCCAGCTCCTGGGGGGCAGGGATGAGTAAGTGCACCCAGTGCTACCTGCAGTCTGCCTTGGCTGGTCCTGGTGCCTCCCCCAAGAGCTGAACCATAGGAAAGAAATGTCACAGACCGCGAAGGAGCTGGCTGGTGTGCTTTGCTCTTCTCTTAAACAGATCATGCAGCTGATGGGCAATCCTGGCAGGTTCCCCGTGTCTGGGAATGGGAGCATCGTGGAGACGCAGGAAGCGGAGAGACAGCGGAGTGTGGGAGGTCAGAAAGGGGACTGGGAGGTCAGGGCTCAAGTCCAGCTGAGATTAATGTCACCCCAGGCTCTCCCAGGTGATTTGCAGGAGGATATTGCTGTTGTGTGGGCAGTGCAGCGGGAGGTTACTGTGATCCCTTTATCAGGACACTTTCAGAGACACATAAGAATTAGGTCTCTGGTCGCAGATGCAGTGCTGGGTGCCCTGTTGTGGCTGGGCTGGGCTGAGGACAGCCTGTCAAAAGGTTACCGTGTGGCACAGAACGAAGCGGGTTTCTTTGAAATGCTGCGGAAGGAAGGAAGGAAGTCTCCCCTCCTGTTTGTTTCCAAATCCTCTTCTAATCACATGGATTAGGGTGATTGTCAGCATGGCAGTGCTGTCACTGTCCAGATGATAACTTCAACTTTTTTTTTTTGTCTTAAGCAACAGAAAGTACCAGCAAAAAGCCTGTTTGTAGGAAATTAATGAGAAGAACAATTGCCTGATTTTTTAATTTTTTTTTATATTTTTTTCAAAGCTGGTTGTTTCTTATCTGACCTTTGGCTGTACAAGAGCTTAGGCCAGCAGAACCTCAGGTGGAACAAGCTCCAGCTTTGGTGCTCAAATGTGTAAGGCCAGAGTGCGTGTACATCACCTCTGTCCCTGCTGCACCAGGGAAGCGGTGGGGGTTTTAAGTCCCCCTTGGTCATAAGGCTTCCTTCTTTCCTGGTCTTGCTGTGGCCATGAAGATCTGAGCTTTCAGGACAACATCACTTGACTTTTAAGGGCCGCCTCACCTCATTTGACAAGCATCCATAGGCTGTAAGTGTTGCAACATTTCTCTGCTTACAAATTTGTTCTCTCCTATAGCTGCTTGTGTGCACAAGTGCTGCTGTTATGGGTGTGAGGCTTTGCCTTTGCAAAGCTGCGCTTGGGCTGCTCCATGATGCCTTCAGTGTCCCAGGTTGAGAATTGCTGGTCTGGGGAGCTCCATGCTGGTGCATGAGGCTAGGCGGGCAGAGCAGCACCTGGAAAACATCCCCTCTGAGCATGTGTTGTATTTCTCTCTTCTTCCTGTCAGTCAGTAACGCCCGACTGAGCTCATCCTGCTGGGGAGAAGTTTGTCCCTGCTTTGCTAGCTTTGAGCCCTTCAATATGCTTCCACAGGCATTTTATTTCTGTGCTTTCTCCAGAGCTGTCACCAGCTGCGAGCACAAACCATTTCGGATTGAATGCTCTTGTGCTATCATTTGGAAATACGTGAGGGGAAAAATATTTTTCTGGGGGATAATGACCTTGTTGTGCTTGAGGTCAATGAAACATCAAGTTGCCCCTTCTGGGGTGCCTGTGGCTCACTCCATGTGTGTGAAACTGAAGCCTTTCTTTCAGGGAAGGATTCCTTTGTTGGTCATATCTTCTAGCAATATCTGCAGCCACTAACCTCCTGTGATAGTTATTCATTCTGGGAGATGAATCTTTCCCTTGTTCAGGCATCTTCATACTAGGGATATTTCCCTAGTAGGGGAAGCTGTCAAGAGAGGGGAAAAGGCTTTCTTCTGCCCCCCACCCCAAACTCAGTCCCTCTGTCTTGAAGCATCCTGAAGTGCCTCTAACACCTTGGATACGCTCATGTTGAGGGTTGCATGCAATGGCACAGAGGGTCCATGCTTGTCCTCGGCCATTCCTGGAAGCCAGGCTGTGCTGGAGTCCAGCATCAGACTGGTATCCCACTTGCCCTCCGAGCTGTGCCACTGGCCAGCAGATTCCAAAGCTGGTGACCCATCAGGGTGCAGTGCAGGAGCTTATCTTGGCACTTGTTTCCATGCTCTTGGCTGTAAGCCCTGTGGTGTCTGCCATCTCTGCTTGGAGGGGACAGGCATGCCGAGGGTTTGATCTTGCCAACTGCTGGCAATAGCTCATTTTAATTTCTGTAATGGACCCAGTTCCTGCGGAGATGGTCCAGAGAGAGATAAATCACAAGGCTTGGAGAAGGGGGGTGGGGGCACCAGGTGAAGGAAGAGCCCATCTAGTTCCCATCCAGTTTCTTCCTCTGTCTTGTCTTGCCAAGGCAGAGCTGCTTCCTGCGGTCCTGGATGCTCTCCAGTATCTTATAGTTTACTAGGGTGGAGATGGTATAAATCACACTTGGAAGATGCTGAAC
>NW_009649457.1:941117-981411 GCF_000708025.1 Charadrius vociferus | reverse complement strand
GATGAGAGAGAGGAGGGAAGTAGAGGAGCAAGAAATGCTGAAGAGGTGAGAGAGCTGGGGCTTGAGTGAGAGGGAGATGATTTCTGAGTAAGGGTGAATATTAAGCAAGCAGGAGCCCAGCTCGGCATGCCGCGAGGCTGTTTGAAAGGAAGGTGGTGTGTTGCTGCAGCATGTCACTGCTGCTTCCCATTGCTCTTTCCCATCTGTCCCAAACGCTCGGCATTTGGCACAGAGGCTGCAGGAGGTGGCTTATGGGCAGGTGGTAGCTCCAGATATGTGCATCCCACCACCCGGCAGAGGAAAACAGCATTGCTGGGGATAGTCCTGTATGCAGCTAACTTGTGAACAGGTTGACCAGAGCTCTCCTGCTTCCCTGTTTGATGCTAGGTATTGGATTTGTGTAGCAAGATTTTGGTAGCTGGGAGGCTATAGGGGTGGGTTTTGTGAGAAAATACTAGAAGCTTCCCTTATGTCTGCTAGCACCAACGCCCACAGACTCCAAGACGGACCCACTGCTGGCCAAGGTTGAGCCCATCAGTGACAGTGGTAGCATCTCTGGGATAACATATTTAAGAAGGGGGAAAGAAAACTGCATAGTTGCAGCCAAAGAGAGGACTGAGAATATGAGATAGCAACATCTCTGCACACACCAAGGTCAGAAGGGGAGGAGGTGTTCCAGGTGCCTGAGCAGAGATTCCCTTGCAGCCCAGTGGTGAGGCAGGCTGTCCCCCTGTAGCCCATGGAGGTTAACGGTGGAGCAGATATCCACCTGAGCCTGTGGAGGGCCCCACACCAGAGCAGGAGGATGACTGAAGGAGGCTGTGACCCAGTGGGAAGTCCATGCTGGAACAGTTTTGCTGGCAGGACCCTGTAGGGGACCCACACTGGAGCAGTCTGTTCCTGAAGGACTGCACCCAATGGAAGGGATGCACACTGGAGCAGTTCTTGAAGAACTGCAGCCTGTGCTGCATTGGAAAAGTTCGTGGAGGGCTGTCTCCTGTGGGAGGGACCCCACGCTGGAGCAGGTGAAGAGTGTGAGGAGTCCTCCTCTGAGAAGGAAGGAATGGCAGAGACAACTGACCGCAACCCCATTGCCCATCCCCCTGTGCTGCTGAGAGAGAGGTGGTAGAGAAAATCGAGAGTAAAGTTGAGCCTGGGAAGAAGGGAGGGGTGGGGGAAAGTGTTCTAAGACTTGGTTTTATTTCTCATTATCCTACACTCTGATTTGATTGGTAATAAATTAAACTAATTTCCCCAAGTCAAGTCTGTTTTGCCCGTGATGGTAATTGCTGAATGATCTCTCCCTGTCCTTATCTCAACCCATGAGCCTTTTGTTATATTTTCTCTCCTCTGTCCAGTTGAGGAGGGGGGGGTGATAGAGCCACTTTGGTGGGCACCTGGTGTCCTGCCAGGGTCAACCCACCACAGCCTGTAGAAAAGTGCTGTCTGGTTTTAGCACGTGGGCTGTGTGCAGCATCTCTTCTGGATCTTCTCTTCAAGGCTCTTCTGGAAAAAGGAACCTAGAATATGCTGCCAAAACAAATTCTTTTCATGTAAGCCTTCCGACTTAGCTCCTTTTTTTACTGCATGTCTACTAATGCCTCCTTCTCTACCCAACGTTCAGCACTGCTGAGCATAGGGACTTTCTGCAGTCAGTGGGTGAAATGTAGTCCCTGAACATCTTTTTTGAAGATCTTGTTGTGAGGGGGAGCTTGTGAGATGCCGGGGTGGGACAGTGAGTGACCTGGGTACCACGTGTCTGTCTAGTCACCTCCTGGGAGGCTCCAGCCAGCCATGGCAGCAGGATAGAAGTAGCTGAAGCTTAGCAGCAGAGAAGAGCTCCCTTGTGCTCATGCAATGGCAAAAAAACCCAACCAAACAAAAACAAAAAAACAAAAAAACCAAAACCAAACCAAAACAACCCGAAGCTTAAAAAAAAGTCACTGGTGAGGAAGAAAAACTTCTTCACTTTTCCAAGTCATCTTTTTCTCAGACTGACCAGCAAGGAACAGTTGCCAAGGTGAGGAGGCAACCTGGAGGAGGGCAGGAGAAAACCCATGCAAGCCAATGGGCAGATGGGGATTGAACTTTGCCTCTGGTGCTTCAGCACTGCCCACTTAAATCCGCTCTCTTGCATAAGCTCTAGAAGGCAACCTGGGCTGTCAGATGACCCTGTACCTTTGGTATCCTGGCCTGAGTACAAGCCCATGTGTCTCTGTGGCTGCAGGTCCTTCAAGAGCTATTAAGTGGCTCAGCTCGGTTTGGTTTGTAGCATTCTCAGCTGCTCTTCTGCCCCTTGTCCCTGTGCTGCAGTCTTTCCTGTTTGCTTGGAGCTGGTGGAGACCAGAAGGAGCCTCACAGCTTGTAATGAGCATGGATAATACGGATCAGAAGTGCTCTGAGAAATGATGTTTTCTTTCAATTATCTGTGCTTGTTACTTGTGGCAAGGGGAGGAAGTGCCCTTGAAGGTGAAGGGTGGGTAGAGTTCATGCAAAACCAAAACAGCCTTTCTTGGCTGATGCTTCAAGTCTGTTTCCCTGCCTCCTTACTTGCTCAGACGTTTCTTTGCACTGATGCCTGAAAGCCATGCTTCTGCAAAGGTGCCTGAACCGGTTCGCTCCAATCTGTGCAGAAATGGTTGCAGATTAGCACATCAGGCGGTGCAGAAAGAACAGTCTATGCAACATGGTCTACTGCTCTGTGGTCTGCAGCTAGTTGCCTGCCTTTCTGTGGACCTGGGGTTTTTATTGTTGGTGGTTTTTTATTTTTTTTTTTATTTATTTTGAGTTTGTTTGGGGTTCCCCCCTCCCAGCTATGTCTGCATAGGCTGTAAATCTCTCCAGGCAGAGCTTCTTGCTGTGCCTGCGGTGTTGGAGCTGCTGTCTCAGCTGGAGGCTCTGGGTACACCCCAGACAAGAGTGTAAATGGATGGTGGGGACAAGATGGCTTGGCACTGCACTGGCTGATGCGGCGAGCCTGGGAGGCTGCTGTTGAGGTGATGGCATTGCAAGTGGGCAGAGGTCTGGGGGCCAAAGGATTTTTGTTGGCCCTAGCTGCCTTCAGAAGGAGGTCATGGGAAGGCTGCGATGAAGCAGTGGAGGACTGTTTTGGGGTAACAAATCCCCAAGGCGGGATCCTTGCTGAGAAGTTGTGAGCAGCTTTGTGTCCCCAGGATACCTTGCCCGGTTGCATTTTTAGGTCAGTGATTCAGTACCTGGGGAAACTGAGGTGGACTTAAAAATGACAGGCTCTGGGAGGTGTAAAGTAGCCCTGGAGGACTGCATCAGGGAAAGAACGAAATTCAGGAGGAAAAATGCAGCAGTGAGGGATGTAAAGTGGATAAGAGCAGAAGTGTGCTCGCATATGTATTTCTGCAGGTACTGGGAAGAGTGGTCAAGCTATTAAAAACTTGTAATGTCTGCAGGGAGAGGAGTGTGGACCCTCTTGAATGCAACAGGATGTATCTTTAAGTTGTCATGTGGAGGTGTCTGAGCTGTATGATCTCAGCCCTTCCAGCTGGCGATGGAAGGAGGGAGAAAGGCTATTTCACAGTACTGCCGGGGAGGAGTAAATACAGGGAGGCAATAGGTCTATTAAATAGAATTGGTTTCTCACCAATTTCTTTTCCCTTCTCAAATGACTGAGATCTTCACCATGTCTTTATACCTGTCTTTAACAAGATTAAAAAAGCCCAAAGAGGTGTGGGGGAGATTGGGAACAAAAGATGACTATACAGAAATTGCTATTAAGGAAAGCTTGAGGGTACTTTGCAAGTGTCTCAAATGCTTGGCTAACCTCAGTAAATACTCTTCAGGGCATTAGGGGAATTAGTGATTGAATGTAAATAACTGGTGTCACTTTGCTTTTAAAAAAAAAAAAAAAAAAAAGGAGGGAGCCTGGTGCCAGGGGTGCTGCCAGTGCAGGGTGGGTACCAGTCTGAGGGACAAGAAGGGTTTGCTGTGGGTTGTTCCCATCCATGCGGGAAGCTGCGTGATGTCTCTGCTCTCTCCATGTGCAGCTCGACCCTCCAGGACGCCGCTCTGCGATGGGATTACAGCCACAGTCTGGCGGGGGCTGATCTGTGCCATTTATTACTCAGCTCAAGTAGGCATCCTGGGCAGCCTTGCTTTAAAGGTGAAGTGAGCGCTGTAATTGGAGGGAGGAGTGAAGAGCAGGTTTCAGTGTTGCAGCTGGGTTTTAGAGCAGTGTTTGATGCAAAGCTTCCCTGGTGAAAATGGTTTCAATATGGAAGCGGGAATGAAAGGACGGTGAGACTTCAAAGTGCCGGAGAAGCACATGGGATGCCTGTTCTGACCTCTTAAGGCTGCTGGTCTGTCCTACTTGATCCTCCTCCTGATCCAGTGAGGATAGCTGACTTGCATTTTAAAAACAACATAATCTGCCTTCCCTTTTTCCAAATGACCATTGGCCTGACTGTCTTTAGTGAGAACACGGGCTGTCTCCTTCGGTGCGTTTTGCATGTGAAATGAAGAGCTACAGGAAGGTGCGGGGGGGACATCTTGGGGTGGGCTGTCGGCAGATGCCCTTGGTGTTGTGACGTGGCTTGGCTTCTGGTTCATCTTTGTGGCAGGCCTGGGGGGGAGGGGACCAGGGCATCTCCACTACTCATCTGCCCTCCTCTGTTACACCTGGGGGCCTAAGGGTGGGGTGTCTTGCAGTTGGAGCTGAGACTTGGGCATAACACTGCCCAGCTCAGGTTGGTTTGCCCTCTTACAGCGACCCGCAAGCTGCACTGCCTCCTTTGCTGTGCGGGATCTGACCCCATAGCCCTGTCCTATCCTGCCTTTTGCCTACCGCATGCGCCACGCAGGAGCAGTCCTCCCTTCTCCCCTCTCGGGAAGGGCACTTAGAAGGACCTTGAGCAAGGGGTGGACATGACCTGTCCACCACTGGCAGCCCTGGTGGCAGGGTCCCTCCTGCCAGCAGAAATCGTCTCCCTGCACTGGTACTTTTGCAGGGGGTGATTAAATCCTTTCATGATCATCTCTTGGCTTAGTTGAACCAGTTGAGCACTCGAGCCTGTGGCTGCACAGCAGGCTTTCCAGTTCCCAACTCATTCTCTTAATTCTTCTTGGAAGCTGTTCCACTTCCACACAACTCCTTTTTTTTTTTTTTTTTTTTCTTTTTGCAAGCGTGGACATGAGCACTGAAGGCAGCAGCCAGGAATAGTCTCACTGTGCTCTAGCAAGAGCTAATACTAAGCTCATGCTGTTCATGATGCTCCCTGGTGTATGCAGGGTATTTTTTTTTTTCCCCTTAATTATACGACTGTCCTTGAACAGCCTGACTTGTGTGTAGGAGCCACGGAGGAGATTTGGAACCGCTATTTAGGATATATGAGACTCATTCAGACCAACAAGTAGGTTGCAGTATTTGGCTGTGCTGGCACACGCGGTGCTCAGATTGGGAGAGGAGCTTCAGCGAAGGGGACACGGCAAGGGGAGCCAGTTGCCCTTGTGACACTGGGTTTGCAGCTGATGCAGCGGAGCAGGGTTTTGCTTATGCCGTGGCCTTGCATCTGAGGGTAGGGATGAAATAGTGATGATTACTTGGGAGGATCAGCTTTCCGCTGAGCAAGTAGGTGGAAAGTCAGGCAACAAAATTAGCTGAATACACAAACAGTCTGGGCTGGAAGAGGTTCTCTCCCCGGGGAGAGATTAAGGCATGTGGTGTCTTACGTAGCGGTGATGGCCCGTGTGCTCTTGCCGTGCCTTGGCGCTCTGAGCTGACAGTTGTTGAGCTGTTGGCTTTGTGCTCTGTCCTCGTCGCTCCCGGCTCCTTTCCGGTGACCAGCTGGGGTTGAATATCTTGTGACACACACTCAGTCCTTCTCGCTGCAATTTTTCCCACAGGCGGCTGGGTGCTCTGCCCCAAGCCCGTAGTCCCTGGGACACTTGAGCTGAGCTTTGCATCTTGCCTGGATCCATACGCAATTCCCAGGGTGTGAATAGTGCTGGGGGGACAAGCAGGACTCTGCAAGTCCCATGCCACTGGTTTGTGCCAGCTGAGCTTTTAACAGCAGGGGCCTCACCTGTGAGCATCGTATGAGACTTCAGAAATAGCTCTGATTGCTCTCAGACACCTTCCCTGAGCTTCTGGGTGCTAATGTCAGCACACCAGGTCCTGTGCTCGGAACCTCTTCCCTGACACACAGGATTGCAGAGGGGAGGGGGTGGGTGCAGCAGAGCATAGCAATAAAAATCTGCAGGTCCTCAGTTGTTTGGCTCCTGGAAATGTAGAAATCAACAGGATGCTGTTGGTCCTGGCAGCAGGGTAGTGTGCAGTGATTTTCCTTGGCTCACTGCAGTGGTGGTCTCCGTGGGAGGCTGTAGCTGACCAGGGCCCTGCAGGCAGTAGCTCAGTTTCCTGTGCAGGTCTGGTAACATCCTACCCAAAATTCCATGAAAGGATAAAAATAAATATATAAATAAATAAATCATATTGTATGTTTTTTCTGCAAGTGGGTCATATCTGCTGTCCAGTGTCAAAAGGCCTTAGCAGGTGGAAACTCTTTTGCAACAAACTTGATGCAGGAAACAAAAGCTTTCAGCAAAGCCTCAAGATTGTCTTATTTCTGAGAAGGGTGAAAGCTCTTCCCTCAAACCTACCTAACAGGATGCAGATAAACGCTTGGCAAGGTCTGAATGTAAAGTCCCTTAGTGGGTCAGAATTCACAGTACGTGGCAAGGCAGTAAGAGGCTTGAAGGTGTCTCAAGTGGTATTGCAAATAAACTCTTTAATTCTGCTTTTAATTAATGTCTGCTAATGAGCAGGGAGGAGTAGATGAAGTCTTAAATTCAGCTTGTGTAACTTGGAAAAGAGAGTGAAACCCGAGGAGGCACCAAAAAAAAAAAAAGCAAGGAGTGTAAGGAAACTATAACCTGAGAGGATGAGAAATGAAAACTGCAGGCTACTGCAGGAGGGGGAATTTAGCCCTAAAGTGTAAGGACTTTGGACGTTTCCTGTGCTGAAAGCATCAGGCTTCAAGCATTTCACAAATGGAGTACAGGGGCCAGGTTTCCTTGTGCAGAGCTTGGTGTGCCCCATGCTGGGTTCCCATCAGCTGCCTGGCTGCAGATGTGCAGTTGTCCTGCTCAGGCAGGAGTGGGGATGGGAGGAGAGCTCTCTGGTGGTCTACTTCTTTGGTGTGCATCCCTGGGGACTCTCTCCCCTGCTCTGGTGCTGCTGGTAGCTTCTTCTGGGCAGAAGTGACCTGTGTGGGTCTTCCCGGTGCTTGCAGACAGCGAGCTTGGCCTGGTTCTCCAGCTGTTTTTGCATAAAAGGGTAACTCTGACTCTCACGCTACTTACTTGTCACCATTTAGCACAGGGCCAATAATGTTGGTGTCTTGTAGCTCCCTTGAAGTGGATGCGTGTCACCAGAAAAGCAAAAAGGAAGGAGTAGGAGGTGTGGGAGGAACAGATCTGGGTTTTCTGTTCTCTCTGTCCTGCCCCAAACTTGGTCTGGGAAACCTTTAGGAGGTGCCTTGAGGTGGAATCATATGCTACAGGGGACTGAGATCATGTTCTGCAAGGCCCGAAGGCGGCATACAGCTCTGGCACCAAAAGCCAAAAAAACCCCTGGGCTGTGTAAGTGGAGAGGATTTTGCCCTGCCTCCCCTAGACCCACCACATGGGGCAGGGCTTTGAAACCAGGAACCTTAAACCAACAATTTGGTCTCTGTCTCCTCATGGCCAATGTTGGACAAGGAAGATGTTGAGTTGTGTCTCTTCCCTCTCATGTTCGCTCGGAGATCCCGGCATCCTTGGCTAGTAAATTACTAGTCTAAACTTCTCCACGCGTACTGCAAGGCAAATAAATATTCTCTTTTAGAAACCTCTTTCCCAGTTAAATTGACCCCCTTGGTACTTTCATGCATTTCAAGAAGTCGGAACAGTTCACAATTGAAAACAAGCAGTGTTTAGCTCCTGCTGTGAAGGGAAATAGTCAGGCACCAGAAAGACTGTCATTTTAGCCGTGCTCTTACAAAAGAGGGTGTTACAGTAAACTTGCTTATTTCACTGAAGGAGAATTCAGCAGGCTTGACGGAAACCGGATGAGACAAGCACGGTAAATGGATTTTGCTGGCCGAATTGAAAGCAAAGAAACATGCATGTGCAGTGGCTGGTCAAGAATTGACTGTATCTTGCAGAAACCAGGAATGAATTAGGGACAGAGAATTAGCGAGCCCTGAAACAACATCTGTCTAGCTGTATTCAAGGTCCTGTTCACCTGCGGTATGCCTCCGATGGCAATTGAATGCAGCGCGTGGGGCAGCTCTGTTAACTGCCTTGCTGCCTTTTATCTCTGTGTGCCTGCTGGAAGGGTTAGTGGTGCCTGCCTGGGGGCTGCTGGAATGATGCTGTTGAGGTTGAGCAAGATGTGATGCTAGGTTAGGTCTAAGGCAAGCGGAGGGGGCTTCCTCTGGATGCAGCATCCCGTGTGCTTGGCACCAGCTGCTGGAGACCACAGGGGTAGAGCAAGGGGGAGAGGATGGATGTCTCCTGGTGCCCAATCCCCAGAGGAGGAGTGGTACCCAGCCCTGTTTGGGGGAAGGAGGGGGTTCTCCAATGTTTCACCACCTTTGAGGGGGTGGATTTAACTCACCAGTGAGCACTGTGTGGGGGTTGCAGCGCTTCATCCCTTACTGGCACAAAGCATTTGCTCCCTGTTCTTGATGCAGCATTGGCAGGGACCCTTCTGATGAAGTGGGACTTATCCTGCCTTGCTGACAACTGTGTGGAGGGCCGAGAGCACCAGGGAGGTGTACAGCATCTTATCTGTGACCTCTTCTGCAACAGCTCACTGCCAGCAACGCAAGAGCAAGGCGCTTATCCTGCTGTCCTGCAGGCTTTCATCTCTCTGAGCAAAGCCACTTGTTGCACCATTCTAGCTACCAAAAAGGGCTGATGCTGCCTTCCCTCCTGGGCTGGAGGGGACCCCTTCCCTCCTGGCCTCACAGAGGGGACTCTGAGCTTCAGCCACTGGGGGGTCACTGGGTGGAAGCCCAGCAGGGTGGTGGGCAGCACTGTGCTCCCCTCAGCCTGGTGAAGGAGCCTCAGAGCTGCTGAGGGCTCTGGATAGTGTGTGAGGACAGCTACAGCAAAACAGCCTTTCTGGTGTTATCCTAAGGTAAACCAGCTTGGCAGGGAAAAATCCAAATGCCAGAATGAAATGTCCTCCTTAATCAGCGTGCTCCTCTAGCAGAGATTCTTCTTTCCTAACCAGAAGTGACACTGGCCAGGTCTAATGCACAACAGAGGGCTTTTGTGTAGCAAATCTGACCCAAAGTGTTAGGAAGGTGGTCTTAGTTCTCCAATGTTGACTGTCCTGCCTCCCCCTTAAGCACTGAGCCAGAAACATGCTTGTTAAAAAAAAAAAAAAAAAAAAAAAGTGCTCTGACTTTTGGTAGTGGTTCTATTTACTTTTCTAAAGAGAAGTTATATTCTCCATCAGTATAAATCAGGAACAGTTGCCAGGGCTGTGTCCCTTGGCAGGCTGCTGAATGTCAGCTAGGGATGGAGAGCAGAGGGGCTTGAATAGGGGGGCTGCAGTAACCAGGTAAAAACTAAAGAAAGAGGCAGGGGCTTTTAGGATTTCAGAGGCTGCTTGGGTACAGGTGGCCTGGGAAGTGATTAAGAAGTGCCTGTTTAACATTAGAGCAGTGCGTCCTACACGGTAACCCAGAGAGCATTTTTGATCTGTGGGCTGATAATCCAGAAATGGCTCTTGGACAGTTGGTTTGCATTTTCTGTGCATTTGAAGTCAAAACACCTGGAGTCCCTCTGGATCACTGATCTTCTGTATGAGGTGCAAACTGGAGATGTGCTTGGACTCAAAGCCTTGATTACCTGGATCTTGCTTGCTGTATTGGAAATGACTGGACCTAGAAGCCTATTTTTTTTTTTCTTTTTTTTTTTTTCCTCTAGGCAGATGCTGGCTGCCTCTGTGTGTTCGTTAGTGACACGGACTGGCTCAGCATCATGGTTCACGTTAAGGTTAAATGGAAGTCCCGTACTTCAGGATGAGAGGGAATCAATATTACACTGGTCCTGGCGGCAAGGGTAAACTCATTGCATTGCCTCTTCCACCAAAAAAATTAAATCCTTCAGCTTGTGAGGTCTATCAGTGACAACTCAGTTTTTGTAGGGGCATCGGCGCCCCTCCTGTTTCCAGTGTAGCTTCGTGCTACGAAGTTCTGTGTGGTGCCACTACTGTTTTCCTCTGGTCTCATCCTGCGCCAGCCTCCCCCTTGCACCCCAGGTGGCATGGCCAGTGCCTGGCTTTCCCCCTCCCTGCCTGGGTGCTGCCTGCAGGCACCTGGCTACCCCCGGGGAAATGGGGCTTGCTTGCCCCTGGGGGCTCCCAGGGAACCTGGAGGCAGAGAATGCCTTGGGGAGCTGGGGAGCTCTTGCTTCCCAGCTGCTGTTGTGTTGGCACAGGTTTGCCATGGAGCCATAGCTGCTGTGGGACTGGGGAGAGGCTTTCTGCCTCGCTGGAGGGTTTGTCTTCTCTCGGCAGCCTCCTTTGCTGGCCCTGGGTTAGAGCCTTTGACCTGATGAGGTCTGGAGAAGCTAGACTCCTTGTGAAGCGTGCTCTGGGAAAGGCATCTCTCAGCATTGGGCTGCTCATTACAGGGTAGCAGCAGGATTTTTTTTACCTGGTGGCAGCATGCCTGGGCTCAGCAGCCTTGGCAGGAGCCTGCCCGAACCCAGAGCTGTGTTTGTCCAGCTGCTCCGGTGGCTTCGCAGCATCTGCTGAGCGCCGTTCTGCTGCCAGCGCCCGAGGGTGCTGCATGGGCTGGCGGTGCTGCAGGTGGGGTGGTGTCCAGCTGTCAGGTCCTGTCCGCTCTGAGTGTCTGGCTCCTGGTCTCGCCTCCTGCACCAGAAAGTCAGGCAAGGATCTGCCTTCCCCAGACACCCCAAGAGCAGGGCGTTGTCAGCGTGAAATCCCTCTGTGCCCTTTGCTGGCTGAAGAAATGCCCTAATTTTTATATTGATGCTCTCCACGTGCTTCCCTGTTCCTCTCTGGCAACATTGGGGCCCCACTGCCCCACACGTCCTGATTTATTGGCTCTTCCTCACCTCTCCATCCTTTTGCTTAGATTCCCTGCTGCAGCCTGGCAGTGCCTGTGAGGAGAAGCATCCATCTGGGAGCAGGTACCAGACAGCAGCAGGATTAAGAGAGACATGGTCCTACTGCATCCCAGCCTGTATCAGTGCCACCTCTCCTGCCAGCCAGATGCTGCGTGCTGGTGCCATCTCCCATGGGCGAGCGAAGGCAGTGGCAAGCATGGGGAGGCCATCGAGTGCCTTTTAGCAGGAGGCCAAGGCTGCTTCTCCATGCCAGGAGGACAATGAAGGCGCTGAAGCAGCCAGAGCACGGCTGGGGGCAGAGGGGGACAGGCAGGCAAGGGGAAGCCATGCAAATGGGGACTTTGATGTGGCTGCAAGGAGCGGGGCTGGAGCATTGTTCCTATCACATCACATCAGTTTCACATTCCTCATGCAGGAGTGATCAACGCTTTCAGGGCCAGACAAAAGAGCGGGGAGATGAACAAAAGCGAGGGGGGGGGCTTTACCTACTGCAGAATAGAGGCAGAGGATGAATTGCTCTCTTGGCAAGCCGTGGAGATGGGCTGGCGGTTGCTGTGCTTTAAAGCACCATTTTAAAATTTTTCCCTTTTATTTAAAAGAGAGAAAAAAAAAAAAAAGGTAGGAGAAAAGGTTTCCTGTGTGCAGAAGGGGAGATAAATAAGATAGCGTGACAAGTATCTGTGGTCGTCTTGCATTCCCTTGCCTGGTCTCCCCAAGTGGTCATCACTCATCTTATCGGAGAGGTGCATTGTGTCCTCTTGAGACGAGGGACTGGCAAACATGGGTTTGACCCATACGGCAAGGTGAGAGCACTTTTAAGGGAACCTTCTCCCAGAATTAGCAATGTGAGTAGGTTTGGAAGGGGGCTGGCCTCATATGGCTGAAGACTGGGCTTTTCAGGTCCATCGAGGGTGTTGGCATCAGCCTTGGTAGAGGGGGAGAAGCTGTGTTGGAGGGAGCCATGGGTTGTGCCCAGCTCTCCTAAGTTGGGGTGTGAGGAGGAGGAGGAGGGTGGAGGAGATGAAGAATCACTTTTTCTGCTGGCTGTTCCGGACGCCCTGCCTGTTGCTGCAGGGGAAACTTGGTGATGTCCCTTCGCAGGGCTGGGTTGTGCTGGGGCTGGAGAGCAGGGATGGGGCATGAGGCAGAACATGGTACAGGGTGCACATATGTCCACATGTGCGTGCTTCTGTGCTGCCATCTCAGCCTTTGCTGCAGCCCCAGTGGCTGAGCCCAGGGTCACTGAGTACTGGCTTTGCTCACCCGCTTTCCCATCCCCAATCCTCCTGGCTCCTTCCTGTCGCTGACCCCTCTCCTCTGTCTGAGCCTGGGGTTCCGCTTCTGCCTTGTCCTCAGCTCCCTGCTTTCTCTGGTGTACACTGCTATCCACTTACCTTGGGAAAACGTGCATTAAACACACTCTTTTTCCTATGTACGTGCTATCTGCAAATTGGCTTTTGCTGGTGTTAAGTGGAACTGCATCCCTCAAGGATGCTCTAGCCTCTCTTGTCCTTCCCCAGAAACCTTTTTACTGTGGACGCACAAATCTTGAGCATCGTCCCCACCTCGCAGCCATCCCCTGCTCTCCCAGCCCTGTGCGCGGGTCCGGCTGCCGCCCCTCAGCCCTGCCCCACGGCCCCCTCCTCTCCCTCCAGCCCCGGGCCTCTCTGCCTGAAAGGCTGTCAATCAGGCTGAATTGTCTGGTGGTTTTGTGATGTGGAAAGACTCCCACCAAGGAGTCAAGGGCCAGGCTGAGACCTTTAAACTCGATCCCATTTGCGTCTTAAATCAAACAGGAATCCAGGTCCTGGGATGGAGGGGGAGGTTTAAGGGGATGCAGAGGCTCAAAAGCCTCCACTGCCTCCCCCCCGTGAGTCTTCCTGGAGCCCCTTCCCCACCTGCACTGTGTGGAGGGGGATATGTGCCCATGGCAAGTTTAGGGCTTGTTTCCCTCTGTAGCCCTTTGCTGTGGGGCTGTCTGGAGAGGCTGGATGTTGGCAGCAGGGCTTCCTTTGGTCCTGGCCCTTTGAACAAACCTGCTGCCTGGGGTGCGTGGCAGGGAGGGACCCTGCTGCATGCTGAACGTTGAGGGATGTGCTGGGAAATGGAGGCTCTGCCCTGGGGAAGGGGAAGCTTCTGGGGTCCGCTGTTGGGAGCACGCCTCCCAGCGGTGGGGCTGGGGAGGTGGGCAGAGCTGTGCTCCCAATGCCTCCAGTCTCACCAGTTTGTGGTGGCTGCTGGTGCACGGGAGGATGTGGGTGCAGAGCACGGATCTGTGGCTGACTGATGTCCTGCAGGTGGTTGTGAGGTTAAAAACAATGTTTTAGCCTCCTCCCAAGACAGTACAAGCAAGCTTGACCTTTTTGGACTGTTGTCACTGCAAAGGGGAGAGTGACCTGGTCCCTGTCCCCAGTGTGCCTGTGTCTCGGTGGCTTGAATCACACGGTGCCTGGTGCATCAGGTCATCCACTGGTGCCCTCAGAGCAGGGGCAAAACTACAAGGCAGCATATGAGGTGTCCCGAGTTCCCCATCTGTGGCCAGAATAGGGCATCAGGGCAGGTGAGGAGGTGCAAACACCCTCTGTCTTGTCCCTACTGTGTGCAGAGGTGGGCTCAGTCTGCTGTCTGCAGAGGGAAGATCATCTTAAATGGCAGGCTGATATTTCTATTTTTTCCCCTAGAAGAGGATTTGAGAGCAGCAGAGCTGGTGCTGCCCGGTTTCCCCTGGGGTTGACCCCCATCCCATCTCATGGGGGCTGCTGGGAGCCCTCGACCTAGTGCTGCTGGAGAGAGGAAGGAGAGCAGGGATGGGAGGGCACCGGCCTTTGCAGCTTTGCGGCCTGTGGCTTTGTCTGCCTGCCTGTGAGCAGAGTTTCCTTTTCTTTTTTTTTATCTCTGGTGTACACTGCTATCCACTTACCTTGGGAAAACGTGCATTAAACACACTCTTTTTCCTATGTACGTGCTATCTGCAAATTGGCTTTTGCTGGTGTTAAGTGGAACTGCATCCCTCAAGGATGCTCTAGCCTCTCTTGTCCTTCCCCAGAAACCTTTTTACTGTGGACGCACAAATCTTGAGCATCGTCCCCACCTCGCAGCCATCCCCTGCTCTCCCAGCCCTGTGCGCGGGTCCGGCTGCCGCCCCTTAGCCCTGACCCACGGCCCCCTCCTCTCCCTCCAGCCCCGGGCCTCTCTGCCTGAAAGGCTGTCAATCAGGCTGAATTGTCTGGTGGTTTTGTGATGTGGAAAGACTCCCACCAAGGAGTCAAGGGCCAGGCTGAGACCTTTAAACTCGATCCCATTTGCGTCTTAAATCAAACAGGAATCCAGGTCCTGGGATGGAGGGGGAGGTTTAAGGGGATGCAGAGGCTCAAAAGCCTCCACTGCCTCCCCCCCGTGAGTCTTCCTGGAGCCCCTTCCCCACCTGCACTGTGTGGAGGGGGATATGTGCCCATGGCAAGTTTAGGGCTTGTTTCCCTCTGTAGCCCTTTGCTGTGGGGCTGTCTGGAGAGGCTGGATGTTGGCAGCAGGGCTTCCTTTGGTCCTGGCCCTTTGAACAAACCTGCTGCCTGGGGTGCGTGGCAGGGAGGGACCCTGCTGCATGCTGAACGTTGAGGGATGTGCTGGGAAATGGAGGCTCTGCCCTGGGGAAGGGGAAGCTTCTGGGGTCCGCTGTTGGGAGCACGCCTCCCAGCGGTGGGGCTGGGGAGGTGGGCAGAGCTGTGCTCCCAATGCCTCCAGTCTCACCAGTTTGTGGTGGCTGCTGGTGCCCAGGAGGATGTGGGTGCAGAGCACGGATCTGTGGCTGACTGATGTCCTGCAGGTGGTTGTGAGGTTAAAAACAATGTTTTAGCCTCCTCCCAAGACAGTACAAGCAAGCTTGACCTTTTTGGACTGTTGTCACTGCAAAGGGGAGAGTGACCTGGTCCCTGTCCCCAGTGTGCCTGTGTCTCGGTGGCTTGAATCACACGGTGCCTGGTGCATCAGGTCATCCACTGGTGCCCTCAGAGCAGGGGCAAAACTACAAGGCAGCATATGAGGTGTCCCGAGTTCCCCATCTGTGGCCAGAATAGGGCATCAGGGCAGGTGAGGAGGTGCAAACACCCTCTGTCTTGTCCCTACTGTGTGCAGAGGTGGGCTCAGTCTGCTGTCTGCAGAGGGAAGATCATCTTAAATGGCAGGCTGATATTTCTATTTTTTCCCCTAGAAGAGGATTTGAGAGCAGCAGAGCTGGTGCTGCCCGGTTTCCCCTGGGGTTGACCCCCATCCCATCTCATGGGGGCTGCTGGGAGCCCTCGACCTAGTGCTGCTGGAGAGAGGAAGGAGAGCAGGGATGGGAGGGCACCGGCCTTTGCAGCTTTGCGGCCTGTGGCTTTGTCTGCCTGCCTGTGAGCAGAGTTTCCTTTTCTTTTTTTTTATTCCAACTGCTTTCCAAAGTTCACACAGGCGAGAGATTTCATTTTGTCTTCTCGAGGGAAAGTTGCAAATCTCTCTTCTCCTGACCTGAGTGGTGTTTTCAGGGGAAGCCTGGAGCTGCCTTAAGACATGTACAAGCTCAGAAATGCAGTGGCTGTGTTTTGTTTTTTGCGTTCTGGGCAAAGACAGGGCTGCTGCCAGTGCTAAGTAAATACAGAGCTGCCCTAATGAGTGACTGCAGTAGCCAGGGCCATGCTTGCTGCCTGCGTGAAGCCAGATGGATCTATCTGGGGACTTGAACAGGAGCCTTCTTGTGACTAGCAAAGGCAGAGCCACTGGCATTTGGATTACCAGCTCTCTTGTGCTTTTAACAGAGTGCCAATGTTTGACAAAACCATTAAGTTAAATTAAGCCCTACACATTTCAAATGGATTCAGAGACTTCTGGCTGACTCGCTATTAGCAGAGCTGTCTCTTCTCCCTTTCGTCTTTCTCTTTTTTACTTCCCCCCTCACCCCTCCTCCCTTTAATTCCCCCTGATGTGTAGCTGGTTTTACTGCTGACACTTAAAAGCAACGTGCTGGGACTCAAGGAGAGGCCTGGCACTGGGGATGGCACTGCTGTGAGCCCAGGCATACCTGGTCCTTCTGTGGTGGATAGGGAGGATGCTCGGAAAGTGTTTGCTCTGGGGGACACAGGGCTTGCCCAGAGCCTGGGCATGGGTTGGCCAGGGATGCTCTGGTCCCTGCAGAGCCCATGGCTGCTCTGCTCTTGCCCATTGCCAGTGTTATTTATGGCACAGGCTGCTGCTTTGCAGGGCTGCTTCCAGGGAGTGGGGAGGGATGCTCTCTGCTCCCAGGGGCTCACAGCACAAGGGCAGGGGATAGCAGAGGGCATCGGCGGGAGCAGGGGCAGCAAGGTCGGTCCAAGTCACCTTGACTTGCCTCGGGCAAAAGTGGAGGGCTTTAAAGAGGCACAGGGCGATGACCTTGTAAATGGATGCATGATACAACTGCTCCCCTGTGGTGCTGGCTGCTTTGTGTCCCTGATATCGCTCTTCTTGCCTGGGAGGTGGCTGCTGGGGTCTCATTTGCACAGCTGCATCTCTGCTAGTCACCAGTATGAGAAATGCTGTCAGCTTCCCCCCTGCCCGTCTAGTGTAGCTTTTCTTGGGGCAGGAGAACCTCTGTGGGACCTCACCGTGGTTGCTGGTGGAGGCGTTGCTGCCCGGGAGCATATTTTGGGGGTGGGCTGTGGAGTTGAAAAGGGTGAGCAGAAAGAACAAGAGGGTGGGTGTGGGGTACCAGCCCACCTATGCCACGGGGATGGATGGCCTCTGCATGGGGACCAAAGGCAGCTACATCACTGCAGCTGTGCTGGGTTGTGGGTGGGGTCAGGAAAGAGGGAGAGTGGTGGCATGGGGTGGGCTTAAAGGCTGGGGATAAAAAAGCATTAAATATTACAGTATGGGAGTGAAGGTTTTCCAGGTATTAAATGTGCTGAGAGGGTTCTGATGGAACTCATGGGCTAGGGAGTAGATTCAGCATCTAAATGGTGGACCAAAGCTGGAAATGGCTAGCTGTTGTCCGAGGCTCGCAGCAGTCCTATCTGCTGTTCTGTTGTCCTGGTCTGTGGAAGCACGCTGTGCCAAGTGCTGTCCTGGCAGACAACATCCCACGTAGCAGCTCCTGTTGCTCAGCCTGCAAGCTTCAAAATATTAATTGCAGATGATGTGGTGACTGAAAGCTTTGCAGAGGGCCGGACTGCACTGCTCGAGCAGCCTTCCCGCTGAGCAGGTCACTGCTCCTTGCACTGAAGTGCCCTCAAGCACCTCTGAACCTGTGCACCTCTTGCCCCTTGATCTTTCCTGCCTCGGCACCATGTTTATCAGGTTGCTGTGAGATCTGCCCTCTTGCTGCACATCTTGATGCAGCTCTCTTCTTGCTCTCCCTGTCACAGCTTGCCTGGAGATGAGCCAGAAGCTGCTGGAGGAGAGACTTCAGCAGAGGGACAATGTGGGTATGCAAAGCTAGAGTGTTAAACCATGGGGAGCACCTCTGGGTGAAGATCTGGAGGAAGCTCAGCACCATGAAGCCTGCTCCTGTTGACACCCAGCACGCTGTCCCCATAGCCATCTCTTCCTGCTGGATGCAACGCGACCACCACCACCACCCTCCCCCCACCGCCATCAGTGTCTTGTTTCTCTGGGTGCTCTCGTTATTTCCATGTTCATTAATGCTGATACGCTCAATTGCATCAGCTCGTTTCCAGGGACCAAGTGCAATCCTGTGCCTTCATTTGCATCCCCGCTGCCTAGCTGTTGCCCAGGCAATGCCAGGTGCTTTGACATCATTACCCAGCCGACTGGCATCCTCTCTGCCCCATTAACCTTGCTGTAATTGACTTCGAATTGAAGGAACGGGAGGAAAACTGTGTTGAAACAGCAACTGTTTGCCTTGCTGTGGAGCAGGGCTCTTCGTTTTTTGATGCAAAAACTGTGACAGTCGGTTGTGGCTACGACTAGATTCGGGAAGAGTTTCTTGCCCCCTAGGAAGCTGTGCAGCCTGTCTTGGTTTACAATATTTCCCCTCCACCATCTCCCATGGGAATGTGATGTCAAAACTCATCGGTGGTTGTCAGCGGGGAAACTCTGAGGGTTTGTAGAGGAGCGGAGTGGAGTCGGAGATGCTGAGAGCAGCGGGTCTGTGCAGCCTGGGGAAGGGAAGGTGAAGAAAGGTGTTGGGGGGTGGTGGTGGTGGGTGTGTGCGTGTCTCTTATTGCTGCTTTGAGCCTGTTGATGGGTGAGGAAAGACAGGAGATAGACTCATTTTTGGAAGCAGACAGGGACAGGGCAGCAGACACCAGCCCAATTTGGAACATCTAATTGCCTATCAGGCATTGAGAAGTATCTTGTCCCCATGAGTGTGGTAAAACACTGCAAAAGGATGGGAAAGGTCCAGTGTTTGAGATGCTCAGTCCTGACCTGCAGCAGCCCCTGTGTGACCTGAGCTGGCTGGTCCTGCTCCTCCTGCATGGTATTAGGTTGAGATCTGGGCCAACCTAAGTTATTCTACAGATCTGATCCTAAATCCATTCTGGTAACTAGCAATATTTTTTTGTCTTCTTGGTTAAACTCTTTTTACTTTTTTTTTTTTTAAAAGGGTGGTTTTTTAAAAAGGTGGGTTGTTTTTTTTTAAAAAAAAAACCACCTCAAATGTTGAAATAGTATAGAACTCTTCCTATTTAAAAGTAGAATTGGCTTTTGTCACATTTTCTTTTTGCCCCCTTTTTGAGCCAAAGTCACTCAAACAGATGCTTCGCTACAGAATCTCTGTCATTGAATTGGCAACTTCCAACGCGTTTCACTGAGCAGTTTTCTGTCAACTTGAGTCAATTTTATTTATTCACCTTCTGCTTGCACAGCACCATGGTCGCCAAGTCTTCCAGCATTTGCTCGTGACTTGTGCTGGATGTAATTCGTTAGGCTTAATTGAGCTTCCCGAGGAGAAGGGCGGTGCACAAGTGGATGGATGGAGACCTCGGCATCGGCTGCTTCGTGACCAAACCCAGAAGAACTGGTCGTTCTCCAGTAGAGCCCCTGCACAAGGCAGGTCTGTCCAGTGCGTGTAAGTGCTCGGCTTCCCTGTGCAGGAGAGAGCTTCTCATGTGCTTCAAAGTTGCGACAAAGGGGTGCCATACTTCAAGCTTTACTGTCCCTTATTAAGGAATTACTACTCATTATTTATTAATATTACTATGTAATTACTTATTACCTGTTACTTATTAAGAGAGGATGTAATTCTGCACTGTGTTTCTGAGCTTTCCAGAATGCAGGGCTGAGAAACTTGTGGCAGGAGGGGTTTCTTCAGCTCTAGGATCTCAGATGACCTGATCTTACCTGTCTGGGGTGGGCTGATTCCTGCATTGCTTCATCTCCTTGTCCTGTGTGAGGTGCAGGAGTCTGCATCGCGCCAAGCAAAATGGGGACTTGCTGCTGTACAAACCTTTAAGAGCAGCTGGAATGTGGCGATGAGGAAACTGTTCATCCCCTCCCAGCAAGGAGATCTTTACCTGAGGGGAGCCCTGGGGCTGTCACCCCCCCCGATTGCTGTGTTGCAGAAAAAGTGTGGTGGAGGCAACTGCTGGTGCTTGTGGGTACTGACTGTGGATTTGCACATGGGTCTGACTGTCAGCTGGGAGAGTGTTTGAACCTTTGGTTGTCACAGTGGTTGGAGGAAGGTCAAGGCTGGAAGAAGGGAAGTGTTAAGAGATCCCTGGGCTGGTGAGTGCTGCTCAAGCTGGAAGTGGTGCGACTTTGTCCCCAGGAGAGCTGCTGGGGAGCTCAGGCCCTTCATATCGCAGTTGCAATCAGTGAGCCATGGTGTGCGGGGCACAGCTCTGCCTCTGTTTCCCCTAGAGCTAACAAAGCTTACTAGCAATTAGCAGCTTAATTTGTAATTAATAACTTGCTTTCTCTCTTTTTTTTTTTTTTTTTTCTGAAGTGTCTTGCAGAGGTGGCTGAACATAAGGGGCTCACGCAGCCTGCAACGTGCTGCCATCAATTGCCTAGGAGCATCCTGAGATTTGGGGGTTGGGTTTGGACACAGAGGGTGTTGGGAAGCAGTCCTGGCAGGAGGATGTGACGCAGGCTGTCCTGGAGATGAGCCTGGGGGCTTGGAAGCCTAATGCTTCTCTGCCTTTGTATCTAGGAGTGCTAGCGGATCATCCTGGGGCAAACCTTGCTTTACTCTGTAGCACTGTGGTACAGGGATCCATGCTGCGAGAGTTTGGGCTTGACTTGGGTGTCCCCTGTTGAGAGGGGCGTGCAGAGCAGTCTGGATGCTCCACTGTCCTTCCACACCTGCAACCCTTCTGTGACAGCTAGCCCAGCAGGGCTGGAGGTTGTCCGTGTGTCTGGTGGGTGCTGCGAGGGGCTGGCGGGGCCATTGCTTCCCTCTGCGCATGGGAACTGCTCCAGCAGCACAGGTTGTCCTGGCTGGCTGGTTGCGTGTGTCCCAGAGCTGCAGTCCAGCTTGGGATCTTCCTTTCTGGTGTTGACATATGTCATCTCCCTTGCAGCTCTTGGTGGATTTCCCTTCTCTTTCCATATGGGCTTATTACTCTCCCGGCCGCAGCAGCTCACGGCACTGTGTGGGGACTCCAGCCTGCTGAGTGCCTTTTGCACAGGGAGTAAAGGTCCCTGCAGTGAAGAAATTTGGGCTGCCTTGCTGAGAGCGGCAGCCAATAGAGATGTGACCACCTCAGAGCCACCCAGCAGGGAGGAACTTGGGCTTCCTCGTATCCCGTGGCTGTCTACTAGCAATGCTGCTCTCAAAGTAGCCTTCCTCTTATCATCCTGCAAGGAAGACCTTGATGTGATGATGATGATGATACCTCTTTTTTTCCTACTTCCTGTTCTTCTCCATCCTTCTCTGGCCTGCCCGCTCCATGTGAGCGGTCCAGAGGACTCCTGTCCTGTGCAGTCCTCCTATCACCTGCAAGGTCTGTACCTTTGGCTTTTCTCAGCACCTCTAGTGGTTGGTGTAGGACAGAGGAGAGCTGTGGTTCATTTTCTGCAGCATTTTTTCCTGAACAACTGGTTGCTGCTTCATTTTCTGAGAACCGCAAAAAAAAGTGACTGTGACATGTACAAGGAGCAAAATACTTCTGTGCTTCACCTTGCAGAGGAGACTGCACAGAAAACGCCCAGTGCATATGTGCAGCCATGGGAACCATCGGAGAGTGGTGGCAGTGTGCCAGCGCTGGGGGACGCTGTGTGTCTCCCAGGTTGGGTGGGACACCGGTGTCTGAGGAACAGCTAGTCTTATGTCGCTCCAGCCTTGTTTTCCCTGTGTGAGTGATATGACTGAGTTTGAGGTTTGGGTTTTTTTTTTTTGTTGTTGTTGTTTTGTTTTTCCGACTTCAAGGCTTCTCAAGGCTCAGCTGTTCGAGCCAAGTGTTCCCTTAGCATTTGAGGCTCTCTGTGCAAGGAGAGATTTACATCTGAGTTGCTTGGCATTCATTTGCCGTCCAGTGGGTCTCATGTCTGGAAAGGTCTGTAGTCAGGGCAGAAGCTGAGTTAATTTGCACTGGAAGGCAGGCAGGCTTTGTTTTGCATGTTGGTTTCTTCTCACAGAAATCCCATTTGAGGTATTTGTTCTCTTCTATTATTGAAGCCATGTTAGGGGGCATGGCAGCCTCCCTGCAAGGCTGGGAAAAGAGGGAGCTAGCCTGAAAGGTGCAAATTAAACCTGTGCTCTGCTGTAAACAGCTATTGCACTGTTAACGTGGACCCTTCTCCAGAGTTCTGATGCTCTTTGCCTGCAACAGAGGAAGAAATGCTCATCAAGACAGTCCTGTGGGAAGCAAAGCAGACTCCAGAGCTCAGTTTGCAGCTAGATTGGATGAAACACTTCTAAAATCCAGGAAAAAGGTGCCAGAGGGCCTTTAACTCTCATTTGAATCGGCTCATGAAATCATCAGATGGGGCACGGTGTTTCAGTACAGCTTGCCTAGGAAGAAGGATGCTCGGGAAGAGTGGCTGGTCCGAGGGTCCTTGGTGCTGTGGAGAACAAGGAGGGGGAGCATGGGGAGGTGGCTGCAGCACTGCAGAAGTTGGAGGTGTTTTGGTCTGCAGCTTGATTACAGAACAGCTTTGTTTTTCCTTACCTGGATGCCGGACTTGGGACCTGGGGGTCACCTTCTATGTCCTCCCACAGTTGCTTCCTTCTAGGGTTACCCCAGAGCCTGCTGCCAGCTCCCAGCAGCGTGCCGTGTGATTGCTCCTGGCCTGCATCTCCTGGGGAGCCATCACCACCCAACAGCCTTGTGACCATGGTTGAAGCAGGAGGGCTCCCCAGGAGCTGGGGCAGAGACACCCCCAAAGCATCTCTGTAGGGAAGGCAGCTCCAGCTGCAGATCTGGAGGAGATGAAAACCAGGAGAGGCCATAAACCCTGTTGGCTGCTAAGAAGCTGTTGGTGACTCGGTGCTCCTCTGTGCTTTGTAGATGGCGTTTGCACAGTCCCCAACTCATCCCAGCCTGGGGCTACCTCCGAGGCCCCAAATACTCCTTTTTTCACGCCCTACGGCAATGTCGTCACAGCCTTGACAGGTAGAAAGTGATCGCTGAGGACTGGCGTCAGCACTTGAGCTTTCCTTCACCTGCCTTTGCACCATGTCCATCCCGGAGGGAGCTGGGAGAGGCACCCATTGGTGGGGCCAGGGCTGCGCTGCCTGTGGAGGGGCTGGTGCTGGTGGGGAGCCTGCTGTGGGCTGCACAGGGTTAAGCAGACATTGACAGAAAACAGGAAGAGAGGACAAAAGCAAGTCTGCTGTAATTATGTAGCATTTATTATTAATACGCTGGAATTGCTGGAAGCAGCCTCTGTAATGTGAATACTGATACAGAGGTTCAGAAGACAATTTAGCTCTCATCTGTCTGTTTATTAGCTCCCTCAGCTCTGGCAGGCAACAAACTACAGCCTCATTTGCTACTGCCTTGTTGCACCCCCTCCTTCTCCCCCCAGACTCCTTGCTGTTTCCATAAAGAAACCTGTTCTTTGTTCGCCCTCCCGCCGGGCGCCGCAGCGATGAGCGGCGTGATCCCAGGTACCAAAGCGGACTTAATCCTTGACCTGAGCCTGCGCATTTGCAAGGCAGGGCCCAAAGCCCGACGCTAGGCTGTGCAGAACTGTTGCCTTCCCAAGAGCAGCATGGATGCGGCTGATGGTGGGTTGGGATCTCCCAGCTCCTGGGGCGCAGAGGTGCTGGTCCCTGGGGCAGCAGCTTTAGCAAGACCATATTGCGTGGGCTGGTGTGGCTTGGGGTCCCTTGTTCATAACGGGGCTGTGAGGAAGGGAGAGGGCAGGGGAGCTACGTGTGGCTTTAGGAAGCTGGCTTGGAAATCACAGAATGGTCAAGGTTGGAAGGGACCTCTGGAGATCACCCAGTCCAACCCCCCTGCCAGAGCAGGGGCACCTACAGCAGTTGCACAGGACGGCATCCAGGTGGGTTTGGAATGTCTCCAGAGTGGGAGACTCCACAACCTCTCTGGGCAGCCTGTGCCAGTGCTCTGCCACCCTCCAAGTAAAGAAGTTCCTCCCCATGTTAAGATGGAACTTCCTATGTTCAAGTCTGTGCCCGTTACCTCTTGTCCTGTCACTGGGCACCACTGAAAAAAGACTGCTCCCATCCCCCTGGCACCTCCCTTTAAGTGTTTATAAGCGTTGATAAGATCCCCTCTCAGTCTTCTTTTCACCAGACTAAAAAGACCCGAGTCCCTCAGCCTTTCTTCATAAGAAAGATGCTCCAGTAGTCCCCTAATCATCTTTGTAGCCCTTTGCTGTACCCTCTCCAGCAGTTCCCTGTTCTTCTTGAACTGGGGAGCCCAGAACTGAATAATTGAAGGCTGCTGGGGTGAAGAGAGCAAGAAGACAAACCAGCTGTCAGGGGGTGCAACAGGTTGCCTTTTTCTTCCATGGCTTGGTAGGATCTGTCATTCTAGCTTCTGTCCAAGTTTCTGAGCTTCAGCCTGTTCTTTTTTCTGCATATCCCCAGCATATTGGACATCCATTCCCTTATGTATTATACAGTAGTTTAAAGAGGATTAAGACAATAGCTAATCTAAATGATGAATGATGTAGATTGCTCAGCCACTGGGGTTTTTCTTGCACGCAGATTAGTCAGCTCAGTAGCTAAATATTGGGGCAAACAGTAGAAATCCATGCAGATAAGCCTCTCTGGCTTGAATAGGATAGAAGGATTTCAAAACAGGCTTCGACGCTTCTTTGCATCTTGTCACAGCATCTGTGGCTGTGCCACTGACACGATGGATGGGGAAGGAGGCCTGATGGCTGCTGATGCACAGCCCGGGTGGCTGAGGAAAGCAAAAGCAACCACCGCTTCCCGGTCGATGCCGTTATCGGATATGGATGGTGGCAGGAGAGGGAGGGGATCAATGCCACTTGCCTCCCTGCCACCGGAGCCGGCTGTTTGTTTGTTGAGCCGGGGGGAGCCTGATCCAGCCTTGGAGAGACGGCAGCCTGCAGCAGGATAACGTGGGCCAGTGGGGTTTTACTTGGATGAAGAGGCTGCTCTGGCTGGTCCATGTCCTCCCTCGCAGCATCAGCGCCAGGATGGCGCTAGCAGCCGCCCGGGCAGCATGACCTGTAGGAGAGAGCTTGTCCTGGTGTGGGACTGACAGCGGGTTTTTCTTAAGCTCTGAAGCAGAAGGGTTTAAATCTTTTATTTGTATGTCTGGTCGAGTCTGTCAGAGTTGTGTCAAATATTTTTTGACAAGCAAAAATGCCATTTGCTTTAGCTTAATGAAAAATGATTTTTTTTTTCCCTTTTTTTTTCTTTTTTTCCCCTGGGAGCTAAAAGAATTGTAGTTTCAATTGCAAACCCAAAAAGCTCCTCAGGAAAAGGAACCCACAGAACAAAACCAAAAAACCTTCTGATAGTTGTGAGAGTTGGCTGTTAGAAGAGACTCTCGGTTGGTGTTTTGGGTCTGTGTAAAATGAGGGTCTGGAGAGCATTCAATCATATGATATCTCCTTTTATGAAGCTTTCTGGGCATATTATTCTAATGATGTTTAATGGCACTGATTTCTTCATCTTAACTGAGTGTGTCTTTTCCCAGTCCCACATCATTTTAATTCGTTCCTCTTATGAGAAGCACGAGAGCTGGGACTGGCTTGACTTGGTGCAGACGAAGAGCCGTCCTGCCGAGTGTCTCGTCCCTCCTGGTAGAGATGCAGTCCTCCCAGCATCTGGCTGTTGTAGGCTGAGGCAAAGCTTGCATCAGGACCAGGATTTGTCAGAGGATGAGTTCTCCTTGAATTTTCCCTGTTCCTCTTGAAATCATTTGTTTTTCTGCCATGTAGCAAGGAGCTGTGTGAACATCATGGTTTGGTCAGCACAGTTCATCTAGCCTGAGGTCCCGTGGCTGATCCTGTCTCCTCCTCCTTCCCTTTCCCTCTTCCTAGGCTGAGAAAAGTAGTGGTGTGCCATGATGCAGAATCTGGTTTGTTCCTTCCCCTGTACCTCATGCAGTTTCATTAACTCCCATTCTGAGGTGTGAGGACCAGAGTTGTGTGTGGTGTTCAAGTGCAGTTGCACAGTAGGCTTGTACGGTGGCAACCTGGTCTGGTTTGGGGCAGAAGGGTGCTGGACCCTGTGGCATAGCTTATCTACTCTGTAGGACACAGGTACAGGCTCTGCTTGCAAATGCAGGGTGGATCTGTGTCTGGATTTTATCTAGTCTCCTCATTGAGTGAGATCTGGGTGAAAATTCACCCTGGATAGTGGCTGGCTGTGGAGAAGGTCTGGGTGCCACAGTTGGTACTGCACACTGAACCCCTCGTCTGGGTGGGTAATGGGGGGCTACAACAGATGGGGCTGAGACACAGGATGCTGCAGGCATGAGAGAACGGTCCCTTTGTTTTATCTTTGTTTGTTTGTTTATTTCTCCTCTCCTGAGATTCAGGCAAGGCTGCCTTTGCCTGAGCCCTCCTCTTTAGGGACACATCTCCCTTCTCCGTAACCTAACGCGGTGCTCAGCGAGGGAGGCCCTTGCTTGGGTACCAACAGGAAGAAAGGTAGGGCAGTGGGACGAGCCTGCGAAGGCTCGCCACTCATCCTGCCGCTGAAAGGTTTGTCTTGTGCATCCTGAGTCAGGATCAGGCGGTGTCACAGCCCAGTCCCCTGCCTTGCCTCGCGTCCCCTGGGAGCTGTCAGGAGGCTGCCTGAGCCGTGCGGTAACACGGGTCACGGGGGTGCGAGCGAGGTCAGATGTCTGCTCAGAAATGAGATTGGCGATGATGCCACCAGTGCTGACAAATGGCCTGTCGTTAATCTCTGACTCACGGCAGCGGAGAGGGCAGTGGTGGAAGAAACCCATGAGGTCACTCGCAGCCTCTCTCCCCAGGGAGCTGCACACAGCTTCCACCCTGAACCTTTCCAGATGGGTTGGGCGCCTGTCCCCAGGGATGGTGGGTCTCTTACTACACACCTGCCCCGAGTGTGTTTGTGTGCAGGTGGAGGTGTGTGGCATAACTCCAGTCCACCCCAAAGCACGGTGCCGGGGGTGCGTGCCCTGCAGTCTCTGTTGGGGACTGGATTCATGCACGTGGCATAGCTCCAGCTCGGCCGTGGTACAAGCAGGATGAAGGTGGAAACAAAGCTTGTGGTTTTCAACGTGCTGCAATAGCGTTGCGATACGTGAGGTGCTCTACTGCTGGGAGAAACTGGGGGAGACCAGACTTGGGATGCCGAAGGAGACCAGATGTGGGATGCTCTGGCACTGGCTGTGCTCCCCCGTGCCGGGGTATTGCCTGGGGGCAGCTCTGCTGTGGGTGCTCAGCCCTCTCGAGGAGCAGCCATCACCTCCTCTCTTGCTTTTTGATTCTTTTTTCCATGCTTTTGTAGGAAGGAGGTCTTTCCTCAGTTGCAAAAGTCTCCTTGGAGCTTATAGCCAAAACAGCCAGGACCTCCCATGGTAGTGGAGGCTGGTGGAGATGCTGCACTCGCTGCTCAGCCATGCTGGCAAGCTGCACAGGGCTGAGCTGCATCTCGGGGCTGCTGTTGATGCTACAAGTACAAGCTTTGCGTATGCGTGGGGAACGGGTGATGTTATCCTCTGAGTTATTTGGGGATTTGTTAGATCCTTTCAGGAGGAAAGGAGATACATTTATTCCACCTCAGCCTCCCTCCAGAGGCTTGAACGTCTTGGCTAGCGCTGGGGAGTTGATGGGCAGTAGGAGAGAGGGGCAAGTGGGATGGGGTTTCTTTGCCTGGAAGGGTGTAGGAGAAGGGTGCACTGATGGGGATGAGGAGGTGCTGGTTTCGGGAGCGCGAGGGCTGCCACCAGCCCAGGCTGCTGGAGCCGCAGCACAGCCCCAGCTGTGCCTCCAGGATCTTCCTCCTCCACCTTTGCTGAGCTATGATTTCATTTTTCACTTTTCTTCCATCCCCTCTTAACTGGAAGAAGTCCTAAATAAAGTTGCTGTCACTTTTATTTATGGGCGCAGGGGAAGAGACGGACAAAAAGCCTGTGTGCTCCTGACAGCTACAAAGCAGCCGGCTGTTTTTCTTCGCTCGTGTTGGCAAAGCCATCGATCCGGGCGCAGGCGAGCACCCTCCTCGGGCACGTGGGGCTCTCACGTCCCCCTGCCTGCACCCTGGCCCCTGGCCACGGGGCTGTCGTAGAGCCAGGCTTCTCCGGGAACACCTGCCCTAAAATCCTGGACCCCCGAAAATACAGATGCGTGAACTCGCCTGCCTTAAAAATCCATCACAGGCTTCTTGTCTCCATCTTGATTGGTTCCAGTGAGGTCAACTTTTTTTAATAACTTCTGGACTTCGGCAGGGAAAACTATTTCCTTCAGGAAATAATATAATTAAGGTTGCCTGACACTTCTGATTATAAGCCCCTGTCTTCAGTTGCTTGAAACTACGCCAGCCTTTAACCATTTGGACTGAAACTTCACATGTCTCTGCCTCCGGCTGAATTTTTTTGGAAAATTTTAGCAAAGAGGGTTTTAAGCTGCTCTCAGAAGGCAGTTTGGGGGAGAAAAAGGCATTAGTTTATCCACAGCTTTTAAAAAAAAAAAAAAAAAAAAATCAACCCAAAAACCTAGCAGAATTTTTGGAGTTGTCGTGCCGAAGAAACTCTGGTACCTTTGCGCTGTGAGACCGGGTCTGATAGTTATGGCGAAGGTTTTCAGCCAGGTGTCAGGGATCTGCTTGTTGCTGACGCCATGAAAATCCACCTTCCCTGTGCCAAGTTGTGAGCCTCTGAAAAACGCTGCTGTGTGGGTGTATTATATATAGCCTGTGCGGGGAGGTAGCGGCCGCTCTGCTCCCACAGCAGGAACTACGCCGCTTTGAGCACATCTGAGCGCAAATCCTACGTGCCAACTCGTGCATGGGGTGCCTTGCTGCTGGGAAGCTGTGGGATCCTTCTGGTGGTACAAGTAAAACTCATTGATCCGTGATCGACATAGCCCTGGCTTGTGCTGGGGAGAAAGATTTTTTTTTGGCAAATGATGTGTGTTGGACTTTTTTTTTTTTTTTAAAGCAGTGATTCAGTTATCCCTTAGCCCTTGATGTAGCATTCAGAAGCATCCTGTGGGACATGCAGTATGGTGCTGGGGTTTCCTTCAGGGTTTTACTGGGACCTGCTTAAACAGTTAGTGCTTTCGCGTTGCAACAACTGCAGGTTCCTCCTAACTCAGCTTGTTGCTACAGAATCACAGAATGGTCAGGGTTGGAAGGGACCTCTGGAGATCACCCAGTCCAACCCCCCTGCCAGAGCAGGGGCACCTACAGCAGTTGCACAGGATGGCATCCAGGTGGGTTTGGAATGTCTCCAGAGTGGGAGACTCCACAACCTCTCTGGGCAGCCTGTGCCAGTGCTCTGCGACCCTCCAAGTAAAGAAGTTCCTCCCCATGTTAAGGTGGAACTTCCTGTGTTCAATTCTGTGCCCGTTACCTCTTGTCCTGTCACTGGGCACCACTGAAAAAAGACTGTTCCCACCCCCCTGGCATCCTCCCTTTAAGTATTTGTAAGTGTTGGTAAGATCCTCCCTCAGTCTTCTATTCTCTAGACTAAAAAGACCTGAGTCCCTCTGCCTTTCAAATGGCCAGAACAAGAGTATTTCTGGGGGGTGGCCTAGGCGTGCCTTATAAAGCAGGTTGAACATTGATGAAGTGTCCCAGCAATGCCACAGCTGGGACATCAAGTTCTGAGTGATGTGTGGTGAGCTCAGGACCGGCGCAAGCTCTCCTGCGGGGACCTGCCCCAGGGCTGCTCTGTGGCTGGTGATATTTGCTCCTTACATCACCCTGCCTGAGCTGCGGTCAAGGCTGCCCTCTGTTTTGGGGGCAGTCTAGCTCGCAGGTCTGCCTGCTGGCTTAGTGGTAGTGCACGCCCTGAGCCAGGTCCTTCAGCTGGCGACCTACTTTAGGCATGCTGAGCTCTTCCAAAACCCAGTTTGACCTCAATTTGGAATTCTTAAAAAGCAAATCCATGCTTTGATGTCCACGGGGAAAGCTGTGCTGCTGGACCTGTGGCAGGGATGGCTTGTCCCATCAGGATAGGGCACAGAGGTAGCGGGGGGTATCAGTTGTCTCTGTATGAGCAGGTTCCAGGGACATCTCTCAGCCAAGACATCGGGATTTTGCACTTTGTACCCAGCATAACACGCTGTCCTTGCCCTATCGGCGGGAGCCGAGGACACTGCAAAAACGTCCCTGAGGGTGCTCGGTACTAAACCCATCTCTCTTGTCCTATCCCTGCTAAACTGGAGTGACAGCCCAGGCGGGCTCCTGCCAGGTAGTGACGAACGAGCCTCGATGCTTGCCTGTTCCGCTTCATCTGCGGGTGAAAAAAATAAATAAGACCCTAAAAGTTGTGTTGGCATTGCAGAGCAAGGGGAGGCTTGGTGGGGAGGGACCCTCTCCCCTCCTTGCCAGTCACTTGTCAGCTGGGGGGTGCCTGGCAGAGCGGGTTTTGAGTGATGGGGCGTTGCGGGTGTTGGGCTCGGGGCAGCTGGAGTTAAATTTCTCAGTGGCTGACACCTGACAAGCATGATAAATTGCGGCACACCATGCGCTGCGGGCATGACAAACGGTCCGCTTCCCTCCTTTTAAGCTCTGGGAAAACTTTTTAATTATTTCCCGGCGCTTTGCAAATGAGGGTTTCTCCATCAGGCACCCAGCGGAGTTTTGGGGGGATTTATTTATTTATTTATTTGGGTTTTGTAGGCGGGTGGGGGTTGTAGTTTGGGTTTCTGTAGCATCCTCGCCCAGGGTTTGGATGGGGTCCTGGAGAGGGCTCTGGCGAAGCTCTTCGGTTCGGGGTCGGGTGCTAATTAAAGCATGTAGCGTTCCAGGCTTGGAGTCGCTGTCGCCCTTGGGAAAGCGTCTCTGCAGGAGCGACTCCCAGACTTCCCTCTTGCCAGGGGAGTTTGGCTCCTATTTTTCATTTTTAATAATGCGGAACCATAAGACTTGGTTTTTTTTCTTCTCAAAGCATCTAAAAGGGAGGGGGGGAACAAGACAAGCTCAGCCACAAGAGCTAGATAATGAGTGCGGATCCCGGCTGATAATTTGTTTGTCTAACACAAAAAGCATATTTGCTGCTATAACTGAAGGCACCGCTGGTTACAGTAATGCCTCAGACTCCATCTCACTAGGCAGCATGTCAGACGTAGCACAGAAAGTCTCTCTCCTGTTTCCAGTCCTCGGTGTCCGTGCTGCAAAGCCGTACGTGCGTGCTTTCCTCTTCACACTCCCGGGTTCAGTCGGATTGGCCTCTCCCTGCACGGTTTAACACGTGTGTGAGGCTTTGCAGGATTAGGGCTTAGGTGGTGCAAGACCTCATGGGCAAATGCCTTGGTGCTGGGCTGACGTTTTAGTGCTGCTATGCTGTTTTGGCTGGGGAGTGTTGCTGTCTGTCTTTAAAGAAGATCAGAGATGCCCCAAGCTGCTGTATTATTTTTTTTTTCCCCTCTCCCCTTTCATGTCTCTAAATCGAAATAATTAAGCAAATGCGTGCTTTGGGGCTGGACTGTGATGCTCATGTGGGAGGGCTCTTCATCTAAACTAGCTTCATGTTTACACCAGTTACCCCCAGCTGTCAGGGCTGGAAAACAGATGCCCCCCCTCCCTCGGTTGTTTCCTAAACCCAAAGCGATGGCAGAGCTCCACCTGGTAGCCTGACAGGTTGTCTCTTCTGTTTTGTTGAAGAAAATCCCAGATCTGAGCGGTGAGGGTCGATCGAGCAGCCAGAAGAACCCCCCAGACGTTGATGAAAAATTGGGGACACCCCAAGGACTCTGGACTGGTGGAGAGGTAAGAGGTGGATTAAAGCGTTTGCTCACCCGGTTCATCCTTGGTTGGTGTGTTCTGGGCTGTGTTGGGGCTGCAGACCACGTGTCTTTCGGCTAGGATGGCATTTATTAAAGCGTGGCAAAAGGCTGTTCCTGGCTCTGGTATGTGTGCAGCCCCATGGCTGCTGTGCGAAGTAGGCAGATGCCGACAGTGGTTATTTGGGTTGTAGAGGGCCAGGTTTGGATGAGCAGCTTGAAAGATACACATCATGGTCCGCACATGGGAGGCTTTTCCATAGAGGGTCCTCCTGCTTGAAAGCCCTTCTGGAAGCTTGGATCTAACTGGGGTAGCAGAGGTCCCGTGGTGGCTGAGCTATGGGAGTGAGCAGGTAAGTGTCACCCAGCCCTGCTTTGTGGTGGGAGGTGAGGTGCCACCTCTCACTGACAAGCCCAACTTCAAGCTCTGCTCTGCTGTAAAGGGCTGCATCCCCTTAGGAGACCACCACCATCACCAGCTGTGGTGAAGGGGTTACCCTACCTCTGAGACCTGTTGCGTGTGTGCTTTGTATGGGGCTGTGATAACACAGTGTTGCTTGTGGAGAGGTTTGGGGTCCTCTTCTCCAAGCCGTGGGCGTCCTGGTGAAGCTGGGAAGGAGCCTGTGGATGGGGCTGCCACATTTGGGAACGCAGACCCCATGGAGCTGTGCTGGGGAAGCCAGTGCTTGACAAATGAAAATGATGAATGAAAATTTAACAAGTCTCTATATGCCAGGCAAGGATATCATAAGAGGGAATTGTTGCCGTTTGACTAGCACAGCCTCCCACTTAGCTAAAACTGCATGGCTTTAATTACATTGATCTTGGAAAAGCAATAGCTTACACCAAAGAGGAGAAACTGTTGGCCAAAATAGCATGAAGTGTCATGAATTTTCCCTGTGCATCTCCCCTGCCCTCTCCACCCACATCATGCTTCCCGGGGGTGTTTTGCAGCCCCTTTCACCCTGGATCGGCAAAGTCCTCTATTACTATGAGCCACAGGCAAGGACAGAAATGCTCCCTGTGTGCGAGGTTGAACTCAGGCTCTGGAGTTAAAAGCTCAAGGTTAAGGGACCGCAGGGGTGGGCAGCACCTGATGGAGCTGCAGTGGGGAGCATGCTGGGGTCCGGGTGCGCAGAGATGTTCTGCGGCAGCAAAACCCAACCCTGCCCTCGGCATTGCCCGGTGGTGGCATCCGTGAAGTGGCATGGGATAGGGACCCCTTCCCTCCCCATCTTCGGTGTGGACCAGCTTGCCCATGGGACTCCTCGCAGCTCTGCAAAGAGAGCAGCTCGAGGAGGGTACGTCGCTAATAATACCAATTACCGTTACATGCTGGCTACAAGGTACACTGGCAGTAATGGGATCCAGGGGGATGAAATGAAAGCGATATAATATGGTGAGATAAATTAGCGTTGTAAAATTAGCCATGGGTCTAGTCAGGGATCTGACAAATGTGTCGCAGCTTCGGTACAAGCGCTGAGCGCTGCTGAATTGGATTTAGTGGCCCAGAGCAAAGCAGATGGGAGCAAGGGAAAAAAAGAGTTTATGAGGGGTCTCCGTACACACATGCTAACGGTTAACGCTGCTTGTTTCTTCCTCGGCTTTGCTGAATGATACGTCCCCTGGCGCCCGCTTGTACGCGGCAGTGGAGGAATAGAAGTCCAGCCCTGTTGATGTGCTGTTAGAGTAGCTCGAGCCTGGCAGAGAGATGGGGAGAGAGCTGGAGAAGCAGCAGCGGACTGGTACTCCTGCCAGCCTTGGTGCCTCAGCTGCCAGCCCCTGCCCTGCATGGTGGCTGTGGGCTTCCTCCCCTGGGTTTGCTCCCAAAGGGAGCATCAGTGGGTTTCGGGTGGGAGGTGTGGCAGGCGTTTGCGCATGTTTTAGCCTTGTAGGGAGGGTAGAAAGCTCATTTCTGCTTCCCATGTTGCAGCCTGACCTGTTTTCCCATGCCCGGCTCAGCTCTGGGGCAGAAGGATGGCTGGAGCCAGGCATCCCACAGCACGGGGGCTTTCCCTGTTCACCAAGGGTGTGCAGCCAACTCTTCCCAGTCTGGATACACACGTTGTCCTTCCCCCCTCTGAGGCAGAGGGTGGAAGCTGGGAGATGATTTTTGTGCCTCGTGGAGGCTGGGAAATGGATGTGGCCGGTTCCAGTGGGATCCGCTTCCTGGTGGCTCATTAGGACAGGCTCCGCCGGAGGGATGCGAGCGGTCCTGCCCGTGAGCGATGGATAGCCGGCGAGAGCCTCTTACGGATTTGTAAATGCGGGCTAATTGCATGTTTAATGGCTGAGGCATTACACAGGATCTAGGGAGGGGCAGGCATGATTTAGGTCTGGTTTGATAAGGCATGTCATGTGGCTCGCTTAGTAGTAATAAAAAAGGGGGAGAAAAATTCTGAATATGCTTTGTAGAGCGCTGCGGTGGAGGTGAGGCTGGGGGGGTGGGGGGGGAGGCAAAGGGCTTGCAAGGGGTCCATGTAAGGCCTTTCGAAGTCGTGCCACGATGATGCAAGAGGTATGGTGGGTACGTGGGATCAGCACCAGGTTGAGCCATGAATCCCAAGGAATTGTCTCAGCCCTGCCTGGAGCATCCCAAGAGACTTGAGTGAACTTGTGTGCTGAGTCCACGTGGATGGAGACCTGAGGGGACAAGCTCCAGTTTGTGGGAGGTCAGCCTGGCCGCTGCCAGCAGTCCCTGCGTCCTCTCGCTGCAGGCAAGGCATGAGATGACACTTTTAGGGTATCTCAGACCCCAACCAGCCCTAGAGCTAAGTTGTCCTGGAAAAACCAACGGGTTGGTGAGCTGCAGCAGTGGAGGGAGTCCCTTCCCTCGACTTTGCTGCCAGAGAAGTAGTGATGTGGGACAGCGGCAGGGAGCAGCAGGACAATGAGCCTGTGGTTGGAGTGCTAGTAGCAGCATAAATAGAAATACAACTTCTCGGGTTCTTGTGCAGCAATGATATATCTTGTTTCTATTGACTTTCTTAAACCTCTAAAATACATTGTAGATTGATCTACAAATCTGCAAAAAGCACCTGTTTTTTTTAAAGTCTAAAGCAATTTTCTGCCTGCTCCTTGTGGTTGGCTCTGAACAGACACATGTTCTGTTGTCCTATTTGGGGCTGGCACGCTGCCACAGTGGTAGGAAGTTTAGTAATACTTGAGCTGGATCGATTCAAGCCCATTATCTGTGCTGCCTGGGACTCGGCGGTGAAGGGGAAAAAAAATACTCTCCCCAAACGCATCAAAGCCCTGCGATAAGGACACACAGTTGAGCTCTATTTATAGATGGACAGATGTCTTGCCAAAGCTTTGCTGCTGTCACTTGGTTATGCAGTTTTTGAGTGTTTAGCAGTGTTTGGTTCTGAAGGAGTCTCTTCTGCCTTCTGGCTTAGGTGCGTCCCCTCCAGGCACAGCCCACAGCGGTCCTGCAATCTTCACCTTGTTCTTGCATCTTCGTAGACCCACAGGGACCTCAGAGGTCTGCAGGGCAGAACTGCCACCAATGCTACCTCAGATCAGTGTGGTTGTTGAGCTGGGTGTTCACACCTTAAGCATGGACACCCCCATCTCCTGGCCCTCAGCTGTGCCACACTCCCATCAAAGAGGTTTTTTTTCTACCGTTCATCTCAAACCTCCCAAGCAGCAACCTGTGGTCACTGCCGTTTTGCATCCAACGTGTTTTCCTCCTTTATCAAATACTGTCGAGGACATTTGAATGGGCACCAGCCGGGCAAATTGCATGTTTGGAGTGGTTCCTCAGGCCAAGTTAGCACTGGTCTTGCAGTGTAAGTGCACAAATGCCTTCAGTGAGCGTATGGGTTTTGAGGGGATGGTAAAAAGGGTGGGGTGAAATAAGTTACCAACTCTAGATTCAGTTCCTGACATGGAGTGCCTGTGCTTATATTGTAGAGCTGCTCTTCATTTCCTTCTGTGCGTTGATTGCTCTGTCACGATAGTCGTGAAACTGGGAATGGGAGAAGGGCAAAGGCTTCATTCTCTGTAGCTTTGACTGTTGTTGTTAAAGGTGCTGTGCTGGTTTTCCCTTGGTTATGACCCTGGGAAGCAGTGGCCTGATGTGAAATTGCAGCCACAGTTTTTCACAAGAGACTTGGAAAACCACCCAGTTTTAGGAGGCACCTCGGAGGTCTCAAGTCCAGCAGAAACTCTGCACTGAGCAGGAGACTGAAATTGGATGTGGCTTCTCAGGGCTTTATCCAGCCTGCTTCTGAAAACCCCTGCGTATGGAAAGAGCCTAGGCCACTGTTTGGGCCACTGTTCCAGTGCTGGTGGGCTCTCGAGGGAGGAAAAGTTTCTCCTTGCACCCCGTGGGAACCTTTTGTTTCAGCTCCTGTCACTCATCCTCTTGCTAGGTGTTGCTGCGAAGAGCCCGACTCAGTCTTCTCAACAATTTCCCTGGCCATCTCAGTGGCCCCTAATGAATTTGCTCCAGTTCATCGACATGTGTATCAACATGTGCCTTGTCTTGGTGCTCCCAAAATCAGGAGCAATGTCTTCGCGTGGTCCGAGCACTGTGCAAGCTGCTGGCTGTGCCGCTGCTCCCTCAGCCCAGCGTGCCGCTGGCCCCTTTGCTGCCAGAGCGGGCAACTGGCTTGTGCGGGGGGCTCGCTGCCCGCTGGGACCCCCGCTGGTATGGGGTGGGTGTCCCTGTGCCTAAGCCCTGCACCACACCGTGGCAATGGGCTGGAGATTCCACTGCAAGTGCAGTTTTTGTTGAAGGAGGGGAGGAATTGTCCCTGGGCAGGTTTGGGGACCAAGACCTGCTTTTTTTTTTTTTCTTTTTTTTCTTTTTTTTTTTTTTGACATGTTCTCTTGATCAGTTGCAGGATAGTTGTGTGATGGCTTCTGGCTGTGTGCCATTCCCAAGCCTGGGAGAAAGGAGATTTCTTCTCCCAGGGGTGTTCATAATGTGTTCATCTGCACGGCTCCCGTAAAGCACACCGAGCATCCCTTGCTCTCTGCTTGGTTTTAGTCTGTCTCCAGGGTGCTGCTTAGCTTCGCTCATATATTCTTCTGACGAGTGGGCAAGACAGGAAGCAAATACCTTTGTTACAAAACCACATATGGGCTTTCAGCGAGTGATGACACTTCCCCAAGCTATCTGTCTAGTGAATGCACTTTCCCCCGCTTGTTTATATTCACAGGAGTGTTACTTAGCTGCTCAGGTGCGCCATAGATGTCAAGAAAGATGTCAGCGTCAGGAGAAGGCCTTAATGCGAGGCTTCCCGCTGTTCTGTGTGGTAGGTGGTGGATGACACCCCAACGCATTGAGGACCGTGGGTGTGAGAGAGGGACTGTCTGCTGGATCTGGCACGGGAGCCATGGCTCTGGAGAGAGGCAGCAGTAGTGCTGCGGGTGACTTTTTACAGCTGGCCAGGGATGCTGAGCTGCAGTGTGACTGAGGTGATCATTCAGTAAATGAGGGCTCTGATGGAGGCAAGCAGTGCTTTCCAATTAAAAGAAATAACCATCAAGCGAGAGGGACTGTACTCCCTCTGAAAGTGTTTCAGATGGTGTCGCAGGCTTTGTGGCTCCTGGAGGACCATGGTGGTGGATACCCGATGCTCCGTGCAGTAGAGCTGGGGATTGCGGGGCCGCAAACGTGGGATGCGTTTGCCTGGGGTGGGAGCTGCCCCACTGAGTCCTGGCTCTGAGCCGTGGGGAACCGTTGTCAGCCCGGAGGTGGGCATACGACTGTGTAAGACAGGGACCCGCTGCATCACATGGAGCGGGGAAAAGTGAAGACCTGCCTCCCGGTGGACCCCCTTAATGCTTGAGGGGAGTGGGTGCTGGTGGGGAGTCACAGGAGGAGCTGTTCAGCGGTGATGGAGATGGGCAGGATGCCACATCTGGGTGGGAAGAGGAGTGAGGGGCTCAGCTGCGCACACCTGGATCCCTTCCATGGCCGTGGTGCTTTCAGGGTCACGTTTGCTCAGCACCAGCAGGGCTTTTCATCGGGGAGGGAGCACTGGTGGCACGCCTTAGCAATGTCTATTGTATTATTTTTCCCTTTAGCATGACTCTTTTTAAGCTCTGGATAACTCTAGGAAGCCTCCACTGAGGCCCTGCGTCTCCAGGGCAGTTTACAGCATGCACCAACACCTCAGCATTCGTTACAGCCCCTAATGAGGACGGCTCAGTGCTGCCTTTCAGTAAGATCACATATTACCGGCTCTGTTTTCTTCTTCCTGCCCTAAATTGTTGCACTTTACATCGAAAAGGAGGGGCATGCACGTGGGGGCCAGCACAATTTATGGATCAGAGATTTATATGCCGCTGCGATGCTGTATTTTTTCCCCACAGTGACACTTTATTGCCACAAATTACCAAACAGGCAAGGTTACGCGAGTGACAGCAGGCAGAGCTGTAAAGGACAGGAACAAACAGCAGCAGAAAAAGTACCCAGAGGAGAGGGGGAGGTCAGGCACCCGGCAGAAATAAAGCAAGGCAGGAGGTGGGACGAGCATCAGAAATCGGCTTGCCTTGCAGCAGGATGTGTGGGCGAAGCCTGGGAATCGGTGTGCCATCTCCCATGCATGGGCATACCGTAAGGTCGGGAAAGTGGCCAGTGGTCTGAGTTTGGATGCTGTAAATCCTTTATTTTACTCCCCCCCCCCCACCTCCACCCGCAAAGTTCCTAGGTGCTTCTGCAGGGTACTTTTTGCTAGAGGAATTGCAAGTCTTCAGTTGCTGAAGGTTTTTACCTGTATGCTGGTGGTGTCAGCAGGGAGAAACACCCTTAGAAAGTGAGACTTTATCTTCCTTCTAAGCACCCTATGTTCACCTGTGTTCAGCCCATGGCAGAGGTGGTGGTGTCCCTGCGCTTGCCTCCACACTAGAAATCGGTAAAACCCTGAAGCGACCTGGACCATACAGAGCAGAAGGCAGAATCCAGCTCCTCAGAGGTGGGAAGCATAAAACTCTCATCTTCAGCTGGCCAAGGTCTTGTTGTCATCCCAACCACGGCACCAGTGGTGCTGGTGTTGGGGCCGCTCTGGGCAAATCCCGGGAGCACCAGGACTCCCACAAGACAGTTATTTGCAGTCTTGTTTTCTCATCTTGGTTTTCAGTGCCCTGCCTGTGTGCTGCAGGGACAGTCAGGTCATCTCCTGGCTTCATTTGGACATCAGGCTTGGATCTGGAGGCTGAAGGCTAGTGGCATCAATTTTTCTGCAAACTTAGTAGAGGGAGGGAGGTGCTGGCGGGGTGGGCAGCATTCAGAGGGTTAAATAAGAGGTGTTCTGCCTTGCAAACGGTTGCTGTATTTCCTTGCTTGATGGTTGCAGGGGTGGGGAAATGTCTCAGGCTCACCCTTTGGTGGGACAGGTTATGTCCATCTATATTAATACATTCAATATACGTGATGGTGCGTGCGGGACAAGCACCAGCCCTTGGGCGGAGGGGCATCCCCTTTGCTGCCGAGCGTCTGCGGCAGCCCTACTGCGACATGCTTCGGCTTTGGTTGAGCGATTCCGTCTGCGCCCACTCACCCAAGTTAGATCAGCTTAACTTCAAACGAATGTAAAAACTGAAAGGCTCAGGATCGGCGGAGGTATTAAGTCTGCCTTTGAGCTGGGGATGCTACTCAAAGCTGCCAGGGAGCTGTCACTCTATTGTTCTTGCAACAAAACGCTACTGGAGGAGCTGAGATCCGCAGAGGCTCTGGAGCCGCAGCAAAAATTGCATTTAACTAGCAGAAACATACTACAGCCGTGGGGCTCCCTACACCAGCCCTACGGAGAGCCAGCACTGCCATGTGCCATCCTCCCTGGCAGCAAGACGGAGGGGGTTCAGGTCGCCTTTGCACCACGGTGGCCCATTGCACAAGGCAATTTGACTTGTCTATTCCCGTGCTTGTAAAAGATAATTTCTCTTGAATCCCAATGCCATAAGTCAGGTATTTAATCTTGCTTGAAGGGAGCATGTCTAACGCACGCAGGGCATCACAAACAATAGTAAGCAATCAATAGGCTAAATCCTGAGGTCTCTTACCCAGACTTTGCTGGAGTAAAGGTTGACAAAGTGCTGAGTAGTTACTGGAGACTTCAGCCTTGCGCAGGGGGCAGGCAAAGTGATTGACTGATTTATTGATGATGCATTTCACTATGAATCTGGTCTGTCTGTTAGTCACAAATGCTCATTTGAGCATAAATCCTGGGCGGCTGTGATCAGATAGCTTCTCCTGCAGCAGAGCTGGGCAAAAAGACTTCAGATGAATGGCTTATTTGGTGAAAAGTAGTTTTGGACCAACAGGAATAGCTTGTGTTTCTGTGTTGTGCTTGGCAAATAGCCTCAGTAGAAGACAGTGAAAGACCATTTGTGAAAAAGATCAAGCGCTGGGTTTTGACACGATGTTTAGATCTCCTTTCAAACCAGTTTTAAGTTTTCTTCCCAAATCAAAAAGCCATCCGAGTTTCAGAAGATCCCTCTGAAACCCCTTTTTCCCTCACCCCCTGTGCCTGGCTTCTGCAGCGAAGCAGCGAAACGTGGCACTTCTTAAACCTGGCGCTGGCTCCCTGCGAACCCGTACTTCGTTTATTTTTAGTTCACCCAGCGGTGCGAGGGCCCAGGCGCTGGCGGGTGTTCGTTCGGTGCGGCTGAGCTGGGGGCTGGGACGCGTGAGGCTGCAGAGAGGCAGCTCTGCGAGACCCTCGGGGGTTTGCTCCCGTGCCGGGGGACGGAGCTTATCCTGCCTCGCCGGACCCTGGGAAGGCTTGCGGCGGGGGGGGGGGGGGGGGGGCGGTGAAGGGTGCTGGGACAGGTCAGGACACGTCCCCGCACCCCGGGGCGCAGGGAGGGTCATTTCTCCACCCGGATCGGGGCCGGACTGCCCGTTCCTTTCCCAACTCCAGCAGCCGGGTTGGGA
>NW_009649457.1:935944-940808 GCF_000708025.1 Charadrius vociferus | reverse complement strand
GGGGACAAGAGGGCGGAGAACGGTGGGCGAGCCACGGCTGTCGGCGCTGGGTTTAGGAGCAAGGGCCAAACGTCAGTCAATATCTGGATGGGAAGAAGGATGGTGAGAAGACCCGCAGCCAATCGCAAGATCCCTGTGAGGCGTCATGCCTGCTTGCGCTGCACCAGACCCCATGATTACCTGGCAAAGCCCAGCCTCATTGCTGCTTTTTGATGTGGAGCGAAGAGGCGAGGAGGAAGGGGCTCACGCTGTGGTGGCCACCGCTGCTCCACAGGGATGCTGGATGGAGTTTGGATGGATGCACTTGGAGCAACCCCTCCTGACCTGGGCTGGGTTTTGCTGCCTCCTGCACCCCAAAGAAGGGATGTGTGCTAGGGCCTGAGATCTGTGCTCCAGTGGTGCCACGGCTTCCAGCAAACCCTGCTTGGCAACTGAGTACCTGGCAGCGGTGCCAGCACTGGACATCCTGGCATGCCTTGTCTGCTGGCACCACCGTGTGAACAGTGGCACGAGGCTTGGCTGGGCACCTCCATGCAAGATCAGCGTTTTTGGTGGTCTTGCTGGGCAGCATTCAGGAAAGCTACTGGGTCTATACTGCCAGCAACTGGGTCTCAAACCACCAACAAGTGGTGGCTGAGGTGCTGGGTTGAAGAGTGATACGAGGCTGGACCTTATGGATGTGATGGAGCACAGGGCTGGGTGTGATGGATCCGAGTTGCGGGTTTTCACAGCCTCTTCAGACATAGTTCTGTATGGAGACCAAAGTCTCTGAGCCCCATACAGCAGAGACCCATCCCAGGGAAGCAGTGCTGGCACCAAAATCTGCCGCTTCCAGGGGAGCAGGTGTGGGCTGAGACTGGTTCTTGCTGCATCCCCAGTGGGACTAATCCCCGCTGCATCCCTTTGGAGCACAACATGCAAGCTGTGCAGTATAGATCCATCTCCATTTTGGCTGGCACTCTGAAGCTGAGGTTCAATCACCTGTTGTGCTCATTAGGACTCTAGCAGTCAGAGCAGGGATCCCTCTTGGAAGGACAGCGTGGGTGCTGGGCACCCTGCAGGATCCCCCCTTCCCTGGGACCTGCCGCTCTTGCCACGATGCAGGGGGAACAGTCTACATTTACTGGGGAACTGAATTATCTGCTTCCCCGAGTGGGGAAAATAATAATAAAAAAAGTGCCTTCCACTAGGTCATGAGCCATTACCTCGAGGGGCCCTTCATCAGCTGATGAATTCTACTTAATAAAATAAATACTGAGAGAAAATGTAATTGGATTTCATTTATTACCCAGTTCCGCCTAGCAGCCCCAGATTATACAAAAGCAATTAGAGAAAGCTCTCCATTAATAGCTATCTTCAAGCCGCCCAATGGGCTCATTCCATCAAACCTTCTGGCTCGTGTAATTTCCTTTCTTGGAGCTCGCTCCTGGCTGGGGGAGGATGCGGGGTGCGCAGCGCCATTGCCAGCGGCCTGTAAACAAAAGCAGCCCTGTCTCTAACGCTTGCACCGGCATCATCTTCCCACGCGAGTGGCTCTGCCAAAGGGTCTCCTGGATTTGGGGCGAGAAGCCAGAGCACCTGGGCAGTTTGGCTGCAGAATAGGGCTCGGTTGTGCCCTTCTCTGGGCTGGGAGCATCCTTCCTCCACTTGGCATTGCCACGTGGTGGATCTGCCTGTGCTGCTTGGCAGTGGGTATGGAAGGTCCTGTGGGGGCATCGGGTGTCTTGGGTCCCCTCTGGGATGCGGCTGGTTCTCCGGTGCTGATCTTTACCCTAATGCCAGCAGGTTGCATAGCAGTTTCTGTCTCCGCCAGCTTGCAGGGACACAGCAGAATACTTCTGCTTCCTTGCTGGGAGCTCAAGGAGGGCTTGGGACAGCTTGCTAAGGTTGGGTAGAGGAGCATGTCTCTTAACATCTCTCTGAAAGTCTTACGGCAACACAGGGAAGCATGATTGAGGCCTGTCACAGGGCAAGGACTGATAGCTGGCACTTCTGTTGTCACTGAGGACAACGTGCAGGTTAATCTGCACGAAAGCTTAGCGCGGTATCTTTACTCCTAATCCCTGTTTATAGTGGTGGATGAGCAAAGACAATTATGGTGGAGATGCCTTGCCGGGGGGAAGAGATGCTGATTGATCTGGTGCATGGTGAGTGCAGAGTGGTCCAGCCTTTGGGGTGGCAGTAGGAAGGGAATACAGTGTGTGTGTGTGTACCGCAGCGAGAGGGTGCAGCCCTCTGCCCCCTGACGTGCTCACCCCCTTCTAGCCTGTGTACTTGCAGCCCTGGAGGAAGCTTATCCAGCCATGCTGCCTGCTTTTGGGTCAGCCTCACTTTTGGGGGGGCCTCTAAGGACTGTCTCAGCAGGTGGGTGGAGAGGAGGAATTTTGAAAGTTGGACCCTTTGCAGGATGGAGAGGGAGGAAAGGCTTTGGGGGCCGGGGAGGCTGCAGGCTCCTGCCTGGGGATGGCATTCCCTTCTCATCCCAGTTGTCCTCACCACAGGGAGAAACCGGTGCCCCTTCTCAGCTGAGACAACGGACTGTGTTCCAGCTGATGGAGCCGGAGTGGCTCAGCAGGGATGCTCCAGCCCTTCTCCTGCGTGGGAACCTGCGCTTGGCTCTGGCACCTTTGATCTCCCCTGCCACCAATGCGCTCCCTCCCTCACTGCTTCTTGCTGTCACCTTCCCTGGCTCACCTCTTCTCCCTTCCCTTTCATGCCTCCATTGGCTTCTTTGTCCCCGCTGTGGGCAATGGGAACAGCACAGCCAGGAAGGAGCTGGTGTTTAGATTCAGACAAGAAGTAACATAAGGCGTAATGCAACCGGAAAGGTGCGGGCAGATGGAGAGGGGCGGCAAGAATATGTGGCTCTCCATCTTCATTACAAAGCTCGTGTCTGTGGTCTTGTTTCTGTGCTGCTTGCTGGCAAGGGAGGGATGGCCAGAGAGCAGAGATGAGCAGGGAGGGCTTTGTTTGCAGGCAGCAAGGGTTATTTCTGCTGGGCAGCGAGGCAGGGAAAAGCAAAAGGGAATTTCTTAGCATGGGAGCTGGGGGATGTGGGAGTGTGATGCGATGGAAGACCCAAAAAGGACAAGAGGGGATGCTCTCCTTGATGCAGCACTGGGAAATGCCTTGCCAATGCAAGCTGTATGTTCACCCTGGGTGCTCTGGAGAAAGGAGAAGTGAATGGGGGTGTTTGGGAGCACAAGAAGGCATGTGGCTGATGCTGGTATGACTGTAGAGTCAGGGGATTTGTCTTGGCTGCTGAGATGGAAAGTGGCATGGGGCCACCTTGCTTGGAGAGGGCTGAGGTGTGGAAGAAGGTGGAGACCTTTCTAGCATGGAGTGAAGGATGTGGAAAGATCAAACATGGGCTGTTGGACTGGTGGCAGCGCTCTCTCCTCCCCAAAGCAGCAGCTTGTCTTTGGCCTGGCAGAGGGGAGGGTTGGGGGGTAACTTGGGCTCAGCTCCGAGATGACAGGACAAGCTCTGAGAGAAGTAAACCCATCCTCCAAAGAAGAGAGAAGACCTCAAAACTGTTTTTCCCAAGCTAGCCAAATGAAGTGACCACATGAAACCTTCCAATTTCATCTTATTGTTTATTTTTCACAGGGGCCTTATATTTATGCCCCCTTAACATCCATGCTGTTAAAGCAGCCTTATTAGGATGCTGCCCTTCACCAAATAACTCTGCTCTCAAAAAAGAGCATTAACGATTCAACAAATAGCTGAGAATTGGGATTGATCCTAACCTCCCATAAATGGGAGTACCTTCCCCCATTAATCAGCCTTGGTTTTCACTTACAGGATGATGGCCTCAGTGCTACACTTCTTCAGGACTAAAAGCACGTTAAATATTTATCACAGCTGAGTATTCACTTCCCCCTCTATTGCCAACTAAGATCCACTGCTTAAGCCCACGTCGGCTTGACAGGTTGCGTAGTGAGGTGGCATGCCATTAGGAAACCTCTTGTGCCAACGTGCTCCACTCATTTGCTGCACTAAGCACAGAGAGATGGTGGTATCTCTCATCTTGAAGCATGGTCAGCATGGGACTGTATTATAAAGTCTCTCCACCAGCATTTGCGCTAGTAAATTAAACATTGCCTGGGTTTGCTCTCTAGCAGAGGCTGTGGAGCATCCACACTCCTCCACATCTCCTTTAACCTCCCAAATAGGATTCTGGCACTCAAACTGCTCTGTAGGAGCAAGCCCTGGACTGTGCTGAGGCTTTGCCCCATGCCAGGGGCGGCGTTAGCAGTTCAACGGGCGCCTCTTCCCATTGCGGTGCCTGGAGACGTTCCTCAGCTTACAGCCGCGCTCATGGCTCCTGTGTCGTCCTCCTGCGCTGAAAGGATGCCGGCAGTGCTCTGCGTTTCCCTGGAGTGCAAGGAAAGAGCTTTTATTGCCTTGCGAGGCTTGAAATGACGGCAGGGTGTTTAGCGGTCCAGTTGGTCTAAACATATGCAGGTACGTCCTTGGTAATTGTGCCAGGTGTGCCATAGCATTGCAGACAGCGTCTGTTTTAGGAGCATTTCTGAAAGCTGCCTTTCCTTTTTGCTTTCTGGTCTTGTGCCAGCATTTTTCCAAAGACGGCTCTGACTTTTGAGAGTTGCCGATAAACCTCAGAGGTTGAAAAACACACGGGCTGCTCCACACCGCTGCCCTGGGGTGCTGCTGCGAGCAAGTCCTGAGCCCTCCCGAGCAGCGATGCTCCCACCCTGTTTAGCTGCTGAGGAAAAGCTCGCTGCGATGCCGGAGGGAGTTTTCTTCTGCAGCGGACTCAGGGCAGACTCCGCTTGGCCAACTCCAGCAGCTGAGATTGAGCTGTTGTTGCTGGGTTAGTGCTTGGGTATTATTTTTTTTT
>NW_009649457.1:930389-935930 GCF_000708025.1 Charadrius vociferus | reverse complement strand
CCCCCCCCCTCCCCCTCCCCCGCCCCCAGTTTGAGTTACTGATGTGCGCAGCCTTGTTATAGCCGTTTACACGTACAGGCGCACAATGTGTTTCATTATCTGTGTATCAAACTTGTTTTGCTGCTGTCACGCACCAGAAAAGTTAAACACGTCTGATCAAAGGCATGTAAACACAGCTTCAAAACAAATGCCCTCGAGTCCTGCCAAAAGCACAGAGCTGTCTCCGAGCAAACCCCGTCTCATATTCCCCCGCCTGCGCCTCCCGCTCCTTCTCCGAGCGGGTGTGCGATGCCACCTGGTCTCAAAGAGCTTTGTGGGCTGCCGTTCATGGCAGGGAAGGGTTGCCCACCGGCCGAGCAAACGTCAGCGGGGTTTTGCACTGAGTGAGGTGTCCGGGGAGGCGGAGAGCAGAGCCTCGGCCATGAGGCAGGAGGGAAAAACTTGCTGCATCTTTGCACGTGCGAGATATCAAACCCTAATAGCAATGTGCTGCAAGCACCAGTGGGTCAAGGGAGAGGAAAGCATGGTACAAGTTGGCTGAAAATAAAGGTGCTGAGTGTGTTGGTTGGTTTTTTTTTCCATGGGGCTCCAGCTGGTGTGTTACCTTGATGGGGAAGCTGCAAGACGAGGGGTGTGCTCCTAAGGCTGCTGCTACCTATGCTCCCAGGACATCACTCTGGGGTTGGGGCTTGGCGGGAAGCGGAGGCATCTAGTTGCATCCTTCAACCCCCTCTCACTGCAAGCGGGGTGAGAGGGGCTGGGTGGAGGGATTGGGGGTGTTCCTCAACCAGGAGCTAGTTTTGTTCTGCACGGGTGGGCAGGGAGGGGTGAGGTGGGACTTGCACCCCTATCTCAAGGGCCCTGATCTCCCATGAGGTTGCTAAAAGATGGGGGATGCTCTTAGTATCTATAGTTATGGACAAGTCAACTTTTCATCTTATCCTGGCCTCTGGGAGAGCTATACGTGCATCTTAAATGAGAATGGAAATCTGTTGGCTTTTGCAGCTTCCGAAGGCAGGTGTTATCAGAAAACACTAGCTCCTTTCAAATCTGCCAAAATCCTATTCACGGCTTGGCTACGGGCACGACCAGCGAATAGTTTGGGAATTCATGAGCTTGCGAACTGACCTAGACTCTGCAAATGAGTTGCCCAAGGTCTTTGCCAAATGCCTTTGAATAATGGACGTGTCAGAACCAGATGGGGTTGCAAATGGCGGGTTATTAGTGCCCACTGCCTGTGCCAAGCGATGCCGCACGTGTGTGCAAGCGAGCGGCACTGCTGCGGGCAGGGCTCATCCCCGGAGCGTGCAGCTGGGTGGCTGCAGGTAAGATGATCCAATGGGTCTCCTTCAAAGCCCCTAACTGTGCTAACGGGGGAGATAAAAACACAGTTATCCCCCCGTATTGCTGCTGGACAGTCCCGGGCAGGCTGCAAAATGCCCTCCAGGCAGCGGGGACATGGTCAGAGGTTAACAACGGTGTCAGCCTTCATAAATCATCCCTAATGAGACTTGGGGAAAGTGTTGGGTTGGAACCTCTGATGCACAGCTGTGCTGAGTTGTCTTTCCTTTGGGCTTTTTCCCCATTTGGTTTTTAGTGTTATCTGGGTGAAAATTTGTGAGGTTGAAGGTGCTGGAAGCTCTCCCACTGCTCCGGGTGGCGAGGGGTCCTGGGCTCTGCCCAGCCCCTGTTGCAGGCAAGGGCTGGCTGATGTGCTTCAGACTAGATAAATTTTACCCCTTTTTTTTGTCCCTAAGGAAGTAGTTCGTGCATCCCTAGAGTGCCAGAAACCATAGATGGGAGAGTATTGCCTGGGTCCTGGTGCGGAGGAGCAGCATGCTGTGTGCTCGCTGGTGCTGGGGTTGGGATGGGTAGAGCCCGAGTAACAAAACCTGGCTGAGCCAGCGATGCCCATGGGCAGCGTCCTGTTCAGCCACCCGACAGCCAAAGGGCTGCAGGGACCTTATCTGGAGGTGTCCTCCCAGCTTTTCTCACCGGCCTGGGGACCGCATCATGGATATGCTGTCAAGCCCAAACGCTTCGCCCGGGAGAACCCCGTCCAGGAAACGGAACCCTAAACAAGAGGTTTGCAAGGGGAGAAGAAGCAGAAAGGAGGTTATTGGGGTCCCCACCAAAGGCCACCCCTGGGGCTGGTGGTGGTGGGCTGCTCTAGACCGTGTGTGGTCCCTGCGAAAGCTGCCAGCCACCGACCGGGACACTGGGAGGAGTAAAGCAGGGTACAGTGAATATTCCCTCCGATTTATTATTTATAAAGTACTGTCACAGCTCTGGAAGTGTTGGGACTCTCAGAAAAGCTGTAGGAATGTACTAATTAAAGAACACAATGGGAATGTAAATTGGGAAAGCTCCCCAGGGGGAAGCAGCCCTGGGGGGAGCTAATTTGCCAGTCCTCACTCCTCCCCTGCAAGCTGGCTGAGACACTGGAGCAATTAAGGAGGAATTTGAGTGTTAAATATAATCTGGAATTGTGTTTTTGGCTTTTTTTTTTGTAATTGGTTTATTTTTCTCTTGGGTAACTGTGTTTCCAATTCTGTAATTGGGACTTTAACCCTCTGCTCTGCTCTACAATAAGGGCTGGTTTTGGCGGGGGCGGGAGGGGAAGGTGCTGCTTGTTTGGTGTTGAAAACAGATTCGGGTTGACTCCGCCAGCACCAAGGTGGCAGGTCACCTCCTTGGAAGTGGTAAAGCTGGATGGAGTGGTCCCACGGATGGCACTGTGGGATCTTTGCAGCCCAAGACAAATTTGGAAGGCTCATGGAAGATCACTTTGGGGGCTGCTGTAGCTGTGAACTGGTGGGATGAAGGAGATAAGGCACCAGAGCTGGGCTAACCAGAGCCGATCTGGTCACGGACAATCCCTGGCTCTGGAATAAAATATCAGTTGTTAGAGTCATCTCCTTATACCCATCCTAAGAGTATGGCTTTTTTGGTTGGTCCTTTTGCCTGCGTGTTTCTCTTCTCCATAGACTGAGTTACTCTTTTGTGCTGTTGTCACTCGTCTTGCCCTGCTCGGGAAATATGTGTGTTTGGTATCATTTGAACTGTAGCTAGTAGGGTAGACTCAGGGTTGTGGCTGTGATATATTTGTCTTTTAATGTAAACTTTTATGTGGTCCAGGGCAAGAAGACAAACAAGGAGACTCCATCAGGGATAGAAGATGAAGTAAAAACATGCTGAGGCTATGGTGGTCTGCAAGGGGTGACCATCAGCTCATGTGCTGCTTGGTGTTGGGTTTGTGTGACAACTGTGTCCCTGTGGCTGGGTTTGCAGTTGAGCAAAGGGTTTGGGGTTTTTTGGTTTCCATCGTCTTGAGTGGACCCTTTAGTGCACATGTTGTTGTTGGAAGGTGTCCTCAAAACTCATAGAAGGGCTTTGAGAAGAGAAGCCGGTGTGGGGGTTTCGTGTGATGGCTTGGCTGCTGGATGGTTTTAAGGTGATGCTCCCAGTGGCCGTCAGGAGCCAGCATATCGCAGCGTCCTCCTCCCTCTCTCACTTTTATTTTTCTGATTAACTTGAATATTTATTCTCTTTTTTCAATTGGCATTAGTTGCCTGAGATTCTGAGCCGTTGCTAGCTCCTGTTGGCAAGGGTTAGAGGGCTTTCTAAGCTGAAACGGGAAAATATAAAAGATGTACTTATGTGATATGAGTACCCTCAGAGCAGTGGGATCTTGTGTGGCTGTGGGGGCTGACGTGCTCTGGATAAACTAGTGCTTTGCCATACAACAGCATCCCCGGTCCTAACCCTGAAAAGCCTGAATCAGCCCGTTGCACAGCACAGCATCTCTCTTCCCTCCTGGGGATACTGGGGAGGGAAGCCCCCATCTGCCCAGCCTGCTGCAGCCGATGGTTTCTGCTGCCACCGGACCAGACCCCATCCCCAGGGTCAAACCATGATATCCCGTGGCCTCGACGCTGTGGCTGCTCTGCGCCGGCCTGGCGGCTCTTCATCTCCTCTCCCCATCTGGATCCAATAGCTGCATGTGGTGAAAAGTCACACCGAGCCCAGGAGCCTCGTGAGAGCCCCTTCCCGGCACAGGCTGGGGCTGGGCGAGCTGCTCCCCAGCCGGGGCAGGAGGGGTCACCTGGTGGGGCTGTCACCATGGCCCACATGTCCCACCACGGTCTGTGTCTGCCACTGGGGACAAATGAGCCGCAGGGTTTCATCAGCGTCAGGAGAATCCCCGCCAGGATCCGGAGCACTCGCAGCAGTTTCCCCTCTAAGCCTGCCTGTATTTATTGCCATTTGTTCTGGTTTATTTTTCCAAAAATAAAAGTTGGTTGAAGTAGCACAAAAGCTTGGGAGGAAACAGGCTGAGTGAGCCTGGGGAAACAAAGATTTAGAGATCGCGCTGGATTCCCCCTCCTCCTCACCCCCGTCTCCAAAAAATATGTGGAATTGTGGAATTAAAAACCCTCCCATCTTTATTTACTGTAGGGCCTACAGACTCCATTTGTTGCCTGCAGTGAGTAGTCTGGGGAGGCAAAATAGGAGAAAGCTAGTATTTTCCCTGTGTTTGAAGGTGGGGAGGGCAGAGCTGGGAGCACCTTCACCCATCCTGGGCTCCGCATCTCTGGAGCTGGGCTGAGAAGCTGCCGTGGAGCCAGGAGCTTGGCCCGGGCATCCCGAATCGCTGGCTGGTCCTTTGTCTTCCTCTCCCGCCTGCACCAGGGACGGTCTTTTGGGGACTGGACTGGGACCTACCACCACATGGGGTCATGTCCAGGCTTCTACATGGCATTTTCCTGTGCGACCTCCAGCCAGATCGCCCCTGGGCATCCAATTCCCCCCAGATCTGGCACGGATCATTCTCCCTCCCTCCCTCTCTCACCATCTGAAGTTAGTTTCCTCTAGATGACAGAGGTCAGGAGTACTCGGGTGCTGACTGATCAGCATGTGCTTTCCTGGATCGGGGCCTCGCATTCCTCCTGCCTGTCCCACTGGATTTGGGATCCCTCCTGGGTTGCAGCGCTGGGGGGATGAAACCCGCGCAGGGCAGTGGAACCCTCTTGCCTGCAGTCACTACTGGCAGAAAAACTAGTCTCGATTGCAAGGATAAATTAAAACCCGGCAGCAAATGCTATCTGCTGGTCTGGGTCAGGCTGACGGTGGCTATCAGTGCTCAGTCCTACCCCGAGCCAGCTCGTTTAACACGCTGGTCTGTGAGGCGGCAGCTTCCCGCTGGGAAACAGCCCTCGGCTTCGCTTGTCCCGTCTTTGGGCAAGGAAAAGGCTTCCTGGAGGCAGGGGGTCTGCGATCTCAGCCGGGGGGTCAAGGTAAGTCACCTTCTCGGCAGGGTTGTTTGCACAGCTGCGGGTGGCCGTGCCCGCTGCAAGAACTCCGCATTCTTCCTTGCGCCGAATATCCGGGACAGGCATCCCTCTGCGTTCAGCGCGCTTTCATTTCCGTCGGCGAGCTTGGGAAGCGCGCGAGACCCTGGTGTCTTCGCCCTCGCTGGCCCGTGCCGCATCCCAGCGCCGGGGCTGACTCCCATCCCGCTGCCGTTTTTGCCTGGCTGGG
>NW_009649457.1:921944-930149 GCF_000708025.1 Charadrius vociferus | reverse complement strand
CTCTCCTGCCTCCATCACCCCAAAACCCTAGCGCCAAGCCCAGCTCCCTGCTAGCAGTTGCTGTGGGATTTTCACGGCTTCTCCCTGTTTTTTTCCTGCTTTGCAAAGAGCTTTAACGCTGTTTGTCCTGAAACTCGGCAAAAGTGGCAAGCCTCGCGCAGACAGCGCGCCGGGGCAGCTGCCCGTGCTGGCCCTGGGATTTACTACAGGCAGTTTATTTTCCCAAGGAAGTTAGTTTCCAAGATAGCATCTGGTTTTTATGAGGTCTGATCAAATAAGGTGGTATGTGTATGAGCAAGGGGGGGTGGTGTTTTTATGTTTGTACATGTATTTTTAAAGTTTTATAAATAGCGGAGTAATGAGTTGCTTGCTCCTTCCAAAACTGCATCTCTTGTGACCATGGTTTTGCTGAAATTGTTACAGAATCCAGAAAGCAAGCTGTTTTCTCTGAGACGAGAAATGGGCAGTATAGATGCTCCTACCTTGCAACATATACATATTAGCAGTAGGTGCTGTTATTTTCAACACCAGGGCAGAATTATTCTTCAGGTGCCTCATCCACAGCATGGGAGGCAGTCAACCACAGAGGTTATGGGTGAAAACGAGATACTTCTGCAAGCAACTTGCTGGCCCGCCGAAGCTCTTCAGCAAATAGTAAAAGAGACGTAATGCGTTCTAGGGGGCTTGGACTCAGTTTGCAAATAATTTGCCAATAAAAAAAAAGGTTAGAAGTTTGAATTTGCTTTTGTGGGCTGAGCTGGAGAGAGAAGCTACACGCAAGCTTCCAAAAGGACCCTGGGCTTTCATCGGTGCGCAGCAAGTCCTACATGGAAAAAGGAGTAGATGGAAATCCGCTGTGGAGCTGCTTCTGCTTGCATTTGTTTCTTTTATACCCTCAGTTGAAACAAAGGAAAAGAGAAATGAAAGCGCAGCTCTCAGGTGTTAGATTTTGGAGGAATTTCTTGCAATAAAATTGGTGAGGAAAGGAGGAATGGCTGAAAAATATTGTAGCGGTAAAAGACGGGACTCTGCTGTCTGCAGCCCTTTCATTAATGGGTGATTAATAAGTGATGTGCTAATGGTGTGTGGAGACCTGGTTACTTGTGGCTTCCCATCTTGGCAGGTTTAAAAGCATCTACATAGTGATCTTGTCTCATTTACATTTTAATACTATCATCTCACCTCTTCCTTTTCCCTTTTTTCCTCCATGTGCATCCCTTTCACTCTTCCTAGGTTGGCTGCACCAGACCAGGTGAGCATCATCCCATGGCGTAGGGTTGTCTCCTCCATGGGAAGCCTGACCAGCAGAGTCCAGCCAGGTGGACCACCAACATGCTCATCTTCTCCAGGTCCCACCAGTGCTTCAGCCAACCGCGCAACTCACAGGCATAAAACCACCCCAGTGAGACCTGCCCTCCTGTTGGTTTTCAGAGCAGCTTTCCCCTTTCCCCCTGCCTTTACAGAGGCACGTCTGCTTGTCTGGATGCGAGCGCTTAATCCCCTCTCCCGCGGTGACCCCCGCGGAGCCCACCCTGCCGACAGAGATAACACCGTGCCGCAGCCGCCCCTCGGCACATCCCCGGCTCCGGGATTTGTTTTTCATTTCCTCTTGCTCTCCCCTCTTCCCCCCTCTGTGAGACGTAAGGGTCTGGCAGCAGATCCTGTCGCCCCGTTTGCTTTCCTGCAGAGAATCATTTCTTCGGGGTGTTGTGTTAGCGGTGACGGGGTCTGAGCCGAAGCCACTGGATGTCTTCTCAGAGAAGACATGAAAGCAAATCTGTGCTGCGTGCCCTAACCTCCTGCCTCCTCGCTGCTCCCCTGGGGACCACCACCACCTTCCCCAGCTCCTTCCTTTTTTTTGCTCTTCTGTGCACTTTAGTTTTTCTTGAAAATTTTTAACCTATTCCTGGAAACTTGTAACAGAAAGGGAAGACAAAATGTCAACCCTGGGAGACAGACTGACAGCATAGCTGGTATTTCCATTACTTTAGAGCAAGCCAGCATTAGCTGGAACCAGGATTTTCTTTGCAATATCAGAAAAGCATTACCTACATGCAAAAAAAACCCCACAACCCAATCCACCCCCCCAAAAACGAACAACCCAAACAAACCCCACCTTTCTGCTGAGATGTAGGATTACCAGCTGATTTAGCATCTGCACCCCAGCTTTGTTGTTCAGCTAAACCTATGTCCCGGCGTCATTGCCGTCATTTCCAGTTTGGTGCCAGCTGTCCTGCAGGCATCTCTGAAACATTGCCCACGTTATGAGAATATGACACTGTGTTCAGGCAGCGGCTTTTATGAAGATCGGAGCTGCCGGTCAGAAGCGGCTGATATTTCACACGACGAGTTTCTCCCCTTTCTGCTTCAGGAATTGCCAGTTCGCGTAGAGGGGGAGGATTTTGGGGATATGAAGCTTGGGGGGGTGGTGGAGGGGTGTGCACGCACGTTTATAAGGAAGGTGGGAGAGAAAAAGCCTTTTGATAGCTCAGCAAAGGGCCTAAGAAAATACAGCCCTGAGCTTTGATTGAAAGCCTGGGTGCTGCTTTACCAAGAAAACGCTACTTGCTGTTGTTTGCACTGCTGCGAGTTATTTACCCAGTGCCTCCTGCCAGCAAGTGTTGACATCGCTCAGGAGCAGCTCGCCCAGCGTTTTCGGCAGCAGGAACCTGACTCGTGTTGTTGTTTCTGGCTGCCGATGAGGCGCCCAGCCCTGTCTCCCGAGGGTGAGGATGGCAGGATGAAGGCACTGGGCTCCCTGCAGCTTCAGGGAGGGCAGCTGCTGGGCAGGTGTCTCCTGCTGTGGCTTTTTCTGGGGACGTAGTGTTGTGCCCAAAATCTTTCCGGGGCTCTTAGTGCGAGGAAGGAAAACACATCCTTCTTTGTGTCCCTTTGCACCCCCTCCACCTTGGCTTGCTCAGCTGCGGTCCTGCTGTCTGCAGGGGACAACTCCGATGCTGTGAACGAGTAGCACCGGGGTGAGGACTGTCTTTCTGCACCCAATCTGCCGAATGCACGTTCACGTCCGAGTTCAAAGCCATCTTTCTGCGAGCGTTTCGTAAGCTGTGCTGCTCCCATGCGCCTTTCTTACCTTTAGCTGAAATATTTCTGGAAAACAGATGCAAACTCTTCATGGGAAATTACAGCAAGGTATTTGCTCCGTTCTGGACACGCATTGCGGAGGAGCAAGCAGTGCCTCGCCGTGACCCAGGAGCCTCCTCCGCTCAATCATCTGCCCATACGGAACAACGGAGCAGATAAGAGATAGCTGCCTTATGTTGCACACTTGTCTTTTCCCAGCCTCTCATTTGGGATGAGGTGAGCATAAGCAGGGATTAGTTTGTTAAGCTGTGACAGTTCATTAAACTTCTTGGACTTTTTCTCTGCGTTTCCTCTCCAGACACGGCTGATGGCTGAGCCGGGAGTGAGTGTGTGTGTGTGTATGTGTGTGTGCAGATACTTTGGGACAAGACAGGCAGCAGACATTTTCATGATTTTATTTTCCAAACACCCTCGTCTGTTTGCAAAGTCTGTCGAGTGCCTGCAAGAACTGTTGCCTTTCAGATACTTCTGTTTTGAAAAGCCTGTGGAAGCGAAGTTCATTTTTCTTGGCTATTTTTTTGCCTTGAAGTGAGCCTCTTTTTTGTTAGAAACTGATGGCTGAGGCTTAGATGTGTAAAACTTGGTGAAATTAATGGGAGCCGTGCCCCGAATCTCCTGTGCGGCTTTTAAATCCTCTGACTTATAAACAAGGAGTCTAGTTTGCAGCTGGCTTTCAAGTCTACCAGAGGAAAACCCAGAAGCCTGAAGGTAAAATGAGAGGGATGCTCACAAGGAAAGGGAAGAGAGCGGTGGTGCCCTGTTCCTTGATTAATGCCTTATTGCGTTAATTGCCGTGCAAAGAGTGGGGTCGGAGCTTGCGGGCATCCCTGGGTGAAGAGTGTCAGGACACGGCAGGGCTGTGCCGGTTGGGTATCACCTTCACACCAGCGCCTTTTGGCTTTGAAGCCTGTGTAACGCCATTGTTTGGGCTTTGCAAGGAGACTCCAGCTTGCAGGACTCACTTGGACTCTGGCAAAGGGTTTGGGGTGCCCTGTTGGGTAATCGTGCGTGGGAACGTGCTCCCGGTTGTGTTTTTCCCAATGTGAAAAAGTCGTCGTTGAGGGGAAATTATTTGCATGCGGAGCTGTGCCACCCCACAGCGGGTTTCACCCTGCACGGAGCACCGAGGGGGCAGCTGAAGGGAAGATGTGTGAGCATCTCTGTGTAGCCACAGAAATCTCATTTGATCCTCAGTGGTGGGAAAGGAAACGGAGCAATAACCCAGGACAGTTTAATAGAGTTTGGGTGAAATACGGTTGTTTTTGTAAGCTGGTCTCTGTGCAGTGAGGGCTCTTTAGCCCGTTTGTTGTGCTTGGCTCTCCTCTGGATGTTGGCACCAGCTGCTCTGCAGGTGCACATGTCTTTGGCAGGAAGGAGCTGGGATTTGGGGATTTGCCTTGGTTGGAGGGCGGGGGCGGGGGGGGAGAGAGAAAAAAAAGCAATGAGAGATGATGTTTGTGTCTTGCAAGTGAGGAAGATGTGTTGGGGAGGGGGAAGGACACAGCCTGGGGTTCAGTCTCATGCCAGAGAGCCAACTGGAGGGCAGGGTCCTCTCCTGGTGGCTCCTTCTCCCTTCCCCAGGACAAAGCAGGAACAGATCCTACAGGCTCTGTGGCTGCAGAGCCTGGATGAGGCCAGCTTCTGTGAGCAAAAGTTTGCACCAGAGCTGAAAGCATCTGAGACAGGGACCAATAGCAAGTATTGCCTGTAATGTCCCCAAAAGCTTGAAAACTTGGGGGCGGGAGAGGGGGGCATTTCCAGAGCTGAGCCCATGGGGATGCAGAGAGAAGACATTTTTGGAGGTGCTTGCCCTGCACCTCCTGATTGTTTTCACCTTTGCTCTCTCCTTCCTGTCTTTTGCTGTGGCAGTGGGTCCTGGAGACCGACACCCCGACGGGGCAGAGCCCAAACCCCAGGTGCCCCTGAGGAGGCGGTGATGCTGTTTCACCCTCCCGGCAGAGGGACTGGTAGGAGAGGCTGGGGAGCCCCCCCACCCCCGCAGCCCCTGGGCAGGAGCTGTTTGGTCCAGGAGGCAGAGAAAGGGAAGAAGCTGATGTTTCCCCTCGTGAAACCCTGCAGTCGAGCCAGGAGCAGCAGACCTCTGCACGCTGGCAGGGGCCCAAGGCGTCTTTGCTTCCTGCCACCCTTTCAAATTAAGCAAACGATTCATTTTATTTCTTTAATTTTCCAAATGGAAGTGAATTGGCCGCACTGGCAGGTGCCTGATTGACGTTACAGAGAGGATGCGAGCTGGGGGCCGGGGGGGTTGGGCTTGCCACTCCATGCCTGCCACCACCCTCCCAGCAGCTCCGGCAGGGACCCAGACCTGCCACTTTGGGCACAGGGGCCACTTTGTCCTCCACAAGATGCCCAGGTTTCACGCCACAGGTAAAACCATTCCAATGCCGAGCTCCTGCGAGGTCCTTTCGGGGCAGAGAAGGGAGCCGTGACACCCCCCGCTGCCCCCTATTAACTCCTGGCGTTGGGTGTTTTATGAGCGTGGCTTTTCCTCTTGCTTTTATTATGCTTTGCAGAGCTTGTCTCATGCATCTGCTTAGTCCGCGGCTTGCCTCAAGAGGACACTGTCAATAAATGGCACCTCCTCCACCGGTGAAGAGGACCAAGTCCTCCCCTGCAAAGAGGTTTTGGGGTGGGATGCTCTTGCAGGGGACCCACGGGGACGGCCATGCACCCTGCCCAGCCCAGCCCCACCACTGCACCCTTGCTGCAGGGCTAGGCACCCGTCTGGGGGCATACATCTGCACCCCTAAATCTGCACCCCTAAACCCTCCTGGCTCTGCTCAGGGATGCAGGGCTCTCTGTAGAGCTGGCTGCAACTCCCCGTGCAGGGAAATAAGTGCTGGGAGATGGCGAGGGGAAGATTATCCCTGCTACGTGGCAGCGATTATCAAATCTATATACGCTGCATCAGTGAAATGAACGGCAGCCGGTGGCTCGCTGCCGGAGTGCGTGGCGTGTAATTAAGTCTAGCTCCCCAATCTCTGTTAAATCTCAAAGATCCTTTCCTAATCTTGGGCACCGCTGTCTCTCTTGTGGCTTTTTCCCCCTGCTGCTGTTTTTCTCAGTGCTGTCTTTCCCCTCGGCTGCCTTCCCCTGTCTCCTGGTGAGCGGCAGTGGGATAGAAATCATCCCCCTGAGCTGGGCTGGGGTGCTGGAAATGCAAAACCTCAGGGTTTTCAGGCACCATTGGCTGTCCGGGAGCTGAATCCCACTGCGTGGTGCTCCTGTATGCCCAGGGCTTTTTCACCTTCCCTCCATCTCCCCTTGGCTTCTCCGCAGGGTCCCTGTGCAGCTCCGGGGGACCCGGCAGCCCTGGTTGAGCTTGCAACCTTTGAGCTGCTCCGCTGGGGAGCAAGAGAAGCGTGGCTGTGTCATGGTGATGATCCCAGCCTGGGTATTAAAAGCAGCAGTTTAATTGGCCTTTTGAGGCGGGAAAGAGCAATTCTCATACTCACCTCACCTGCTCTCAGGAAAGCAAGCCCCCCTCGGCTGGAAACACACCGTGTCCCTGGGACACATGCTTCTCTTCCTCTGCTTGGCAAAGATGTCACCAGCACCCAGGCTGTTTGTGGCAGTGGGGAAACTGCGTCACAGCATGCCAATGCGATGCATTCGGGGCTGCTCAGCCTGTGTCCCAGGCCAGCCGGACTCCCGGCAGGGCAGGGATGGGCTGTGGGATGGGGGAACCCACAGCATCCCTGTGTCAACCACTCGGCGCGATGGGGTGCTGCCAGCCGCACCCCCTCTCTGCAGCATGCCCCTCTGTCCCAGCAGCCAGGGATCAGCTCTGCAAGGGCTACAAGCCCCCCAAAAAACTGAGTCTCTGCTCTCCCCAGTGCTCTGCCCGTGGAGGGCACCATCCTCCTGGCTTTTGTGCAAAACCATCAGCAGTTTGGAAGAGGACGGGCAAAACATGAGCTGTCTGGGAGCTGCGTGGCAGCCGGAGGGATGCAGATAAAAGCTCCGCTGTCTACCACCGAGATAAATTTCATCTCTGGCTAATTCAGGGGTGAAAAGGAAACTCGGCAGCTGGGTTTTGTAATCTTGCGCGGGCGAGGTTTTCTGGGAGATGCTGGAGCTGGCTCATTTTTACGTGGGCATTAGGGATGTGACAGCTTAATTGCGGAGAGTTCTCCAGAGGGGGAGCAGTAATCAATAGGTGTTGGGTAAGGCACTCGTTTTAAGATAAAGTCTATTTGTTAAATTATAATCATTTGTCTCCTTGCAGCCTCAAAAGCAGTTAATTGTGAGCGGCTCAAAGGGGTGGCGTGGTCTGCCCCAGCCTGAAGTCCGAACACCGGCCGTGCCCTTCGGATGCCCGGGATGGAGATGGCTGGTGGTGCTGCCGGCTAGCGGTGCCGCTGCTGCAATTCATGCAGGAGGGACCCGAGCTCCGGGGGAGGCTGAAGGTTATGAATTCAAGCCCTTAAGCGTGTCCTGTAATCCCTTTTCTGGCCCGGAGGAGCGGCAGCCTCTTCAATTACCGGGGCACGGAGGGCTGCGGGGTATGCGTTTCCCAAAGGCCAGCCCGAGGCTGCAGGGAGAGCGGCCAAAAATACTCGGCTTATTTGGGAACCGTGAGGACTCGCCTTACAAGGCTGGAGAGTAGTTTGTTAAACATAAAAAAAAAAAAAAAAACAACAAGAACCCACCACAGGACTAGAGGCTGAGTTTTGCACGCTGGATTGGAGGGGATGCCTCGTCAGGCTCCCTGGAGCCAGCGCTGCTCCAGATGTGCATGCACAAACCTCCTCACTCCTGTCCTGGTCCAGCTGGGACATGGCTCTCCTGGAGCTGGTGCTGTTAAGGCTTTGCTCACCGGAGCCTTGGGCTGACACGGTCTGAGCTTAGAGGCACGTTGCAAACAAGGAGAAGCTTCAAGGGGATGCTGCTGCTGCTGGATGGCTTTGGGGAGGCGGCTTTGGTGCTGCATGGCTGGACGGATGATTTCCCCTGGCTGGTGGATGTTGTAGACTTGCTGTGTGCTTGTGGCAGCGCCTGGCCCCACAGCTCGTTGGGCCACTTTGGGAGGGGGGGGATCCAGCCGGTCACGCTGCACACCCCTGTACACAGCTACCAAAG
>NW_009649457.1:920006-921919 GCF_000708025.1 Charadrius vociferus | reverse complement strand
CACTTTGGTAGGGGGTGGATCCAGCCGGTCACGCTGCACACCCATGTCCAAAGCTACCAAAGGAGGATGGGACAGCTGGGGGTGATGGGGACCACCCACAGGAACCGTGTCCACCAGCCCTGTACAAGCTCCCCCCAGAACAAATATATCTGCATGCATGTGTATTTTTGCAGGAGGTAGGAAGGTCTGGGCCAGTGCTTTGCTGAGGGCATCCTTTATTTTTCTGTTTGTTCTCTCTGCCTTCTCTGGCCCTTCCTTTGCTCCCCAGCTGCATGAGCACAACCTGCTGCCACCCGGTGAGACCTGCCTGCTGCTGTGCATCTCCTTGGGCTGGGAGATCTCCCCGGGCTGTTTCCCTCCCTGCCTGGCGTTGCCCTACCCAGCTCCTCACGGATGCATTCACACAGCCGTCCTTGGCACTGGTACCTGCAAGCAGCAAGGGGCTGGGGAGAACAGCATCGAGATAAGGAAATTAGGCAGGAGAGGCTCTTTATGAAGCAAGTGGTGGGATGTTCTCCCCGTCTGTCACTTGTGATACCTGCTGCGTTGCGATCAGATGGACGGCGTTCAGAGCATCCTACAGAGGTCTCAGGAAGGAGCATGCGGAGCAGGTTTAATGCTTTGCTTTGGGTCCACACTGCGATGGTTCAGCTGGGAGGCAGGAGCAGGTGGGGGCTGGATTCTCCTCCATCTCCAAAATGGGGTTCAAAACTCGATGGAGAAAAGCCCATGGCCCTGTGTCACAGCCCTTCAGCGCTGCCGGGGGTGAGGGCCCTATGGCCGTGGAGCACAGGCAAGCAGCAGCCACACAGGCAGACCTTGCAGAAGGGACAGGTTGCATTTCTCCTGCAAGGTGGTAGGGGCAAAAGAGGAGGCAAGGAGTCCTAACCCACTCAGCCACACCAGCATCTCTTCCTCAGCACCCTGGGGATGGCTAGGAAGCTCTCCAGGGAGGGCAGTACGTCGGCAGGATGGGAGAAGAGTTGCTCAGACCTTCTCTTGGTTGATAGGGAGTGAAGGTCTCTCTGCAGGGAGCTCAAGGTGGTTTCCTTTGCAGGCCAGCTAGCCAGCAGGCTAGCTCACCCAGGGCTTTCAGCTTTTTGCTGCCCTGTGCTTCCCTGTCTGCTTTCATCTTTCACTTATCCGTCCAAGCGTTGGCCCCTGGGTGTGATGCTTGAGGGTTTATCTCTAAAGTCTGCCTCCGGCAGCCGCTGGGCTTTGGGAGCTGTTGCTGGAGGCAGCAGGATCAGACCACTCCCATGGTCTCCGTAACCAACAGTGATCCTAGCAAAAAGTGTTCAGCCACCATTCCCGGACCTGGGAGCAGCATCCAGCCCTGCGTGAGGGCAGGCAGCTCTGGCACAGCTGAGCGTGGAGCAAGGTGGGCAAGGGATGCGTGCCGGGGTCCAGGCTGTTTGTTTGTCCTTCCAGGGCAGCCAGGGAAGTCCTTTGTGTGTGGGCAGGGTGCGGCGGCGGTGTGCGCCGGGCTTTGCGTTTGCACGTGCGAGTGGACGCGTGTGTTCGTGCACACACTTGCTGGGAGGGATGGGGAGGATGCCCACACCGTGCGCGCCCGGGGCGAGGAGGTGGTCATCTCTCTGCTCGCAGCCTCCTCGGCAGGGATGGAGGCACACACGTGACCGTCTCCGTGCCTTGCACGCCGTCCGCGTTGATCTCATGTGCTGAGATTCTCGCAGGCACCCAAAGGAGTCATCGAGCTGCGCGCCGATCACCGCGCGCTGCCAAAATCCTCTGGAATCTGCTCCCCTGCGTCGCCCCTTCCCAGGTCAGCATCGGGCTTCGCGGCAGCAGGTGCTGAAACCCGTCCCTCCTCACGACCTGCCTCCCTTGCTTTTCCAGCACATTTTCCGGAGGTCAGTCGTCCCCTCCCCACCGCTGGATTGCTTTCCTGC
>NW_009649457.1:884571-919314 GCF_000708025.1 Charadrius vociferus | reverse complement strand
AGCTCCGCTGGAGCCTGCACGCAGCCGCAGCCTGAAGTTTCCTGAGTGCTTTTCACCTCCTCGCTCATCCTCCTTCCCTTCTCCAGACCCTCGCTTTCTCCCCACTATCTTTCCCTGTTTCTCGTGTTCTCACCTTCCCTCTCCCTCAGTTCCCCTCTGTGCTTTTCATCCCTACGTCATTCACCCCATCACTCCGTGCTCTCCCCTCCCTACTCCCACTATTTTTGCCTTCCTCCTACCCCATCCCCTTTACCTCCCCGGCGCTCCCTCCGGCCCCTCTCTGCAGCAGGGTACCATTTTGCTCTGCAAACACCAGCTGCCGTGTTTTTCTTGCCGTGCAGCAAATGTTTCCGCAGCGCTGTGGAGATCGCCAGAGCTGCCGAACAAAAGGACCTTTTCATTTTAGCGGCGGGATGGAGAGCAGCGGCGATGCTGGTCTGAGGGGTTGGTGCTCAGGTGGCTCCCATGCCTGCATCTGGCCACCTCGTCACCATGGGCAACAGCCCCCCATCCCCAGCTGGAGAGCGGAGGGGGAAGCCCGGTGGTCTGAGAGTCGCTCTGGGTTTATTTGGAAACGCACGGCTTGTTTTCGTTTGTTCCCTTCTCCTGCTGCAAAACCGGTGTAATTGGAGCAGGAAATTAAACATTTGAAGCGTTAACGTGATAATCTGTCGGTTTAGGCTTTGGAGGGGGGCAGGGAGCTGGGAGCTGAGCACGCTGCTGCTGCCCAGCGTGCCGGGCGGGAGAGGGGACACAGCACGGGGGTTCCTGCCCAGCACCTCCCATCTTTCGCCCCAGCTGGGGAAACCACAGGGAGGGCTCTCCCTCAGCTGGCTCTGGCCTCAGGTGGTCTTTAGGCTCTTGGTGAGGATGGTTGTGTCTTTCCTTTGGTCCGCATAGCTATGCCTCATTGCCCATGCTGGTGGGACCAGGGCTGGTGTACGGCTGCACCCGTCGCCTGTGATGAGTTTCTCAGTGCTTTGCTGATGCTGCTGGGGGGCGAGCCAGCCTGAGACCTGAGCGTGTCTCACATCCCCGAGGGCACAGTTTGGGAGCGTTGAGATTGGAAAAGAAAAAAAAAAACAACACACACACACACAAAAAAGCTGTAAGCTTTCACAGATGCAACAAGGTCCTGGGAAAACAGCCCTTGTGTCCCTGGGGCAATAAACCCTGCGTGTAAAACTCAGTGAGGGAGGTTCAAGCTGGGTGCCAGGAGAGCTGATCCTCACGGGAAGGATGGGTCGATGTCCAAACCAGGCCAATAGGCTGGGGTGTCCACTGAAGAGCAGAGCAGACCCCCATCAGGATGGCTGTGCACAGGTGGTCCTGGGCACAGTGGAGGTTGTGATGCTCTGGGTGGGTTTGGGGACCAAGCATGCGATGGAGAACGGGTGTCCCGATTCCTTCCCTGAGCTCCTCAGTGGTCTATAAAGATGGCTGGCATGAACATATTATGTTTTTTTAATTCCTTTTTTATGTCAGGCTTGGATTGTCTAATAGACGCTTGCATTGTAATTTTTTACTTTAATAGGAATCATTTGTAGAGAGATCTGCTGAGCTCAGCATCCCGGCTGGAGCTTTTGCATTATCGAGAGTTGCTGTCTTTGCAGATGGATGAGTTTCAAGGATTTCTAAATACACAGGCCTATCTGTCTAAACAAAAGTTCAAATGCTGTGCAGTTCACTGGTTTGGAGCAAATGTCAAAGAGGCAGGACTGGGCTGTCACCGCTAAACAAACCTCTGTCCCATTTTCTTTTGCACTTTCCACAAAATCCTGCACAAATTTGGTGTGATCAGCCAGCGCGTTTCTGTTTACGGGGTGACAAACCAGTGTGGAGCAGAGCTGTGGGGTTTTTTCCACTGCTCAGGGTTACGAGAGCATTGGAGGGAGGAACAGTGCCGTAATTGCTATAAACCCCTTCCCTTTCCAAAAAGCCTTTCAGGGAGGAGACTCCTGACCTTTCCTGAGCAGCATCAGTCTCCGTTGGCCTGACATGCTGGCAGAGTTGATGCCTTTTCCTGAGGAACTTGGATGATCTTGGATGAAGGCAAAGGTTGTCCAGCGTGCCCTCTTCTCCTGGAGCAGGACTGGACATTTTCTCTGTCACCCCCGTGGATGCTTGTCTTGCTTTTTCCTAAATAATACCCCAAAACGAGGGCTCTGGAGCCATCGGCTGCAGAAGGAGGGTGAGATCCGTGTGTGTTTCATGGGTTTTAATGCGCTGCACCCTCTGAATAAAAAAAGGATCAGTTGTTTGATGGCAGAGATGTCACCAGGAGATGACTTGGGGTGGTGTTTAACTCCTGGCCTGGCCCGATGCCTTTCTCCCTTTGCTGCAGCTCCAAGGGCCGGGAAAGGGGACTGTGCTTTCCCCAGCAAAGCTTGGGATAAAACCGCCCCCGGTGATATTTGTAGCCAAACGGTGAGATGGTATCTTGGCACAGCTCTTTATGTCAGCATGGACACATTTGGAGCCTCCAAGGCTAGATACCATCTCCAGATACTTTTTGGTGCCGGTGGGTACGGCGGGGTGCATCCTCCACCACTTCTCCTCCTGATTTGGCTCGACAACAAGCTGGCGAAGGGAGAGGTGTCAACCGGAGGTATCTCTGGGTATCAACCCTGCACAGGAAGGCTTTGTAGGATGGAGATAGCAGCCTGGCGTGGGAGACGGGAGACCTTTTTCCCTGACACCTGCATATGGTGAGACTTCGGCACGGCCTCTCTCGCGTCCGGTGTTTTTTGTGTGTTTTCCGAGGCGTTTTGTGTTCACTCCTTGGCCGGTGCTGGGAGGACTGGATTGGAAAGGAAAGGGATTTTCATACTTCATCTTTTTCTCGCCGGGGCCTGAAACGTGAGCGCCTCCGAGGCGTTGCCGAATGAGGTGGTAATGTGTTCATCAGCTGGGAAATCACCGGACCTCAGAAAAACGGGGAGGGGAGAGATGGAGAGACACACGAGGATATGTGTCCGCCCGTCCGCCCCTGGGCAACCGTGGTTTTAGGATGCAGCTGGTGGATGCGGGGAGCGTGGTGTTGAGGAGCATCCCAATGGTGTTGGGGAAGGTGGGGGCTCTGCCTCAGTTTCCCCAACCTGAGCAGTGGCTGCCCTGGGAAGCCATATGGACACCGCGCTCGTAGCGATGCGCTGGGAGCGATGCTCCTCAGCAAGGGTTGAGGGAGACATGTGAAGAGAGAGAACCCAAGTCAACGAGTACCTAAAATACCTGTAAGAGTTGCAGGGGAGATCCTACCTGCTGCAGGGCATGGGTTGACCCTTGGCTCTGCCCAGCCGGGAGTAACCTCCTGCGGGGAAGAGGGAACATTTTCTTGGCTGCGTGCAGATTTTGTCCCTAAGACCTTATGCTGGCTGTGGTGGCGTTTCTTTCCCTCGACCCTGGTGCTTTTTTCCCCGGCATGGCTCTTCCTTCACCCACCACCCACCAGTGCCACCGCGCACCTATGGGTCTTCTTAGAAATCAAAGCATTTAATTTCTGCTCTTCGCTCTCCCCGGTCGTGGGTCTGCAGGATGCTTGGAGGCAGCACAGCCCAGGAGCTGCCTGTGCACGCGTGTGTGTAAATAAAGCAACTTTGAGTCTGCTTTTCAGTTTTGTGGAGTCTTCTTCTGCCTGTGCCGTATTCGAGGAGCATTTGCCGGTTGTCTTTTCATTGCTCCCCGCGCCTCCTTCCTCTTCCTGTTTATCCGCCTCCTTTGTAAATTAAAGTCTTAGACTTTTCAGTCTCGCACTCTGCTCTTTCTCTGCATCTCATCGCTTTTATTACCCATCTCTGAACAGAAAACCTTTTCCTCTGTCTTTTTTTTTTTTTCCATGCAGGATATCCAGGATTGATGGGAGCATTCCAGGTCAGGGCATGCCGTTGATTTACACCGTCACGTATTTTATAATCCTGGCTCTTTATACATCGCCTAACATTTTGTTTTGCCATTTTCACCGCGGCTGCAGAGCGAAGGCTGACATCACTTTGCTGGCTGTTTTCAGCTAATTTAGACTGCAGCAATGTGTGTGATTAGTTCGAAGTCTCCCTTGCAGCGTGCGGTGCCTTGCGTTTATCACCACGCTGGGCTTCCTCGCTGCCTGGCATTGCTGTTCGCTTTGAAGGTCTCCCTTATCCGTCATATTCTTGATTAGCCTAAATAATATTGTCATCTGTCCGTTTTTCCTCCTCGTTGCTCAGCACTCTTCAAAGCATTAATAAACAGATTATAGCGTGCTAAGCCTCATCCACAACACCGCGGCACGGGGAGCTGGCGATGCCACATTCGGTCCGAGCTGCTTTGGCTGCTTAATAAATTAAGGTCTGAGACATGACGAAGGTAATAACGAAAAGGAGGCAGAGAAAACACCGTTGGTTTTATTACAAATAAAAGCGTTTCTATTTTCTGACATGTCTACGACTCTGCCCCATTCACTTTATGAATGGTTAACACCGGTCTGCGTAACCAAATACGCTCTTAGTGTTAATACTTTGAAACGCAACCACTGTGCGTTTAAATGGCAAGGGCCTTTTTAGGGAAATACTTAGGACTTTGGTTTCATGGGAATAGCATAGTTTTATATGATGAAAGTGTAGAGTATTATTGATGTGTGATATGGTGAAATTATGTATGTGGACATATGCTTACAGTTAGATCAATAGATCTTATTAATGTGTAAAGATACAATTTTTATGTTTCGTTTTTCCAAAGGGTTTTGTGGTTAGCTTATATTTTGAGCTTATTGATGAAAGAATAGTATTTATTTTGAAAAGTCAATGATTCAAATCAGGGCAATTTTTTTAATGGGCTGTTACTTTTAAGCAGCGTAATAAATTTTCTGTGTCATTCACAGAAGTATTTCCCTTTGCGTTCAAGATGAATGTGGCAGTCTTCAGGTCAATGGCTCTGGTTTTCCCCAAGGTAAATTCTGGAGGTGCTGAGCTGACCCCTTCACAGTGGAAGCAGCTTGCAGCTAAAATGCCTTCAAAATTAGCATTATTTGGGAAAAGAAGCAAGGGAAGAGTGATCACAGCCGTGTTCACAATTTTCCTACGTATTGCTCAAATTGAAATAAATGCAATTCTTAAAGACCGTAGGAAACGTGGCAGAAAGAGCACGTCTGTGCTCCAGTTTGTAGCCTCACAGCTTCTTGCAAGCAGCCGCTGCTCTGATGGCTGCCTCAGCATCAGGAGACCTCCGCTTCTTGGAGGTCCCTTCCCTTCAGCCATCAGGATATTTTTTTCACATACAATGTGTCCTGGCAGTGACTTCTGCTGAGTTTTGTTGTGTGAAACCACCTCAAAAGCGTTGCGTCTTGTGTTTCCTTTCATCGACTGGTTGAGGGTTGCGTTGGGCAGCCTGCGATCGCCGTGCTGGGCAGAGGAGCAGCCAGTTGCTCCCTCTTTGCTTCCCTCTGTGGGTTTTTTTGTTTGTTTTAACTTCACTGTAGGGAGGTTGGGAAGTGCACTGTAGCTTACCCACTCCCGGAAAACTCTGCACGACCTGCTTTGAGATGCTGGCTGGGAAATGGGAGAAGAACACCTACCCTGTGGGTGCTCCATGGGTGCCGTGACCCCTCTATCTTTCCTCTTGGCTCAGGCAAGCCGTGTTCTTCACAACCCTGAGCAGGAGTTCCTTGGAGATGGGAGAGGTGCTTGCACAGTTTCATTTGTGTCTTTGCACCAGTGGGACCAAATTTCTGCTCTGACCCTGCTCGTGTCCCCCTTCTCCTGACTCCCACCTCACCCCGGAGCTGTTGGGTATATTTCTTCCCCCAAAACCTCCATTTCTCCTTTTTAGAGGATGGTAGTAGCTCTCTTCTGCTCTTATTTTGCTCAGTAAATAGGATGAAAACAGATGAGGTCATTGGTGTCTATACAGGCAGATTTGGCCTCCATTTTCTGTTTACTAGGACTGCATTAGTTATGAATAATGGCGCGTCAAACTACTCGCTCCAAGCAATTTATTCATGGGATTTGGCCCCGCTTGCTGTCTGAGAGCTGCCTGCCAACAGGATCTGATTTTTAAAATACACTTACAAACACGCAGCCGTTTGCCCGATCTGTTTGCAAACATATCTGGGCCTCTGGGTGCTGAGCAGATGCTCAGCACTGGTGCCGGGCTCCAAAAATTACTTCTTGGGGTTTCGGTCCATGAATGGGCAGTGATGATGTCCTTTGAAGCAATTAAAAGAGATGGAAGACAAGAAATCATGGGAGGTTTTAAATCGCCTGCCTTCTCTTTTTGCCCCGGGGGACATCATTATATGAAGCTGGAGGCACACATGCAATCCCAAACCTTTGAGACAGGAATCCCTCCCCGACCCAGGAGAGACAGCAACAATTTCTAGCTCGTTTCTCGCCGTCTGGCAAATTTTACGTCTAATTTTTTGCTCTGTCATGTCCCCGCAGAATAACCATTGATTTATACAGCGGCCGAGTCCAAAATAAATGCTTTTGCTGGATACCTGTATTCTCTCCAAGAAAGGGTCCTGCTCCCCAAACTTGGATAAAAAGGCCAAAACCAAAAAGAAACCCCCACTCGCTGTGATGTTGATGGAAAAGGGAACACAATAGCCCACGTGTGATGGGAGGCAACCATGGGTCAGCTCTGCTCGCCCGCTGCCGGTACAATGTGCGCCGTGCACTGCTGTTTTCCAGGGTATTGCTCGTTTGATTGATTGCTTAATTTGTGCGCTAGTGCGATAGCGACTGTCATGCGATGGCTCTTTTGTCGTGCTGGACTGAAGGATTTTATTCTTGGGAGACAGTTCAGGCTCCGAGATGCTTCCCAAGAATGCCTGGGCTGATGTTCCCATGGGCCATATTTGGAAATCCCAACTGTTTCTGCTTGGCCAAAAGCACCAGTTGATTTTAAGGGACGTTTTGTTTGTGTTACTGTGCAAGTTTCTGGCCCCTGATGGTCTTGAAGGGAAAAAAAAAAAAAAAGATTCCCAGCGTACAAGACATTTGTGCTAATTAAACAGCAGGGGATTTGCTTCTCTTCACCACGGGTTTGTTTTTTAGGCTTCTGTCAGGCTTTTTGCACGCAGATTTCTACAAACCTCATTAATATGGGTGGTAGATGTTGGGCAGACAAAGTTGGGCAGATTTTTCGTCTCGAGGTCAGTGGGATACAGACCGAAGATGAGGGATGTATTCCCACTACCCCGCTCCATTGCCTGAAGTTCCAGATCCCCTCCATTGTCTGTCCAGAAAGGAGGCTCCTCAGTTTGTTAGGGGATGATTTATGCCTGGAGCTTGTCATAGGTCCCTTGCACTGCTGCCTCTCTTCCTGGCTATAGAGGGATTTGGGGAGAAACGCATCCCAGCCAAGAGAGCGAGAAGGATGCACGCCCTCCCCTAGGCACCACGCCACAACTGGAAGTCTTTGGGGTTTTTTTGGTCTTTTCTAGCCTTTTGGGCAGGGAGAAGCAGACCAGGCAAGGCTGAACTTTCTTTCCCTGTTGTGCCCGTGGTGCACTATTAGAGCATTTGCCCTCCCTACCTGGGAAAGCTATAAGTCTAAAACCCAGTCTCATTTCCCTCCTCCTTGAAGTTTGAGTGATTTCTCTATAAAAGCTCTAACTTCTGGAGCCACTGGCAAACTCAGGAATCCGCCTTCATCCCAGGGAAGTGAGGCAGTCCCTGGAAAGCCACCGACGGACTGGCCTTTGGGAGTTAACCTCTGCTTAAAGCCAGGGGAGCAGGCTGGATGCCGAGCAGGAGCCCTGCTCAAGCTTTGGGGGCTCATCCTGCTGCCCCGGGCTCCCCTCCCACTGAAACCCAGTGACTTCATTGAAGGGCAGCTCCAAATTCCAACGCTGATAGTGACACACCAAGCGTGGACCAAGTGGTCGGAGAGAGCCCAGCCATATCCCGCTCCTCCTGTGCCTCTGTGGTTTTGCTCTGTTGATCTTCCCCGGTTTCATTTTTGGCTGTAGGGAAGCATGAGAGGAGTTTTGGAGGGAGAAGGATTACAATCCAGCACCCTCTGGATTGCGATAGGTACCCTGGTGTTGTTAGAGATGTAGGGGACAGCAGGGGCAGAGCTCCTGCTCCCCCCAGTTTGGAGTAAGGGACTAAATCCCACAGCGCACAGCAGGGCAAGCGCTGGCTTCTTGCTCTGGCAAGGTCTCTGGTTTCGACAAAAAATTCCCCTCCTTCATCCAAGAGATTCGCCCTGAAACACCTCCCTTCCAGGGAATCTGCAGGATTTTTTTTTCTCCACCTCCTGTGCAAAATCACGCAGTCAACAAAATATTTTCCAGCGTCTAATCCTCGGCTATGCTGGAGGACTCCTCCGGCCCCGCGGTAGTAGGGGAGAGACAGATGTTCAGCAGATAATTAGTGCAGTTGTGCAGCGCCTTCCTGCTCGAAGCCTGGATGCCAGAGCCCCCGAGTAAGTCGCTGCGTGTCTGCCTGCATCGCTTTGCGCTGCGAGACCTCTGTGGAAAACTAGAGCCAATGGGACTTGCTGCTTTAGGAGACACCGTGCTCCCCAGAAAAGTCCTCTCTCACCCTGGTTCCCAGAGCCATTTCTACTGCTACCCACTTAATCACAGCTGAACCTCTCTGAAGCCTTTTTCCCGAGGGTTATCCCCCAGAAAGGGCTTCCCCCCCACACACACACACTTCCAGAGGTTTTCTGAAGTTAAGGGTTAAGTTTTGGGACAGCACCAGCTCTTTTCCGATGAGGATAGCTGTACTGAATGCAAAGGGAAGTGACAATTTCGGCACAGGGCAGGGAAACACTAACAGTTTCTGGAGGTTTCTTTTCGTAATGACATTTTCGAACGGTTTTTGGAAGCAGCCAGAAATGGCATAGGACGATTTTGGTTGAAAACGCGGGGAAAAGGAGTCCTGCCTCCCGTTCAACAGAAGACATGACGTTGGGTTGCAAATCCCTCACAGAAACTGGGCCCTGTGCTGAGCAGGTGGCTCCCTTTCACATTTTTCCGTGGTGGTCCTGAGGTCCATCCATCGGCTTAATTGTTTCCTAGTAATTGGATAGTGTGGGCGTGATGGCTTCTTTTAAAAACCAAGGTCATTCACCGGGCACTGGGGTGCAGCTGGGGGTTGCGACGCCAGCCTGTGCTCCCGGTGGGACTCCTTGGCTTGGTCCTACACCAACATCTAAGGATACCCACAAGGAGAAGCTATCAGCCATGGTGGTCGGGGGTGCCCACCCTGTTAGAAGAATTGGACCCTCCTGCAAAGCCCTGGAAAGGTTTTCATGGCCCATTTCCCCCTGGCTGGGAGGGAGTGGAGATGGGGAATGCTCTTCCAGTTTCCCAGGGCAGCAGCATCCCCCCCTGAGGATGGGCACCTGCATCCCACCTGAGGTCAAGAGGACCTGCCCCAAATTGCCTTTGTGGCATTCCCCATCTGCCTCTCTCTCCTGGACTCTGTTTGGTTTTATACTGTGATGGTTTGCAGAGCTCCTGCTCCCCAGTTCTGGCTCCCCCTGGTACCTGCTCCTCAGGGGTGAGGCAGGGCTGATGAGAACTGGCAGCTCATTGCAGCCATGGGAAGGGAGCCTGGCACGGGGAGACCTACACCAGGGCATACTCCTTTAACACGCTCACCAGCAAATTTAGTGTCATCTTTTAAAACTTGGGTTATTTATTCAGGCGCAGAAGCGCTGCTTGCTTTCCGTGTGCACGTGGGATGGGGATGACCTGAGAGGCAGCCGGCCACGCTCGGCCCCAGCGGTTGGAGGAGTTTGCGGGTCGGCGAGTAGGATAGCAACTGGAGAGCCCAAAAATGAAGCCAAATCACTTATCCTTCCTCTGTCCTCCTTTGGGCAGCCTTGTAGCTTGCTCAGTATTCTCTCTGCAGCGTGAACTGACTCCGTACACAGCACCTAGTGCTGTGAGATTAGTCTTTTGGGGTTTTTCTTTGTTTGAAAGAAAACCTTTCAACAAAAAAAGAGTAACTTCTGATGCATATCCTTCTTCCTCTCTTGCATATGTTCATTTTTTGATTCAAACGCACTGTTGAAATCTTTCTTCCCTCGCAGAGCAAAATACCCTGGAAAAGAGCAGAGCCTGCTTGTGTGCATTTATTTTTACCAGATCTTGAAATAATTTGTGACTTAAAAGGAGAGAGGGAGGGAAAAAAAGCCTGTTCCTGATAGAGGCCGCTGAGCGTTACTGTGATAGAACCAAAAATAATAAGGTAACGAGCGGCTCTAACCTTAGCTTAATTAACACGTCGTTAAGATCAAGTGCACAGAGAGGTAGCGGCTCTGTGCCGCTGTGCCTGGTGCGCTGCTCTTATGGTTGAACTGGGAGGCTTGGCGACCCAAGAAATGCATTGCAATTTATTTCTTATTTAAGTGTTTGTTCTCTAGCCCTGGTGAATAACCTCAGTAATTTCTCCAGGGGAGACCTGCGACACGCTCATAACAATTTTCAGGTATGAGTGGGAAGAAGTGAGCGATGTGAGAAAGGGCGGCGTGTGATGGGGGAAGGTTTGCTCAGAAGGATGCCTGGTGTGAGCAGGTCCAGAGCTGGATCCTCGGCTGCTGAGAGCAGTCAGGAAAATGGGAGATGACTGAAAGCTTTTAGTGCCAGAGCTATTTCTTGACATCCGAGGCAGATCGCTTTCTGATCTCATCTCCCCTTGCACTGAGCTTGGAACCAGAAGGAGAGGTAAATGGGTCAAGATTCCCAGGGGGCCGGTGAGAAGGGCCAAAAAGCAGGCGTCCGCTGGGGGAAAACAGTCGATTTGGCAGGTCTGGAGTTCATTGAGAAGTTATTGCTTTGGAAGGCACAGGAATATCTGTTGGGAGCCATAGAAGAGTTATTGGTGTTGGAAGTTATGATGTAGAATTATGGTGGAGGATATAGAGACCCTTATAGAAGCTCAGCAAACCTGTGAATCCATCTATCTAAGCACCCTCAATTCCCACTGAAATCCTCTTGGAACAATAATAATCATTTAACAAAGGAAATGGTTTTTGACCCAGACAACTAAATGCATTTCCGCTTAGTGCTTCCCAGCCCTCGCCTGATGCTCAGCCGTGTGTTGAGGTTGCCTGTTATTTTCCCAGACATCAAAGGCTTTGAAGGAAAAAAAAATGCAACTTGGGAAAAATTGATTGTTTGCCATGAAAGTCTCCCCTGAAAAGAGCAGTCTGAAGAACAATTAGCCAGAGGCTTGCGAGCAGATTGCAAAGTAAAAGTACATTGGCTTGGGTGAGGATTCCCCTGGGAGAGGTGGTGCAATGCCCTGCTGGTACAGGAGCAGTGGAGGACGATGAGGGCATTGCAAAGACCTTAATTTTTTCCTTTCATCAGGTTTTGTTACAGCGGGTGTCAGAGGGAGATCTGCTTCCAAGCAAATGCTGGCAGGAGGAAATAGGTGAAGTCTGGAGCTTTGTTTTGCCTCTGGCACGCTGAGTCCCATCTAATATAACAAAAGCCCAGAGATCATCCTGCCCCAGATGGAGGGACTGATCTGGTGTTGCCCGCTTTCCTTTGCCTGCAAAACTGGGGCTCTGAGCCCTTCCTATAACTAAAGGTGATGGTACACATTCACCACTGCTGCCAGAGGTCTCTAGCCCCCACACCTGCGTGGTCCGTCTGTCCTCCTATGAAGCTGTGGCTGGGTGATGAGTGTTTAAAGCTAAATGATAATTTTGGGTCACCAAAGCTGACTTTCTTCCTGCAAGCTACAACACCGCGTCCTTGATGATGGAGAAGGATGGAGGAATACATCCAACCTCGTACGGTCACAGCTGCAGAGGACATCACGAGCAGCTGGGAAGGACCTGAGTCCCCTTGCGACACCAATGCCATGGGGCCACGCACAAGCGCTGAGTTAATTTTGCCATCACTAGCTCGTTCTTTTATTTTTTTGTGTATTTTGGACCCAAAAGAGTGATTGTGCTGAGAAGGGATCAATAGCTCAGCCGAGCGTCCAAGTTATTAACTCACAAACAAACAGTGTCGGGGCTGATGGGAGGAGGAAGAATGTCAATTTTCTGTGCAAATGTTATTGCGGGGAGCCTTCAAGCAGTGTTTTATTTAGCAAATCAGGGCTATCAGAGACAGCTATTCCCTTGCTGGCTGAAGGGGGAGAGTTGGGGAATCGAATTATGTATCTGGTAAAATGTCTCAGGGGGGTGGACTTTCAGGTGGAGGGGTCAATCTAAAGGGACCAGATGGGGTGGGATGTCATGTGTGAGAAGGATTCCTCTTCAGGAAAAGGCTCTCTGCCGAGTCCCCTCTCTCCTTTCCCCTTGTTTTTCAGATGTTTGCCTTCACAGGCAAAGAACATGAATCTGCCCTGCTTCTTTACATAAGGAGAAAAAAAAAAAAAGGGGGGGGGGGGGCTGACCTGTTGAAGTCATCCTCCCTTGGAGGTGGGTCATAAAAAATTGGGAGTCATCTGCTCATCCATGCTCATCACCCTTAGGGCTACCAGTGCAGGGCTGTGCTTGCTGCATGCCGGCAGGTTTGTGAATCTTCATCCTCATTTTGCCCAGTCTGGCATGCCAGGGCTTTACATCGCCTCACATTGTTTCGATCTCGCTGCCTTGTGCCCATAATGAAGAGTGGCAGAGGGCTGGAGCGCCATGCTGGCAGCTGAGGCTGTCCTAGTCCTTAGCAGACCCAGCCATGCATTAAAATCTCTGAAATCCCAGCCCTTTTCCCCTGTTATTTCCAGTGTCGGCAGTGACTCAATATGTAAAAAATATTACCAAGGTCAGAGCTTATGCTTTGAAATCTCAGCTGCCACAGAGGAGGTGGTTTTGCAACACATAAAATGCAGTTGGTATCTTGCCACATCCCAAACTTGCAATGTACCGTGCGATGTGCTCCCTCGCCCGACGTTTAGGAAGTAGATGGAGAAAAATCTCTATTTCGTTCCTCTCCCCTCCGGTTTGTCCTGCTGCTAAACCCTGTGACAAAACCTGTCAGATTGTTTCTTTCTACCGTTGTGGTGCGGATCTCTCTTCTTACCGAAGTTTTTGCAGCCCGTAGGCTTAAGGTTTGTCCCGAGAAGGTATTGCTGTGACACCGAAGGGCACTGCGAGAGCAACGGCAGGGAAACCCCAGTGCTGCATGGTCAGGGGTTCATTGCAGGGTGCTTTGCACAGCAGCATCACCCACCAAGCTTGAAAAACCTGGTGTCAGTGTCAGTGTGTGTGTGCCTGCAGCCACTAGTGCTGCTGTGTCGTGTCCCCTCCCCCCGCCCCTTTCTGCACCACAGTTTGGGTGATGCTTTTTTGGGCGGGAGGTGCGATGCACCACTCGGACCCAGCAAGGGGAGGGAGGGCTCATTGCGGCGGTGTCTGTCCCCGCAGCCCCCTCGCACCCTCCTCTTCTCTCCGCTGGTAAAACCTGATGGATGGCAGGTCCTCAGGGAAACGCCGCCTGACATTTCCAGGGAGTGTGCAGCCGCTTTGCCTTTGTAAGCCTGTAAAACCAGAGTGCAAAAGTGCCCTTCTACCGCCATGCAGCCGTCTGACATCTAAGAAAACGGTGTGTGATTAAGGCAAACGTCTGCCGGGATGGGTTAGCCCAGTACAGACCGACTCTTGCGATGCCTCTGTTTCCATGACCCCGTGGGGGTCTGCGGATGTATTGGGCAAACCTCTGCCCCGCTGCAAAGGTGTCTGGCTGTCGCGGTGCAGCACAGCCCGGGAGCTTCGTTACCCCATGGAACAACCCCAAAGCAGCCAACCTGTTTTGGGGAGTCAAGGTTGTACAGTGCTGGTGCTCTTCAGGTGAGTAAGGCAGAGGGTCCCAGCACTCCTGGACCCAACCATTACTCCTTTGCTTGCAGAAGCACATGTCCCAGGCTGGATTTTTGGGATGTGATGTCTCAATTGCTTGAAGCAATAGATGTCATGCTCTCCCCATGGCTAATCCTGCTTGGCTGCACTGTCATTCCTTTGTATACCCCTTGCTTACACATCTGCATGTCCTGAGTACACTCCTGTGAGCATTGCAGTGTCTTATCTGCTGATGAAAAGCCTTTTCTTCAGCTAAAGAGGCAAAAAATAGTGCAGGATGGCAGTGGCTTCACATCCAGTGAACTTCTCCCAGTGCTGGTTTGCAGTAGAACATCATGCTGGGCTCCCGTGAAGCAGTGTCTGAGGCAGGTGATGACTTGCTGAGCAGCAACTGTGTCCCAGAAACTGGCTATCTGCAGTTTTGTGTCACATTTCTCTGCCTGAAAAACTTTTCTTTTCAAGCTGCCACGCACATCATGCCCTGCCAGAAGAGTTTTGGTACGTTTTTCAGGGCAGAAGAAGCTATGTATAGCAGGCAAGCCAGCAAAAATTTTGCCCTTGGATGAGACAAGAAAATCTGGCTATAAGGCCCAACATTTTATTCCACATGCAGCAATTCCTTAAAAAAAAGAACAAGCCCTTCATATTTCTGCAGAGCTCTGGTCCCAATCAAATAGCTGGACTGGGAGAAGCATTAGAAAATGGGGGAACAATCTCATGTTAGTCCATTGGGAAAGTTAATAGACCTTTTCCATCCCAAGTTTGTAGGATTCTGGGCTTTTCGCAATAGCTGCTCCACTTAAACCGCAGCTCTGTGCATTGCCTCGCTCAAACTGACGGCTCCTTCCCCTGCAGCGGCCCCGCTTGTCTCATTAAAGCTCCCACCTTTCCGCTGCTCAACTGAAAATCAACAAAGGGAAATTTAGGCTGGATATCAGGAACAATTTCCTCAAGTTGACTGTGAAAGTGCCTCCAGGGAGGAGCAGCGGAGGCTTCGTTGCTTGCAGCGTTTAATGGGTTTCCCATCTCGGCGTGGGAGGGAGGGCAGCCCGGGCTCGCGGCCGTCTGGGCAGTGCCGGGCATCCCTGGCTGCAGGCAATGGTCCTGCTCTTTTTTTGATCATTTCCCCAGGGAGGAGCAGAGCGGGTGTTGCTGCTTTCCCTGCCACTCTTGCCACGATGCTGCCGAGCTGGAGCCTGTGAGCGAGTTTGGTGCGGTGGCTTTCCCCGTTAATAAACCCTGAGATAACTCCCTGCCTGGGAGAGTGACCCGGGCATGTTTGGCTTGAAACAGCATGTGCTCTATAGCTGTCCAAAAAGTGATTTCAGGTGAGAATAACTCCACACGTGTGCTGGAAAAAGCAGACGCCTTCATTCGATGACTCACGTCCTTTCTGCATCTCATCGTCGGCCCTGGATTTGCTGGAGGGGGGTTCTGCTCCCAGTTTTGCTTTTCCAGGTCAGCTTGGTCTGGCTCTTCCCCACGTCGGGGTGAGCCTGTGGCCATACCACTGGGTGTTGCTGCTCCAGTATTTATTGCTTGTTTGGGAAAGTGCTTTTCCAAATTGGGTGTGGGGTCCTGCTCCGTGTCCCAGCATGGTGAGTGCATTGAACACGGTGTCTGCTGGATCCTGGCACCACACTGCACCTTCTCTGCAGTCCATAAAGGACAAACACCGGAGAGACCCCAAGACTCCCAAAATATTCTGTCTCTGGCGAGGCTGGTTGTGGCATGTCGCGGGGTTGGACCTTTAATTTCAAATTCATAATGTCTTGTGTCGATTCCCCTGGTCCAAATGAAGTGGGAGGGAGGGATGGACAAGCTGCCGCTCTGCTGAGGTCAATCTGAATGGAGGGAACCGTGTTCTCCTGGGGGAAACACTTGCTGCGAGATTGCCATGGATGATGTTTTGGGGTGGAGGAGCCCAGGGAAGGAGCAGGTGTAGGCAGGGCTCGCCGGTCGTTCCCGGCTGGCAACGCAGGCAGGAAGATCTCGCAGATGGGCGGCTGTGAATTCAGGTGAAGCAAACGTCCCACAGAGCCAGGCTGAGAGGGCAGCCTGCAACCCAGGCAGCGTGAGAGATGGGAAGGAGAGGCAACGAGGAAGAAATGAAGCCTTAAGGGGAATAAACCCAGGCTCCTGCAGCATGTTGGAGGGCTCCTTGGAGACCAGCAGTGTTGAGGAACAGGGTACGTAAGCATCTTGTAAGGATATTTGATCTCACCTTGGGTTACTTGTAGCCCAGAAGCCTGGTATGTGGAAAGGGGCAAAGAAAGACCCCATAGTTTGGCATCCCATAAAAATATAGTTGCTATCACACGAGCATTGAAAGGAGAAGAAAACAGATTTACAGTACGAGAGGGAGATGAGTACTTTTGTGGTCCCTATTCTTCATCGTACCACATGAGCATCTTCTGGCTGCTTGTGGGCTTTCCCCTTGCAGTGACCTTGCCAGGCCATAAGTACAATGGAGAGAGAAACCCCAGGGTTTCTGGGGACCATCATTTTGGGGTGTTGGCACATAGTATCCCGCAGTGATTTTTCTGGGTTGCACATCCTTCCCTTCCCACCCTCACTCCACAGCTGGTGCTGAACAAATGCAGAGGAGGACGTTTAATCCTTTCCTTGAACAATTTCATAACCTAAGGCTAAAGGCTACAGATGACCATGGCCTACAGGGGACAGGGAACAATCGAAGGTCCTGGTCAGCGTGACAGGCGGTGGTGTCAGCGCAGCAGCCGCCAGGCTGTTTTAAAGCAGAACCCTCTCTAGATAGCTTTTAAAAATGTACGTGATATCTCACAAAAACATGGCTGGGGTGTGGATTCCAGCTGTGCACTTCAGAGATTTCCGATCTTTTGTTTCCCGTGCATGAACCCAACGCACTAATCTGCAATTTGGGGTCTGACTCTGCTCTTTGCTCCAGCCGGCGGAGCTGTGCCGGGAAGTGGGACGCCACGTGTGACCCGCAAGGGCTCAGCGGAGAGCAAGCCAGGAGCGGCGAGGGGGAAGGGGAGCAAGGTTGGGCTTGAGTTGTATGGCTCAGCTTGCAAAATGCTGTCCTGCTGTGCAGGACGCTGCTGGGAGATGGGAGACCCCATTGGATACTCTTCCAGAGAGCTGGGATCCATGCGGCAAGCTGCTGCGCCCGACAGTAGAAATGCAGCAGCTGGGGTCTCCTGGGCAGCACCCGCATCCCAGCTCTGTCAGGAGGCGTTGCTTAGAGCCTGACCCTTGGTGCAAATACATGCCTTGATGCATCAGGCTTTGGGCAGCCTCCCATGAGGCGAAAGCTGCCACCAGCATGGGTACAAGCTGGCTCTGAGTAGGAGTGGAGGTGATGCAGAGCCCAGGGGTCCCATCTGCCCCATGCATCGTGGTGGGCCAGCACAGTGAGGGTACCTTTGTCCAGGCTTTTCCTCCACTAGCATCATTTTTATCAGCACCGAGATGGGTCCTGGGTGTCTGCACCCTCCTGGGCATGAACTTCCCAAGGCATTGCTGGGGAAACCCACAGAGGAGGATGGGTGAACACGTGCAGCCCACCGCAGGAGCCAACACTGGCAGCACCTGGGTCAGGCAGTCCAAAGCCATCTGGACTGAGGGTGTACGAGCCGTGCAGGCAGCAGGGTGCACAGGCTTGAAGGGTTTCCTTGAAAAAGGAAGCCCAGGCCATGTAACGCAAGCAGGGCTTCTCCTGTAGCGTGCTGAGGGCTGGGAGTGATTCCCTTTGGGGAGCCCAAACCCAACCCTGCAGCCTTTCCCCGGGCTTTCTTAATTTCACCAGTGTCTTTAGCCAGGTCAGGGTTTCCCTTGTGCTGTCTGTCACGAATGCACCTCGTGCAATGGAAGTGATGTTTGCTTATTGCAACGGCGACGCTTTGCCCTCCCAGAGCCAGCTGAATTCCCGCTAATCCTCCCCTCCCTCCTTTCACACATTTTTTCTTCGTTCTGCTCCTCGACCACGGCGCTTTGCTAAGCGTCGCAGTCAGCAGCAGGTAATTTAAGCACACATCTGCTTGCAATCTGGGAGGAAGGAGAGAGGCAGTTTGTCTTTGTTAGAAGCCCGGCAGTTGTGGCTCTTTGCTTACCTGGTGGCATTAAGGCTTTCTTGTGACTCTGCGGGGGCCAGGTGGAAACCAGGGTTCAGACAGGATGGGGACAGGGTGCCCTGCTCTGGTCCCTCACCCAGGGGTGTCGTTGGCGATGTTCAACCAGGGGTGATGGGCTGCATGACCCAACTTGATGGCTGATACCTGATGGGTTTGGCTGTCCTGTCCATATCTCCCCTCCCTTTGTCCCCTTCTTGTGGTCTGCTGGGCTGTCAGCCTTTCCTGGTGGAGGCTGGCCATCCTGCTGGCTGATTGCAGCCGGGTGTGATAGATGGAGAAAGCCACCGGGGTCGGTGGCCCGGTCCATGCCCTGGTTTCAGGAAAGCTCTGGGGTTTGGGTTCCCTCCCTATGGATGAGGCAGGGGTCATAGGATGAGCAGGAGGAGGTTGGAGCTATTGCTGGGGGCACAGAGGGATTAAATTGCACAAGCCTGTAGGGGACCAGGGCTTTTCTCCGTTCAGTGCTTCAGGGCAAACTTATTTCAGCAAATCCTCCATCCCCCATTGCTATTCCCTCTGTTGGGTTTCCTCTTAATGCACCGAGCTGCTTGGTTTATTTTTGGAGCTGCCCACTCCCCAGCAGCAGCACAGAGATGGCAGGGCATCTGCACATCGGAAAGGCTGGGGGTGGGTAAACTGGGAGATACTGCTGACTTTCCTGGGGAAATGAGGACACATCCCTGCATTTTTCCAAGGAGGCGGAGGACTGGAGCAGTGCTGCAATGGTCCCTCTGCTACCGAGGGAGACTGGGGCTGTGGCAGGATGCCGGCACCCCAAAATCCTCCTCTTCACATGCACCCTCTTGCAGACCTCTCCTTTCCCGTTCCAGTCCTTGCAACTAGTTTTTAAATGCATTGAAGCCTTTCGTCGTGTTTTGCTAAGTTTAGACTGACTGCCTTTTCCCGCAGTGTCCCAAAACAGCTGCTGAATGAAAGGCAATCGTTTTCTGATATTCAATACCATAAGCAGGAGTGATTTGAAAATGTGTTGATTCCTTAGACTGTGGGAAAAAGACCTGTACTGCTGGCAAAACCGGGCTGAAAAGTAATGTGGGGTTTTTCAGGTTTTTTTTTTTCTTTTTTCAATGGGTTCATGGAAAAACAACTCATATTTCTTCATTGCTTTGAATTTTCCCTGGAGGCTTCCAAGGGGCTGAAGTCTTGTATTTCTATACACTTGTTTGCAGAGACGGCAAAATGCGGTGGATTCACACAAAAGCCTCGGATTTGGCAGTATTGGAAAAAGGGGATCTGCAATAATGCCCCGAAGCGTCGTTCTTACAGCCCACGAAAACCAGACATCCCAAGGGGAGCCCAATGCCAAAATTAGCTGAACTCACAGCCACATCAGTGGGGTGAAGGGGCTGTCCCGCGGCCGGTGCCAGAGGAGTTGTGCTTCCCGGCCCTTGCTTTGACACAGATGTTTTGTGTCACACTCGGGTCCGCTGGCAGCAGTGCCGGGGCTTTCCGCTCCCTGCGGCTCCAGGGCATCCATGAGGGAATTGCTCCCGCAGTCAGGGTCGACTGTCCTGGCCAAGCGCGAGGTGAGATGCTGCTACCTGGGCTCAGTCCGGATGCTGCGCTGCCGGCTCTGCTTGGGTTTTCCTCTGTCCATCCGGCAGCCTCAGATCCTCTAAAGATTGCATGTTTGAGATATGTGTAATATTAGTCCGCGTAAATCACATCAAGCCTACGGCTTCCAGCACTGCTGGCTTGGATTCTTGCAGACTCGCTTGCTGTCACTCAGCCGTGGGCCGTCTAGGTTAGCTTAATGAGGAAGCCAGACTAAGATGAAATAATTAATGCAGCTGTAGAGTGGAGATGTAGGAGTCCGTGGGGGATAAGGGAGCTGGCCCAAATCTTCCTCCCCAACCGGAGTGCTCCAGGCCTTCGTGAAGGTTCGGAAATATTCCGTGTCCACTGGGTGCCGAAGGTGGGTCTGTGGTCATTCCAGCCTGGGATGCTCCTGGGAGCTCTCCGAATCAGCTGCGTAGGCACGGGGGGTCTGGACTGGGTTCAGGGCAGCAGCTGTGAGCCGGGAGCATCGTGGGGGGCCGTGGATGTTTTAGGAGAGTAAAACACCCCGTGCCAGGGCAGAGGAGAGCGGTGCCTGGCTCTGGAGGATGCTCTGTTGTTGGGATGCTCTTCTTGTCCCCGAGAGCTGGGAGGTGGGCCAGTGCCCTTCGCACTGGGGGCTGGCCCCGCTCCACTGGTGCGAACAGGCAGTGTGGAGGAGAGGCACCCGCTCCCGCTGCAAGCTCCTGCCTCTCGGTGTGAGCCCGAATTAAAGCAGGTTTATTTAGTAAACCCGTTCCAGGATAAAGCTTTTGATTTATAGGCGCCCCAATAGCGCTCCAAGGAGGACTTGTACAACTTTAACTGCATTTTCTCAGCATCACACCAGCCCAATAAAAGAGAGTTCATATGCGCTGCACAAATTCTCACTTCCAATATAAAAAAGGTTTTATGAGACTGGAAGTCTCGCTGGCTCTGCGGGGCCGGGTGTATTGGCGGATACTCCGCATGACAGACCCTCGATTCCTCTTCGAGTTGTCAGACTTCAGTAGCATTTACAGCTATTTAGCTATCAAATTTTATGTGCGGCTCTGAGAGAAATGTGTCTTTTAAATACTGCTCTGTCTCATAAACAGCAGTCTGTTAAACCATGTCAATGGTACAAGTGGTTCGTGAAGCCCTCCGATGCAATCGCCTACAGCTCTGCTCGTTACCTGAGCGGTGAAGTGCTGAACAACGCACTAAGTTAATTTTCTGAGCCGGTCGTCTTGGCTGGGGATCAGCTTGCCGAGTGAAAGCTGGTATAGCCATGCTCCAGCAGCCCAAATTTGGGTCCTTTTTTACCCTGGTGTAAATGTCTTTCCTGCACGCCTCTGTAGAGCCCTGCTCATTCAGTCCTCGCTCGGCGCACGCTCGGGCAAGGAGCTAGAGTTTGTCATCTGCGCTGTGGTTGCATCCAGAAGCCACTGGTGAGATCTCATCCCTAATTTTCCAACCCAGAGCTTTGAAGCTCAGGATCCTCTCCTCTCCGCAGCAAGGCCATTTGGTCTTCCCTTTGGTCCTCCTTCTTAGAGGAGGAGCTGGAGGCAGGAGGTTCCTGGGGTGCCAGCCTTGACCCTGGCCATAACAAAATCCCTTTGTTGCTCCATCCAACCTCCCCCTGGGACATCCCCATCCCGCAGCTTTCTGTGCTTTTCCCGTCAGCGTTGCAGGGGAACAACATGTACCACTTCGCATCTCCGTGCTATTTATTTGGTGACCCAAGCTGATCCCTTTCGTGCTGTATGAGGAACAGAAGCTGCTCGCCCTCTTTGCTGATGGTGCAGTCACACCAGCTCCAATGTTTGGGATATAATTTACAGACTCTGAGCAAGGTTTCAGAGCTGACCCAGGCTTGAGCTTTCAGCTTCTTTCATTTTATTGTTTTCTTCTTTTTTTTTGTCTTATTATTATTTTAGTGCAAAACAGTAACTTTATGTGCGTTTTAAAGCCTGTGCCACTTAGAAGGTGCAGGTGGTGTGGGCAGTGCGGAGAGCCCAGGCTGCGGGCGCCTTCGCCCAGAGGCGCAGAGTAACGAGTGCTTGGATGTATAATTGCTGCCGTGCGCCGCAGACTGGGAGGTTTGCTCTCCCACCGCTGCCGTTTCGCGTGCAATGAGCCCGGGGCCGGGGAGGGAAAAAAAAAATATACGTGCGTGTGCAGCATGGTTATTTTCAAATATGAAATTGCACCTGCAAAAATAGAAGCCAGGAAGGGACTGGCGAGCATTTCGGAGCTGGGAGGCGCGATGCGTGCGGAGCAGGGACGGGGACAGCATCTCCGAGTTTCTTTCCCATGCTCGCACCACCTGATAGTTTTAGCGGACGTTACTTTTCCTCCCCCTTGTATTTCAATTAATCATCTGCTTGTCAGCACTCTTCCCCCCAACTCCCCTCCCCGCCAAGTCTCGGGGAGCAGCAGGCACGCACGCAAGCACCCATGCACGCAGCCTGCGTGCTGACGGGCTTGGCCGCTCGTTAATCACTTACCGGTGTCGTGCAAGTCGGTCCCCACAGAAGGAGGTTTGGAAGAGGGGAAGACGGCGGTGTACTCGGTCTCCACTTCATTGATGGGGATGGGCTGAGTGCAGGATCTGGCCCTGGTGTGTTGCAGTTCCTGGTCTCCGTCCCGCTCCGAGTGAAGAGCAGGTCGTATTTGTTCAAACAGATTTTGCTTTCCAGATCCCACAACCTGTCTGGGTCCCTCTTCCAGCAAGTGACCATCCCCACGGGAAAATGTCTTCCTTACAGCAATCCTGAACCTCACCTGTTGCAGTTCATGCCTGTTGTCTCTCATCTTCCCACCATGGAGGGAAAGTGTCTGTCTCCATCATCTCAGGAACCCCCCTCTAGGCGCTCGCAAGTTGCTGTTATGTCCCCCTAAAACCATCCCTTCTCTGGGCTGACAAGCCTTGTGTTATCAACTTGTCCTCATCCCCATGTGCTTCAGCCTCATCATCCCCCTGATGGCCCTTCACTGGACTTGCTGGAGGTCAGCAATGCCCATTGTTCCCCAAAACTGGACACAATCCTCCAGATGTGGTTTGAGGACTCTTTTTTTTCGATGATTTTTTTTTTTCCATAGTGGATCTTGTGGACCCTGCCTAGGCATGTACCTGGCACCACATGTCCCCTCTGGTTGGGAGATGTTGCCAAAACCCAACAGAATTAATAAAGTGCGTTTGTGTGTGTGTGCGCGTGTTTGTGTGCACAGTTACTTAGGTACGATTTCTGTTTTGAAGAGTCAATAGATTTTTTTATTAATACTTTTCACAGGTGTGTTTAAGAACTTTGGTTTGACCCCTGTGCAAACACACTGCTCTGCTCAGAGGCTCCTCTGCAACCCCTGCAGCAGTCATGCCCTCTCCACAAGCTGCCACCGGCTTCACTTCAGCCGCAGAGATAGTGAATTCGGATGGTTTCTTTTCCTACCCTGTCTCCTTGGCCAGAGTTTCTCTTTAGTGCTCTGAGTTTTCATCTGCCAGGAGGACGCTTTTTGGGGCAGGATCTGCTCTGGCGAGAGCTGTTGAGTGCTGTGCTGGGAGGTGCTGGAGCTGCAGAGAGCAGCTCGGAGGGGCGATGGGGATGAGGAGTGCAGCCAGAGCTGGGGACAGGGAGCACAAACTCTTTAGGAAAGGTTAAAGAGAGTCAGGCAGCCTGGGCAGGCTGCGGGGCAGGAGGCAGGGCACCTCAGAGGTGGGGGCTCACGAGGAGGAAAGGAGTGTTTGCTGGAGGTGAGCATCCCTGGGAGAGGGTGAGTTGGCGTGACTTTGGTTCTTTCCAAAACGGCTCGTTGGCTTGTTAGAGAAAAGCCCTCAGCCCAAATGCTGCTAAGCCAAAAGCTGAGGGTGAAAGGGAAGGGAGGTGGCGGTGCCGGTGGGAGGTAGGGAACCGAGCGAGCCATGGCAGTTGTCCACTTGCTGGGTCAGGCTCAGGTCTGCAGCCACAGTGGAGTATTTCCACCCTCCCTGAGTTTTGCAGGAGGGTGTTAGCTAAAGGAATGCCCAGCGGCAGGTCCAGGACAAGCCACCTCCACATCCCCGGAGCGGAGATCTGGGGTTTGAAATGAAACCTCCTGCCGTGCCGGGGAGGTGGAAGTTGAGCTCCCGCTCTCCATCCAGGCAGCATCGCAAAGGGTTCAGGCAACCTGAAGGGACCAAAACTGGGGGCCGAAATGTGTTTCCCCATGTTTGCTGCTCAGCAATGGCTTTAACCTGTGGTGTGTACAGCAAGCTGATGATTACGAATAGACTTGACTCTTTCTCAGCTTTTCCTTTGTTCTGCTGTTGAGGAATATTTGGGGATTGAAAGGGAAATAGAGCGCTTTCCTCTTCCAAAGAGAAAAAAAAAAAAAAAGGGAAGGAAAAGAGAGAGACAGGACGACAGAGGAGCATGTTATCAACAGCCAGAGTCTGTGTGCAGTGAAATCAGATGTCGCTCCATATCGCGAGTGATGAGCCCCATATGCAGGCAGTGGGAGAAATTAAATATTTTCTACGGCATTTTCCAAAGAGCCTTTCTATCAAAGTGCTCGGTCGGGAGCCAAAACGCCCCAGCTCTCGCAGCCCCAGCTGGTTGACACTTTTTTTATTTTATTTTTAAATGCTGATGAATATTTTCTAATTAAAAAACAAGCCCTCCCCTTAACTGAGTCTTGCCCCAGTGGATGGAGTTGAGCCAGAGTTTGGGAGGGGGCTGAAGGCCGCTGGGGACTCCACGTCTGCTCTCGGCTGCTGTTTTTTTTTCCTCCTTCGGTGCTGGAGCTTGCAGGAATGGTCCTGAGATGAAGCACACACGTAGTCCACATCTATCCAGCCATGCATGGTGAAGGCAGCGGGCCGGGCAGGGGGTGGCAGCCTGGTCTCTGCCTGCCGCCGGACCCCGGCGAGAGGGCAGGGATGAGGGCAGGCTCCAGGCAGACGGTTGGAGGAGCACCAGCCTCCCGGGATGGAGGTGGTACGCCACGGGGGTACAGGTGGGCAAGGGGACTTCCAGGCGAAGTTTGGCATTCTGCAAGGGCTGCTCTTCACATACCGGCTGTTTTTCCTGCAAAGAGGAAAAGAAGCAAAGACTTGGTATGGTTTTGGGGGTGGAAGAGACAGGGCGATCGCTGGAGGGAGAGAAGCCTTAGGAGGAGCAGGTACGTAGGATGAGACCTGATGCTGGCTCTCATCTTGAGCTCAGGGACAAAAGCCCTTGCTAGTTTTAAGGTGTATGAATGTGGCCCAGAGCTGGAGAGGAGCTGACCTGTTGGGGGTATGGGAATGGGAGATGATAGGTGCTGGTTCTGTGGACTGGAAGAAAGGGAAAGCCCGGAGAGTCCAGCAAGAGGCTGGCCAGCAGGGCAGAGTGATGGGCACTAGGGTGACGTGCAGCAGCAGTGGTGGAGAGCATGGGGCCAGGCGAGAGGAGTGCCAGGCACTTCCCTGCTCACTCCTGGGGTCTGGCAGTGCAGCCACCTCTGGAGCCACAGCCCCTAGAATTGCCTCAGGATGAATTTAGTTCAAGATCCATGCTCCGTGGATGCAAGTCTTCATGGCAAGTCACAGAGGCGACTTGTGTTCACATTTAGCACTTGGCTTTCACAGTTTCCTGGTGGATAAAGCGCCTCGGAGGAGCAATGCTGGCAGCTAGCTCCTCTCCAGCCCGTTCTGCTGTGGTTGCAGGGTGTGAGAGTGGAGCAAAGCTCGCAAGAGCAAAGCTCAGGTGATGGAGAAAAAAGCTGCTGGGATCTTGCAAGGTGGGACCTCTCCCAGCAAGGGAGACTTGCAAGGTGGGACCTCTCTTGCAAGGTGGGACCTCTCCCAGCAAGGGAGACTTGCAAGGTGGGACCTCTCTTGCAAGGTGGGACCTCTCCCCAATGGACAGATTGGCTTCAGACCATTTTCTGCTCCCTGCATCCAGTATTGGTAGGTAGGAAGGGGATGGTGTACCCACCTTGAGTACTTTACCCCACAAACCACGAAAAAGAAAGAATCTGTGCAGTTTGACATCACTTGGGGAATGAAATGGTTCCCAGGCGTGGGTACCAATGTGTGCATCTTCTCTCCCTTACGGGGCTGGAAACAAATTGGATTTTAACACAATTTCTCCTATATTGAGTATTCATTTAATTCTGCTGGCTTTGCATAGCAAAGTCTTCCTCGGAGCATGCATCTTCTTGGCTTTTTTCTTTTTTGGAAGGAGGCTGAGACGCAACCATGGTCTCATATGCCACAGCTCACCTGCCAGGGGCAGCACACAGTGTTGCTGGGCTTGCCTGAGCTCACTGCTGCTAGCAAGAGCCGTGCTCAGAGGGAATCCTCGTTCGCAAAGGGGTGTTTTGTTTCCCCTATCACTGCCGAGCCCGCCACGCTACTCCGGCACGCGTTTCGGTGTACAGCCTCTCCGTCCCCCCCGCGGGAACTGCTTCCCTGATGTCAGACAGCTAATACCCCCTAACAAACATGCTAATTTAAGAGCTGTTAAAGCCAGGGGGCAGCGGGAGGTCACAGTCCGCACAAACAGATGGTGTTTTGTCCTTGATAATTAAATTTTCCTGTCGTTTTGGGCGAGAGACTTTCTTGCCTTTTATTTCAGCACAGCTGCCTCGGGCCAACTCCGTTCCTCCCTCGTCCTCTGCTCGCTCTCAGCAAACGCGGCGGCTGGGGCAGGACCCCGGGGAGGGCGAGGGTCCCCGAGGGTTTCGGAGGTGCCCTACGTGGCCCATTGGGCTCACCCCAGGTGCTCCACCAGCTGTGGACTATAGCGGTCCGAGCCCCCCCCCAAGAGGACGCCGTTTGGCGACCAGGTGAGTGGGCTGTGTGGGGGGGACAAGGGGACTGGGGTCGGAGAGGTCCTGCTGCAAACCAAGGCGGCGGTGATGGCAAGACAGCTGCCAGCATGTGGTGAGGCTCGAGAGGTGTGAATGGGGCCATTTGGTGGGGTTGGAGCAAAGAGAGGGTCCATTCCTCCCCCCTCCCTGCTTTCCCAGGAAGGTGTTTGCAAGCAGGAGGGGGCAGGCACATCGCCCCAGTGCCACCTCCAGCCCCGGGCTCAGCTCCCTGTCTGCCAAAGGGGCTGCTGGCAGCAGAAAGCCCCCTGCAGCATCACTGGCCCCAGTACAGGCTGTCCCCGCTGAAGGGCAGGATTAGTCCCTCTCTGCGATGCCGCTCTCCTCACTTGTCCTTGGGGCGTCACAGTGCCTCAGTTTCCCCCAGCTCAGCATTTGGCAGCCAGCTCGGTTGCCTGCTCCAAAAACTGGGTGCCGCTGTGGCATTTGGGGACAGTCCCTAGCAGGCTGTGCGGGCGTGCTGGGAGCCTGCAGGACAGGAGTGGGCGAGCAGGGTGGAGAAACTGGATGGAACTGGGAGAGGCAACGAGCACCAAACCCCATCTGGCTGCAGGGTGGGCAGCATTTCTCTCTTCCCTGCCCTGATTTTGGGCAGCATCCTTGCGGTGGGGAGGGAGGCAGGGGGTAGCCCATATGCAGGTGCAGGACATGTTCCCCACCATCACATCTGTCCTGGCTGCCTGGGGTGGCCTGTGTCTCCACAAGCGGCTTGTGGGCTGGTGACCCCAGGCTAGTTGGTGGTGTGAAGGCATTGCAGTGTCCCGGACACTGTCCCATTGCATTGTTTGCAAATCCATGCCCCGAGTGTTTGGAGCCGGAGGCATGCATGGCACTCATGTAAACCCACGAGCAAGAGGCCATCAGGCACAACCCACCATGTCAAGCTCCCCCAGATCCTGCCGGTCAGCTGGGGGAAACCAGGGGCAGCCGCAGTGGGTTCAGTCGGGGTGCAGAGTGGCCAGGGGGCTCACAAAGGGTGCCACCAGGCAGGAACTTCCTTCCAGTACCTAAAGGGTACAGACAGAAAAGCTGGAGAGAGACTTTTTACAAGGGCATGTAGTGATAGGATGAGGGGAAGTGGCTTCAAACTGGAAGAGGGGAGATTTAGATTAGATATTAGGAAGAAATTTACACTCTGAGGGGTGGTGAAGCGCTGGCACAGGTTGCCCAGGGAAATTGTGGAGGCCCCATCCCTGGAGGTGTTCAAGGCCAGGCTGGATGGGGCTTTGAGCAACCTGGTCTCGTGGGAGGTGTCCCTGCCCATGGCAGGGGGGTTGGAACGAGATGGTCTTTAATGTCCCTTCCAACCCAAACCATTCTATGATTCTATGGCGAAGGGTGGCCACAGTGCAGATGTATGCATTTCATGAGCAGACGTGTGCAGAGCATCTTGGTAAGCATGCAAGCCGGCGGTGGAGTGCTTTTTTGTCCCACTTACCAACCCACAGTGGCACTCCTCCTTCAGGGCACCCCGTCTTGGTGAGGACCCCCTGCACCCCATGGGGCAAGAGGGGAGGGCTGGAGTAGGCTCACAGCCTGACCAGAGATGGCGTCTTGATCACAGAATCATAGAATGGTTTAGGTTGGAAGGGACCTTAAAGATCATCGAGTTCCAACCCTCCTGCCATGGGCAGGATGCTCTCCCCATGCTGTTTGCTGTCCCCCGTTGTGCTGGGAAGGAGAGCCACATTCCAAGGGATGGAGGATGTTCCTGGGGCAGGTGGACGGGTTGCAGAGCGGAGAACCCAGCATGCCCCATGAGACCTGGACAGGGGGAGGACAGCAAGCAGAGACCAGTGGGGAGTACACGGTCTCCGCAGCATCCTGACCCCCTGACTGCCTCTGACAGTGCCCGTTGTCCTCCCTGGGCCCTGGAGGCTGCCTGGCCCTTGCCCACCCTGTCGTCCTGCCAGCTCATACTGCAGGCATGGGGGAGAGATGAAGCAAAGCAAAACAAATCATCCCGAGGCACCTCTGGGGAGGTGGCGTCAGAGTCATGGGAGTGGCGTCCTCTGTGCCAAGCACTTAAAGAAAAAAAAAAAGCCCAAACAAATAAACAAGCCAAAATTAAAATGCCCAGCAAGCTCTGTGCAACTGGATGCTCCCTCCCTTAAGATCCCAGCTGCTAAAACGGTGTGTTATTCCCTTCCTGGACAAGATGGGCTGCCAAGGTCTCTTCCAGCGCTCCTCACTCCAATCCTGCTCGTGTCCCTGAGCCCCTGCAACACCAGCTTCAGGCTCTCATCCTCCTCCAGCTGTTGGCGTGCTGGCACGAAGCAAACCTGCCCTGCTTTCTGAGCAGTGATCCTGTGGGCCACAGTCCTTGGCTGTGTTTGTTGATTTGGGAGCGAGCTGTAGCTCTCCCTGGCTTTGGAACATCACCACCGAGAGGTTTTCTGGGGCCAAGCCAACATGGTTCTGCCTGGGCTGGAGGGAAGGGGTCCTGCGGGTGCCAGCAGTTGGGTTGGGGTGGCAGCCAGCGGTTGTGCCCCACTTGCCCCTGTGTTTCTGCAGCTGCGTGGTGCCCTTCACCTCTCTGGCATGGTAGCATTGGGGTAACCCCAGCACCAGCAAGCTCAGACCCAGTGCCCACACTGGTGTCCAGCTTCTTGTGTGAGTACTGCAGAAAACAGACCTCCAGAGGAGCAAGTTTGGGCCGCTAAGAGGTACAGTCTTCATATTCCAAGCCAAACCCCTTTGTCCTGTGTCCCTGGGTGCCACTGAGGGGGATGTTAAATCTCCTGTGGTGAGACCTCCCCCAAAATCCCCACGAGCAGCAACCAGGCTCTTGAGACTTGGAAAGGATCAGAAACACCATGCTGCCCTATGCCATGTCCGCTGTGCCACGGGCATCCAGATGGAGGAAGTCTGGACAACAAGCTCTGTCTGTCCTCCCTTTCCTCTTTGTTTTGCTCAGGATGGCGTGTGAGTATGGCATAGTCCGGATTTTAATGCTAGGATGCTTTTCTCTGCCCTGGAGGTTTGCGTCTGAAGGGGCATTGGGGAGTTCATAAAGCAGCCTGGGCGCAGACTCTCCTCAAGGCAAAAAGCAGGGTTGTGAGCAAAATCCTGGGGGGTTTGAAGGCCAATGCAGCCCCATGGACAAAAATATGAAAAGTTGCAAGCATTTGCCTGGAAATCACAAACTGAACCTGGCATGAGGCAGCAGGACCTTCCTAAAATGTTTGGGGCTGTTTGCTTGGTGTGTGGAAGTTTGGGTTTGTTTTTGTATTTTGTTTTGGGTTTTCTTCCCTGTTGTTAATGTTCTGGTTTTGTGAGTGGAGACTGGGAATTGAAGCGCCAAAATTGAGTGTGACACCAAGAGCTCCTTCCCACAGTAATCACAGCCTGGAGAGGTGGAGTGAGCAGGATCTACCTCCAAATGTGCCCGTCTTGGGTGATTTCACTGGCTTCCAGGGAGGAGCACTGGGAAACGCCTGGACCACGAGCACGTCCCATCATCTCGCATCTTGTGTCTCCCTCCCTGCTCTGTCTGATCTCCTCTGTCTGTCTCTGGTGTGGTGCCACCAGCTCCATGCCACAGGGGGGAAGCATCTACAGAAAAGCTCAGCTCAAGACCCCACTTTAATGGAGGCTCCAGAAAAATACACCATCTTTGACACTTCTTTAATAGAAGCAAACATGCGATTGATTCCTGCAATCTCGCTCTGCAGGGAGCCAGGAAATGCCCAGCATGGAGGAAAGTTGAGTAAAAGGAGGGGGAAAATTACTTTTCTCATCGTTGGTCCAAGCTTTCCTCCATTTTGGAGGCTATCGGGGCGTGGATGTGGGGTTTGGAAGAGTCGGGTTTGAGTATGGCAGCTCAGCTGAGCTTCCTGCCCAGGTGGCACTGGTGTCTCTGAGGAATAGACCTGGGGCAATGTTTGTCCGCAACCTCTGCCGTGGGGATTCAGGCCCCCTCCTGCCCTGCCGTGCTTTCTCCCAGCACCAATTTCAAAGATGTGCGACGCTTATTAGCATGCTGTGCTTCGCCTTGGCTTTTATCACCGCTGGAGCAGATGGCTGGGCTTGGACTGCTGCCCTCCGCTTGCAGAAAGGCTGGTTAACGTGATGGTAGTTACGAGGACAGGTAGGGGCTGTGGGAAACGTCCCCCTTCAAGTCTCCAAGCAGCAAAAAGGTATGGGCAGCGGCAGGTAGCTGCCTGCTGGGCAGCATTGCCCCATGATGGCCATGGCACCAAGGGCTGTTGGTAGGCAGGGTCGCTGGAGAGGTTCTCAGTGGTGTACCTGTGTGATGGTCTCTTGACATTGCTCATGGAGGTAGGATGTGGCTGGCCGTGAGCCACACTGCAAGGATGATTCCCCTGCCTGTCCTCAGGCCACGGAGGAGGCAGGTTGTATCACCCCTGCATGTGTCCCGTGTCCTACAAGGGTCAGGGTGTGGGTTGCAGTGTCCTGATGCATTGGGGCTTGCTTGGTCAGTTTGGAGGAGCTGCAAGGTGTGGTTTGAGAGGAGAGGAACCCACCATGCTCCTGGAGCAGAAATCCCCCAGCCCCTGCAGCTGCAGGGCGAGAACCTTGCTCTTGGGAGTCTCAGGGTCCTGCTGGCCTTTTCACAGCTCCCTGCCCCAGCAGGAGCATGATGCTGTGATCTACATAAGCAAGACATTACCTGTCCGGGGAGCCAGCTCACCAGTCAGGCAGGTTCCCAAACAGCCATTTCATGGGTTGCTTGTTCCTCCCCAAACCATCCCAGGTCCTCCTGGAGCACACGGGCTCTGCAGTACCCCCTGGAAAGCAGCTCTGGTTTTAGCTGGGCTGATGCTCCCTCCCGGAGAGCCTCTTTCTTCATCCCCACAGGCACTGTCTTTCTCACTGAGACATCCTACCAGAGATGTCCAGGGATGATGGAGCAGCTCCAGGCTTCAGCAGACATGTGGTGGAGCCAAGAGCCCTGCAAACCTACAGCTACCTTCAGGGGCACGTCTTCAACCAAAGCAGCTGCGAAATTTTTTGAGGGCCATCCTTCCACCTTCTGTCCACGTCTTCTAGACCATGAGGGCCGGAGAGTCTGTGCAGCTGCCTAGGAGTCTGGTTAGCACTCCCCGGGCTGGCAGAGGCATGGTGATGGAGGGGCTCTGCTGTGGCAGGCTCCTTTCTCCAGGGCATCTGTGCTTACTTGGCATCTCCACGTTGTTACTGGAAAGGGAGGAGGTGGAGGGAGGAAAGTCGCAGTCTGTGAGAGCCATGAGCGAATTAATTTCAGCTGGCCCCACTCATCCCTGTGGCACCAGTGGTCTGGGGGGGGGGCGGGCAGTGCTAATCGCCCTGTTGACAGTGAGGGTTTAAATTAGATTTAAGAAGGCTTTTCAAGCAATGGGGGCTCTGGCCCTGCAGGTAAGGCTTTCTGATAGCATGTATTAAGGAGACAATAAAGCTCCTCTTTTCTCTCCTCCTCTGAAGTGGCAAAGTGGAGTTCAGCATGAATGGCGCATTGTAAGACCAGGAGGTTTTAGGGCAAGTGCACAGTATTAAGCAACAACTATTTTTTCTTTTCCCTTGCCTCGCTGCCGGAGGAGGCCTGAAGGAAGGAGGTGGCACTTAGTTCTTTCGGGCCCCCAGGGCTGCTGCCCCCCCTGCCCACAAGGCTGCCCACAAGCGGTGCGATCCCTGTGGGAACCGGGACTGGGGAGGGGGGTATCCTGCCCGCTGAACCCAGCAGCACCCGCTGCCCTCCAGGAGGGATGGCACCCCAAATTCCCAGGTCTGGGGAAAGCTGTGGCAGGTTCTCTGCTAGCAAAGGGCTGGGCTGAGCAATTGGGGGTGTGCTCTGGTGAGGGTGTTGCTGTGGGGTTGGGGGCTCAGGAGGTGTCTGTTGCGAGTGTCTCCAGCGCAGGTGCACTGTCGTGGCTACAGTCGGCGTCTGCACTACAGGCGTAGCATCACACCTCAGGGACAGGCCGATCATGACCTCTCCTGCAGGATGGAGGTGCGGTAGTGTCTGCGGTCAGCATCTGTGGTACAGGCGTAGGGTACCACATACAGTATCTGCGGTACAGGTGTACTGTAAGGTCAGCAGTCAGTATCTGCAGTACAGGTGTACCATAGCATCTCCAGTCGGTGTCTGCAGTACAGGCACAGCAGAGCTCCATTGGAAGGCTCTGGATGAGGTTGCAGGGGAGGGTGCGCACGGAAGAAAAGGCTTAATGGACCTTTTTTCTGCCCTGGGTCACCACTTCAGAGCCAGGCCCTGTAAGAGCACCCGGTGGGGAACTGCTCAACAGAAGACTTCATCGTGGAAATGCTAGGTTTTGAAACTACCACTTTTTTGTTGTTGTTGTTATGGAGCCAGCTGCTTCCAGAAGAGTGTCTTACTTATTTTTAATGGCTGGGAGGGGGCTGTGATGGGAGGAGGCTGGGCTGCAGCCCATGTACCTCACCAGCCAGACACAGCCCTGTTTTGGAGCTGCCAGGCACCTGGGGCAGGTCATGGTGGCATGTGCTGAATCACAGGAACATCAGGAGGTCCTGGGTTTGTCCCAGCCCACAACAGGGAGCGTGTTGGCTCTGGAGGGTGCTCTCAGGATGGCCAAGCAATTTCCAGCTGGCTGTAGCCAGTTGATACCTCATTACCAGTGAGCATCCCTATGGCTTTGGGAATCCTTTTAAGGGAGGGTTGGGAAGGATACATCCCTCTGCCTACTCAGAATAGGGCACTGGGACTGTTCAGAAGACAGTAGCATCCTACTTTTTGCCTTGATACATGATCTTCTTTGCTCTTGCTACCCACCTCAGACTGTCCTCGCCCCATCATGCTGCAGCAGTTAATGTCATATCACTGTGCTCCTTCAATCCTGCTTGTGAGGACAGCCTATGGGCTTATCTTTGCATAGGTCTCACCACATGTAGCCTGATCCAGCTCAGGGAAAGCAGGACTGGAAATGCATTGGGTTTAGACCAAGAGCTGCTAGAGAGGACCATATTTATGTCTACCTAAGAGTGACTGCAGCTGATATCCTCATTACCCTTGGTGCAGAGGACAAGGCAGGGAAGGGTTGACTGGTCACTTCTTTCCCCAAAAAAGGAGCTGGGGACAGCAAGGAAGGCTGCCAGAGGTGGCTTCAGCCCCAGAGTTGCTGGGACACCACATCTTGTATGCCCCCTTGCCTCCCTCCACTCCTTTCCAGGCTCTTCTTTCCTCTCCGCCGCCCAGAAATGATTCCCTACAGGGGCAAAAGCAAATATTCTCCAATCTCTTTTTCCGCGGAAGATTGAGTTTCCCACTGCTGGGTTTGCTGTGTAATAAACGCAGGTTCCCCACCGTCACCTTTCAACTGGTCCTTGCCGGAGCGGGGACGGAGCCTTGGCAGCCGCACGCCTAGTGAGCTGCTGCTCGCTGGCCCATGCGCCTGCATGCCGGGGTGCTGGCTTTTGCTAGAGAAACTGTTAAATGAGCAAATACAGCAAATGGAAATTTGCATTAGAAGCATCTGCATAAATTGCGATGGTTTTGTGATGTGCTTGGAAAAGGGAAAAAAAAAAAAAAGTCAACATGGCTTTGGGCAAAACAGGCAAACAAAGCAAATACTGCATGGGAAATTGGGATTCAAGTGAGAAAAAGTTGGTTTTCTGGCTAGATTTTTTGCTCTAAAATAGCACCGGCTCCTGCCTGGCATCAGGGCTCGTCTCCGAGAAGAAATGAGGTTTTGCAGGGTAAAAGCAGCTGAGCAGTGAGGTCTCTGTGCCAGCTCTTGGAGGTTCTGCCTGTGCCCTGGCCATGCCACAGAGTCCCAAGGGACCTTGTCCGGGTCCCTCCTCTCTCTCTGTCTCTTTCCACCTGTAGCCAAACAACATCACCCTCGAGACTGTCGGTGCTTCTCCGTTGCCACATAACTATGGTGCCTCTCTCCATGCTGGTCGGGCCTTGGGTGAGGCTGTCAGGCACATGGGCAGGAGCAGCAGCAGTTATTTTAACAGCCGATAAGACGAGGAGCAGCAAGGGGAGGGTGGGTGGCGTTGCTCCCTGGCAGGACAGAGATGTAGAGCGTGATGGTTGGCTACGATATTTGTACCGGTGTGAGCCAAACCGAAGGCTACAGAGAGCAGATCTCACTCTTTTCAAAGAGCAGGCTGATTGCCGCGGGGGTGGGGGTGTCAGAGGGACTTCTGTCCTTTGTCTCATCATTGCCACTGTCCCCAGAGGTGGGATGGCCGCACTGCCTGCGGGTACCTGGGCTGCAGTGCAGGAGGGCTCTCCAGCCCTGGTGCAATTCCCCGATTGCTTCAACTTCTGGTGCCACCCACCAACTTCCAGGGCTGTGGGGAGAGAATATTGAGTCGGAAGTGAATTTGGGATTGGTAGGGAGAGTTGGCTGCTGGTTTGTAGGCAGCTCCCAAGCTCACTGGGGCTCCATGTGCCAGCACTGCCCTGGGATGTGGCATTGCCACCTGCCTCAGGTCCTGGCTGTCACCCGCTGCCCAAAGCTGCCACTTGCGATGGGAACCACTGCAAAGGTGGGGTGGCAGCTGGGGAGGC
>NW_009649457.1:849179-884239 GCF_000708025.1 Charadrius vociferus | reverse complement strand
GGTCTGTCTCTTCTCTGCCTGGCTCCTGGCTCCCCATTTTCAGGTCCCCCTCCCCTCCAGCATCCCTGCCCCTGAGAGGCATTTGAGACCAGGCTGCACCCCAAAATCGGCTCATGACATCCCTCTCAGCCATGCTGGTCTTTCCCTCCAGCCCTGCGAAGGCTCGTGTCCTGCTGCGAACCCAAGGCCATCTGGGCTCCTGCAATGGCCGTGTTGGGTAATGGAATATGTTTTGCTGGGTTTTTTTTCCTTTGGCCGGTGCAGCTCCCCTTTATTTAGGTTTAAATGGATGCCATCTGGCTAACGAGCCCATACTCATGTTCTAGATTAAAAGGCAATCCTCCGCGCGTTACAGATACGGCGCTGGAGATTAGAGAGGTTTAAATGGTTTGGAAGGTGTAATTTGTTTTTCACGTATGGTGCTATTTACCTCCTGGCAAGTGGGCCAGCATCCCCATCGCCGTCCCCAGCAGCTCCCTCCTGGCTCTGGTCTCCTCCACCAGCCCCGGCCTCAGGAGGAGGAGAGCTCGGGTGTCTCTGAGCCTGGCAGGGCTGCACAGGGTGTCCTTGTGGTTGTTGCTGCCATTCGTCCACTCCCAGAGAGGCTCCTTGTTGCGAGGAGGATGTTCCCTGATTGCGAGGAGAATGTTCCCTGCTTGTCCCTAAAGCCCAGCATGTCTCCACCCACCGTCCTTCTCAGCTGTAGCCCCCTCCGCACCTCCCTGCACCCCAGCATCCCCTGGGACATGGCACAGCTCGCTGGGATGGAGCAGCCTCTGCCCCTCTCCCAGCCCAGAGAGACGGGGACTGACCGTGGTCCATCGGGGTGTCAATGGCAGGCAGCTGGGGCAGCACGCAGCACCCGTCGGTCACTGTGAAGACACCAATGAGGGTTATGCTGTCCCTGGCATGCCCAGAGATGATGATGCTGCTCCATCGGGCTGGTGGACAGCACAGTGCTCGGTGCCGCACCAGAGCAGCAGCAGCAGCTGCCCGCGCTGGGATGTGCATTTTCATGCTGGGATCTGCATTTTGCACATCCTAAGCACCGGCTGCTGCTCTGAAATGCCTCGGTGTAGTCCCCGCTCTTCAAAAAACCTCTGCAACCCGCTTGCAGGCAGTATCTGGTCTTAGGGTGGTGCTGCGGCTGCCAAGGAGAGCCCAGCACCAGGGTTTGACTTTCTTAAGGGGAAGGTTGAAAACGAGACAAGGAAAATGCAACATTTGTGCAAGGCATCTCATCGCCTTCCAGGCAGCTGGTTGTGCTGGCAGCTCCCGTGGAAAGTGCCACATTGACCGATAAAGTGTGGGTCAGCAGAACGCCTCATTTTGCAGCAGGTTCCTCCATAGCCGAGATGAAGTCTCGCTTCGTGGCCATGTCCTCGTGCCCTTTGGCTAGCTGGGAGGGACCATCTCTTGGCACGCTGCATGCAAGGTCGCCTGGGGACAAACCCTGACTGCTCCTGCCTGTGTTTGCTTCCACAGATGGCTAACCCCGTCCCGTCAGCCTGCTGCGTGGTGCTCGCCGCGGTGGTGGTGGTGTACGCCCAGAGACACAGCCAGCAGGGTGAGTCTCTTCACACCTCTCCCACCTTGGGGGTCCCAAAAAATGTGAATGCCGCTCCTCCAGCCTCTCCCCTGGGGCAAGCTGGACGTGCTCTCCAGGCTTGCCTGTTACTGCGTTTCTGGATGTTTATTGCTTTTCTCCTCTCCGTGATGCATGCGTCCCCTCCTGCCCACCGCTGCAGGATGTGGGCGTCCTGTGTCCCCCCAACGCCTGCTGGTCCCCCTTGCCCTGCCCACCCCCCGTGTGTCCCAGGGTGCCCCTGCAGCCAGGGCACTGCTTCCCAGCCCTTTACCCTCCCTTTTCTGCATGCTGCCCTCTGCAACCCACCCTGGAAGGGATGAGCAGCAGCCTGACAGCCCCAAGCCCCAACACCCTACCCCGTGACCGTGATGGGTGCCTCATCCTGCTCTTCCCTCCGTGGGGTGATGTTGTCCCCATTGCCACCACCCGTCTGTGCACACCACTAGCTCCTGCCTCACCACGTTAGCAGAGGGTTTGGCGCTTACCTTAGCAATGGCTTTAGGGAGACGAAATTGTAGAGACACTGGTGATCCTGGGTCCAGGCAGGAGGAGAAGAGTTATGGGGCGGTGGGTTGGGTCCTGCTGTGGGGTCACCTATGGCAGCCCTGCAATAATGGAACAAAAAGGGGATCCTCCAAAACTCACTGGATCCCTGGCAGTCAGCCTGGCTGCTGTTGCTTTTGGTGGATTGTAGAGGATAATTTTGCTGATTAACTCCAGTAAGGACATCTGTGCATCTGTGGGCTCTGTGGGATTGAGGAACCCAGCCAGAGCACCCCGCTGAGCTCCCCTAAATCCAGCTGTGTGGGTTTACAGTGCTGGAAACTGACAGCCTTGCTTGCTCGGACACGAAGCAGCTGGGGTTTGGCAGCATGTCCCCATCGCATGGGGACAGCCACTCTCTGGACACAGAGGGAGCTTGCTGGGTGGTGTTGAAGGAGCATTCCCAAAACCTTCCCAGGGTGCCTGCTCAAAGCATTTGGGTGCTGAGCAGTGTGCTGCTTGTTGTGGTGTGATGCTTTCTGCAGAGAAGCAATGCTGTTTGGTCCTGCTGTGCTTGCAGGACCACTACCTGGGAAGCCTTGAAGAACCCAGTGTCAAGGCTGCCAGAGCATCCTTTGGATGCACTGTGCTGCTTCCCTCCAAGCTGTGGGGACAGTAGCCCAGACCTATCACACAGGGAGATGGACAAAACACCAACATGGCACGTACTTCAGGATTACGCACACTTGAAACTTGTTGTCAAGACAGAGGGACAAACGCTGCTCCCCACCAGCGCACATGCACGTGAAGTTGGGGAGCATCTGCCCCACGTTGGAGACCCAAGAGGTGTGCATCATACCCCCCGCCATCCCCCAGAGCTCACACCCTGCCCCGCTGCAGCCTCCCCTCACTAGCCAGCCCCGGGGCTTATCCCCTGCCATCTGGGTGGTGGGGCCAGGAAAGCACGGTGGGAATGGGGTGGGAGGATGGATTAATCCCACCGGTGGCAGGAACCGGGTGGAGTTGGCGGGGGGAAGACGCTGGCATAGAGTCCATTTATCATGCACTTGAGACACGCTCGACTTTAATAGCTCATGAAGCACTTTAAGAGATGCATTAGCACTGAATACTTGAGTGAGGAGGATGTGACAAGCTGTTAAGTGAGCACGAGCATGGCGCAGCGAGGCCGGCCACCCGCTCCTGGCTCTCACGTGCACCCTGGTGATTACTGGAGCGTCCTGCAAAGTGGCACATGAATTAATAAAAGCAGCGTCGGACTCAGAGGAGGTGAGGCTGCTCGTGCGTTAACCCCTCTGCTGCTCATCTTTGGTCCTTCTTGGAGCTGGCACAACAAAGGGTGCCTTTGCCTGGGATGCAGGAGCCCAGGATGCTCCCCAAGGTGTTTTTTTTTGGGGGGGTGAGGGTTGGAGGCACTCAGAGGTCAGCAGATTTGGGTACCCTCCCTTACTCTGGTTGCAGAGCTCTCTTGCTTTGCATCCATGGCAGTTTGCTAAAGTTACAGCTGCACCACCCTGCTGGGCACCACCGCTTCCAGCTACCCATGGGGGTGGGCACTGTGCGGTGGGAGACCATGGCACTCAGGGCAGCCCCAAGGCGTTGCTTGGAGTATTTCCCTAATGTGCTGGCTTGGGCAGGGGCTTTGGAGTGTCCTGCTGTGGGTATGGGGCAGAGGGGCAGTGAAAGAGGGTGTTAGTGAGGGGTTCTCCCACATCATGGTCCCTTGTGAAACCCTAACCGGGGGGCACAGGGACGGGGCAGAGTGCCTGGCTGTGGGCGGGTGATGCCACATAGCTCCTGGCCAGCACAGAGGGATGGACTGGAGCTGCAAGAATAGATGGGAGGGGACAGAGGAGGCAGAACGGGCTGAAGAACACGCAGTAGAGCCTGGTACCCTCCTCGTTATTGTGGGTAGCTAAGTTTTCCTTCCTGTCTTTCCTCCTCCGGATGGTGGTTGCTGCCGATTTATTTCAGCGTAGAGGAAGGTGATGGGGAAGGCTCAGCAGAGCGCAGAAGCAATGCTGCCTGCTGCAAAGCACACACTGTTGGTTGGCCAGGAGCTCCGTCATGTGAGAGCAGCGCTGGCAGGGGTCCCTGCCATGCAGAGACCCTCTCACTAGCAGGGCTTGGGCACCCTCAAAGGAAGGTGTGAGGCCACAGCACGAGCCGTGGGGCTTTGCCAAAGCTCCTTATGTGGGAAGTTTGTACATGTCGGAGACGCATAACCGCATGTCAGGCCATGAAGCGTACATGCATGGGTGATTTCAGTTCTTTCCGTTCATTGCCGTGACTTCTGTGGCTGAAGTTAGCTGTTTCCAGTAGACCCAAGGGCTACCGCAGCCCTGGGAAGAGTGAGCTCTGCTTCCCCTGGCTCCTGCCACGACCAAAGCGTCTTCCCTATCTGTCGGCGCTGCCAGAGTTATGTCCACATGTGTCCCAGATTGAGATTTCTCTGCTTTTAAAAGAGGAGTAATTCTGCTTTATTGATCCTCACCTTGCTGAATTAACTCATGTTTAAACAATAATTATGTTTTCACCCAGGAGAGGAGACAAAGAGATAAACGTCTCTGGAAATGAATGCATTTCAGATGCCACATGCTGGGGTTAATTTATTGATGGGCGCAGAAGCTGCTATCTCCTCTCTTTCTCACCAGCAACAAGCAATTAGCCCCCATCATTCCTCAACCGAGGAAAAGAAAGAGAGATTTTGTTTCATTACTTTCACTTCTCCCTTGCTCTCTTAAGCCCTGGCGCTAATCTTTTGCAATCGGTTCTGCTGCAAAGCCTCCCGGGAGCTCCAGTTTGCGTGTGCCTCGTTAGAAATGCTGCCCACATTTCAGCTAAGACAAAGACTGGGCCGGTAAACAGCCTTCAAAATGCAGAGCAAAGCCATGCAGATCAGCTTTTTGAAGAGAAACCAACTATAGATATGTCCCTCTCTCCCCTCCCCGCATTGGCCAGTCTTCTCCATGTGGCATTTCTTGGCTGACAGGGATGGGGGTAACTCTTTCTGGACTCTGCTTCCTCCCACATCCACCACCCCGTGCAACTCCCCGTGCTTGGCACAGTTAAACTAGTTGCTCTGCTTTTGGGGGTGTTCTCTGGTACTTTCTGTGTAGGAGGTGGTTTGTAGATTCACGCAGTAACGTGTGGTTTGTTTGTAGACATTTGAGGAGTTTTTGATTGGTGTGCAAATGCTGTTCAGCGAAGGTGCCTGGGTTCAAGTGGTGTGATGGTCTACCTGGGTGTCAAGGCTTGGTCTTGTGCCCACCGGTGTGCAGGGCAGATATGCATTCAACCTAAGACAGCGCTGCAGGAGTAGTCTCTCCAAATATGCATACAGAATGTCTCCTCTCCCTCTCCCTCTCCCTCTTCCTCTTCTTCTCCCCTCCATTGGAGTGCCTTTCAATCATGCATTAAGCGACATGACTAACATCTGTCATGTGTTGTTTGTTTTTCCACCCGCTCCCCAGGGCGAGATGCGTGTGCAACAGAGTGTTTTGGAATTTTTGTAATTGGCACTCTCTGTGTACACTGGGGAAGGCAAGGTCAAAGGGACCGCGTGTGTGTGTGAAGAGGCTGGCCAGGAGGCAGGAGACGGCTCGTGCTTCCCGCAGAGGCTCGTTCCCTGCTCAGGCTGGGGCCAGCGCAGGAAAAAGCTCTGTCTCCTCATGACATAGCACCTTCTCACCTCCCCTGACACCTCCTTGCGTCTCAGGCCAAGTTTTACTCTCGTCACAGCACACTGGCACTTTATCTCTGGGTGGCTCCTGCCAAGGCGTTATCGGTGTTGTCCTCAAGATGCAGCCCTGCTTTCTGTGAGTCTGACCTACATTCCTCCACTGGAGATGAATGGACTTGTGTTTGGCTGCATAAAACACATGTTCTTGCCGAGGGAAGGCTACTATATTAACTGCTCCAGAGCTCTGCGTGCGATGGACGCGTCCTTTCCATTATAAACATCAGCCTTTGTGTCACTGGCAAACTTTGCCAGCAACAGTTTTATGTTGCCTTCAAGATAATTGATACGATGAGTGATTAGCAATGGGCCAAGAACAGATCCCTGTGGGGCCACACTGGGAACACCCTCCTGCAATGATGATTCCCCATTAACAATCATTTCCCCATTAGCAATTACATTTTTTAATCCTTCCTGTTACAACTCTGGATGCTCTCATTATCCAGCTGGCTGAAATACCAGCCTTGCTCCAAACTCCAGCACTGTTCAGTGTGTGAGCTGGTTTCAGAACACTCCAGGACCCCTTTTGGGTTAGGAAGCAAGGTTTGGCATAACCTCTACCTGCCCCTGCATCCCTTACACTTTGCAAGTCATGTCGAAGCCAAAATGCTCTTCAAATGTGCTTCATGGAGAGCTTGGAGAGCCAGAACCAAGGTAACGGTGCTGGATCAATAAACGGATATGTCTTGGCATTGAAAGGATGTTATCAGGGTTTGCTCAGCGCAGTCAAAGTCGGGGGGCTGAGCTCAGCCTGTCCTCAGGCTAAATGAGCTCTGTTCACAGTGGTGTTCACATAATCTGCTGAAGGAGCCAGCTCTATCTGGAAGACTTCAGTTCCCGGGCATTCATGAGGAGATGGATGCTTCTGCCTTGGAGCTGCAAGAGGGGATAGACACAAGCACTAGGGCAGTGGGGGAAGGTATTGCTGAAGGTGTGGACACCCCTGGATGGCAGTGTCCCTGGCAGAGCAGCACTGTCTGCACCGCTGGGCACCCCGGCAGTCACCTCCCTTCTGCAGGCAGCGCCTGTACCCGGTGGGTGAGTCACCCTGACTCACCGAGGACACATTACCCCTCACATGAAGGCTCCAGCGCTGATGGCTTGTGCACAGCGATTAGGATTCAGGCTTCTCCTCCACTCGGAGCCTGCTTAAATCATTCTGAAGGCTGCCATTCAAGGGCAGGCATCCACTCTTTGCCTCCTTTGCCTTGCTAATTGCTCCCTGGGGCTAAGGTAGCCCAAACTCACTGCTGTCTGCTGGCGACCAGCATCATTCCAGTGGGGTTGCTGTATCTGCTGGGTGCCAATCTGCTAGCCCACCTGATGCTGGCCAGAGGTACAACCTGGCTGTAGCCCGAGTTGCATGAAATTTCTGTCCCTCTGATGCCTTTGCAAGGAAGATCTGTTACCCCCATCCCTGCACATCCATTACCATGGTTGTTTCCCCACCCTGCTTTTTACTTCCTACACCTCTGTCTGTCCCAGAGTACCTGGCTTTTTCCTTGTTTGTTTTTTTGTTTGTTTGTTTGTTTTTCTCAGCACAAGATGCATCTCCCAAAATGTTCCCTGTCTGCAAAGCAAAAGAAAACAGCAAGAATTAGCCCTGGGTCCTGGAACATCTTTTTCTATTACTGGACATCCCTCTGAGCTCAAGTAGATTTCCTGCCCAGACACAGAGTGAATTATGGCCAAGCTCTCGGAGGCTGACCTTGTGGTCAGCCAGAGCATAGGCTTGCTAATAAATGTGGTCGGCCCCTACCGCAGACAGCCTATTTTTAATGCCTGTGTTTCCTTGCCCGTTGCCTCATCACCCTGTAGGTCCCAGTGTTGAGCATCCCTTGGGGATCCGGCCGGTCATGCAGGATAGCCCCACGGGGAGCACATCCCGGGCTCGTTCCTCCCGCCTGGGCACTGGGAAATCACAAGCATTGATTTCCGTGCAGTGTCTGTCAGTTTTGCACCGCAGAAAGTGGTGGGTGCGTGGGGCAGGGTGGCCTGTCTTGCTGGGGCGCGCTGCAGGAGCACAGCTGAGGTGGTGCCCACCAGACAGGGAGCGGAGAGCTCGTGGTGCTCACCTAGGGTCTGTGCTTGGAAAATAGCCACGGGTCAGCGCGAGATTGATGTCCCGTTGTGCAAAGTGCTGTCGGATGCGTGAGGAGAGATGCTTTTAAAGTGCAGGTGGGGGAGAGAGGAGAAGGGCAGGAAGAAAAACAGAGGGATTGGCACTTAGGTGAGAGGGAGCAGGGCTTTGAAGACTTGCTCTTTGCAAGTTACTGAAGTTTGGAGACATGCAAAGGGCACCACAAATAAGCTGCCTGCTTTTTCTATACAAGTCTGTCTGGAGGCGTTTGCACCGAATTTACCCCTTTACGAGAAAGGAAGAAGTTGTTTGAAATGGAGCCAACAGAAATGAGGTTCTGGAGCAAAGCGGGGGTCTGTCCCCAGGTCCACATGAGCCATCGGAGAGCTCAGAAGGAAATCTAGTAGGAAATATCTGAGATGCTAACAAAAATGTGAACACTTCTGTCAGTCTGGTATATTGAAGCAGATCACAAGGCTGTAAAAGATAAAAAAAAAAAAAAAAAGAAAAGCTAACTAAAGGTAAGAGTGTCGATCTGACAGGTTTTGGACAAGCCTGTGATCCTCCAAAACTGGTGAAAATAGTTCACATCTGTGGTGAGAAGAAGAAACTGCCGGGAGGCTCGCAGTCTGCCAGGATTCATTAGTTCTGCCAGTGGCAAGGAAAACCATGTCTCAGTAGTCTCTTAGACTTCATTAAATGTATTGACAAGCAATGAAGGAGGAGGAATGGGGTTTGTAGTCCACCCAGACACCCAGAGGAGCTTTGGATGGAGAGCATTCAGCTCAGGATGAAGCCCTAGGAGTTACTGCTGGCAGAGGCAAAGCTGCCATGACCCACGGGGAGGAGGCAGGACCTCCTGGTGAAGATGTGCCGAGGGGACAGCATGGAACAGGGAGCAGCATTTGGCTTTTGGAACATCTGTATAAGCCAGCTGGTTCCTTGCTTACAAATCCTTGCTGGAACCCACTGCTGGACAAGCCCAGATCATGGGGAGAAGCTGAGAAGAAGGATTTGGATAAAGGTCATCTTCTCAGGGTGGTATCATCCTGTTGCGTGAAGCAGGAGCATTGCTTCCCCTGCTGACAGCTGTAAATCAAGGCATTGCAGTAGCAGCTGTGAGCCCCCAAAAGCTGGTGAAGCCAAAATCTCGTTTTCACAGATTTTCAGACCCAGGGAGCTGAAGCGTAGCCCAGCACACGGGGGATAGCCGTGGGCTTTGCTCTTTGCGTGAGCTCTGACTGCTGGAGAAGGGCTGTGTCCTGTCCTAGCACAGAGCTCCCTTTGGCGAGGGGGGAAGAAATCCTCGTCCATAGGTTATGCCTGTTGTTTTTTTATGCCTGTTTTTACATTCTCAAAAGCTTCCAGAAATGGAAGATTTCATAAAACAGTGACAGTTGGAGTGGAAACCTTTAGTGCTTCAGGGGTTTGGCTTCACTTAGCCTCCAAAAGCTCGGAAAGGTCTCGCCTTGGAAGTGGCGCATGGCCATCCCAGCAAGCAAGTCACCTCACATTTCCAAAGCAGCCTGGTCCCCACCAGCCTGTTTAGGAACACACGTCCAGCTGAACTTGGACTGAAGGTGCCCCTCATTAGTTATCCCCTTTGAAGGGTTTCCAGTGTGCGAAGTCCTGGACTGTAGACTGCTCTGGGACTGCAAAGCCAGTCTCTGGTTAGGCTGAAAGAGCAAAGTGCTGCAGCTCTGGGCACGGCTTGCAGGAGCCCACGACCTTCGCAGAGGGTGCTATAAATCATTCCTGGAACATGTCAGCAGGGCTGTGTGCGACAGACCCAGGGACCAAAAGGGCAGGCAGGGCTGGGGCTGAGATGTTCAGGTCCTGCACATCCATCAGTAGTGTTGGACACAGAGTGAGTCACTTGCTGCTGTCTTCAGGCCACCCGTGACACGTCTGTGACCAAGCAAAGCCCTGGGTAATGGGAGCACAGCCACAGCAGGACACTGAAACCAAATGTTACTGTCTCTGCTTTCCAGGCAGAGAATTTTGCTAGGGTGGGAAGAGAGCAAGGGAACCATGAAGCATGCTCAGGAGCGCAGATGCTGGGACACAACATGCACAAACCTTAGTAATCAGAGTCTTTTGAGGAGTTTAATTTCTCTGGGCAGACACTGTGCTTCTGTGCAAAGGGAAGTACCTAATACCCAGATTCCTAATTCGAGTGGGAGATGCTGGAGCATAAAAAATAAACAGGAGAACAGCTTGCAAGATGTGTAGTCTGTCCTGCAAATGAAAAGAGCATCTTTCAGGATAAGCCGTCTTGGGCAGCACTAAATGGAGCGGATCCACGCAGAGAAGCCAATATAATTGTAGCATATTAAAAGGAAAAGGAAAAGAAGAAGGATTGAGCAGGGGCTGTGGCAGGCTCGTTACAGAGGGGAAAAGCGATGCGTGTCACCTCGTAATGAGTGCTCCAGGAAGGCCAATCAGGTGGAGAAGTGAAGTGAAACCGCACAGCAATCGAAGGTGATGGAGGCAGGAGGGGTTACAGCAGTATTAGTCCCGCATATGGACCATTGATCTCTTGGTGTAGTATTTGCGGGGAAAGATTGTTATTTAGGCTTAGCTGCCACCGGGTCCTAATTGAAGCTGAGGAGTCTGGAGCCTCATTGTACTGCCTGCGTTTGCTGAGGGCTGTACTGGAGAGGATGGTGTTGGGGAAGGGGCTGTGTGCATGTTACTCAACGTGGGAATGAAACAGCCTTTGTCACTGCTCAGGAGACGAGGGGAAGGGGCTAAAAACTATTCCTTGCACAGTTGCATGTATCTGTGTGCAGTGTGCATCCCTGTCCCACAGCCCTGGGCAAAACACATCCATATCCTAGTGCCAAATCCCCCTGGATGGGGCAAAGCCTTGCCATAGGGTGTGCACAGCTGGCAGAGCCGTGTGCTGCCCTTCGTCCCAGCTTCAGCACGCTTGACCTTCCAAGCTTTTTTGGCTTGCAAAGCCTGAAGCGTTTCCCCCAGCACAGATCCCTGTTAGTAGATTTAAGACACCCAGCAGCAGCTGGATTCTTCTTAGTTATCTATTCTGAAGTGCTACAAAGCAGCCGGAGGTCTGCAGAGTCGATGCTGAAAAACATTGACCTGCAAGGCTGGAAGCCTGGAGGACTTCTGCTGGCCAAGACCTGTGTGCTTTGTAGGCAGAAGAGAGCTGGCACCATCGCACCAAGGAGCTGACTGGGATGCACAAGCTAAAGCAGAAGTGCAGCGTGTAGCGTGTCTTGCTTGATTCCTTCTGAATTTGCTAAGGTGTAGTGATGTGTGCATGTATGTGCATGTATTTCTGATGTCCAGGCATTGGTCGCGCTGCTGGGTAACACAGCTCTGCTGGCAGAGGACTGGCAGGGAGTGGACGTTTTGCTATGCCAAAGTGTGGTTCTGCTCTCTGGAGAGAGGTCTCCTCTGTCCTCTGCTGGTCTGTGCTGCTTGAAGGGGGCCGCACCAGCTGCCTCCAGGATCCAAACTGAAATGAAGCCGAGGAAGTTGCTGAGCATCCCTCACAGAGGTAAGAGAGCTACGGAAGGGGATCAGGGTCCTGTGCTGTTGTGAGCAGCAGGGAGGCAGCCTCACAACAGCAGCAGCTGGTGCAAACCTACATCATGCAGGGCAAGCGTGCCGGGATCCGCTGCGGGGTGCCAGTCCTGGTAGTCCCACGGCCATGCATCTGTCCAAGCGCAGATCTTGAACCAAGCAGGAGAGCTCTGCTCACCATTCGCATTGTTTATGCGCAAACCCTCTCCAGGGGAAGTGGTAAGCCAAGCCCCAAGCGCTTGCTCCAGAGGGGAGTCTCCAGCCGTAGATGTGAACTTGAGACTTTGTAGGATGAGTCACAGAGATCCCCTGACTCCAGCCAAGCCGCAAGCCCTGGCAGGTCGGACTCTGCTCTGTCTGCGGATTGCCTGTACTGTGGTGCGGTTGCTCCAGTGGAGAGCACGCTGTGCAAATGAGAAACTGAGGCACACATGAGTGAGAGTGTATTAAATCCAGAAGCTAATGTCTGTCTGACTCCTCCCCTCTCTGCAATTTCCCATGGGAAACCTCCATGTCTGGCCATAACTGGGAGCCTGGAGATCTGCCACAACCTGTGCCAGCTGCTGAGACAACTGGAGAGGCTTGGAGCAAAGCATGAGAATCCAGGGACATTGCTCAGGAGTGCCCTGCAGGACTCCTGGAAGGGGATGTAGCATTACCTGTGATGCCATGAGGCGCCTGGCTGGTGATCACATCCAAGTTCCTGTGCTCAGCAGACTTCAAAATTAGTTTTACCTTTGTGGTGGGAAGCACGGGGAAATTGGCCTGTGTCCTTGTGTCTTTTTTTTTTCCTTTTGGGTGAAGATCCCTGCTCTGTGGCATAGGGGAAGGGCAGCTCAGGAGCTTGGGTTCTCACTGGTTCTTCCCAGCTCTTAGAGCATCACACAAGCCCCTTGGCACGGGGAGGAACCGTAGCCAATGACAATGGCCACAGGCTCACTTGCTAGTGAGCTGTTCCCACTGATGCTCCTGCTGGAATTCCATTCACTTTACTGGGACTCTTCTCTTCCTCAGGTATCTTCAGGGCTTTTCTCTTGAGGAGCCTCCCCAGTTTTGCCCGGTAAAACCCAGCCTGTTCCTTGCACTCTCCCAGCATCGCAGAGCACAGCCCTCTGGGTTTTAAGAGAAAGGGTAGTGCTCCTCCTTGCTCTTGGAGGATGCTTGTGCTCTCTTGCTGGACCCATCGCAAGCATCCTTCTCTTGGCCTTGGTCAGGTGTAATATTTCTGCCAGGTCCGTGCTTCCTGTTGGCGGAGAGCCTTTAGGGATGCCTTCAAGCTGCCTTACTGCCCTTCCCATCATGGCAATGGTGCTTAGCTGATTTACAGCTGCGGCGCACCGGTCTGCCCCCGCGCAGGCGACTCCTCCAGCTCTCAGCCCTGAGATGGACATGTCTGTCCGTCCCTCCCGGCTTGCAAAGAGAGTTCCTGTTATTTTCAACCCAAGTTGCTGGAGACTGAGCCTTGCTTTTATGCAGAGTGAGCCCTGAATATTCAAGAAACAGCGCTGAACTCAGTGTGACCATGGTTGGTAGGTTCTGGCCCTTAATTAATTAGCATTGATCGTACTTCACTTCCAACAGTGGAGGAGGGAGCTGCAGCTCAGGGAAGCAGTGAAGTGTTGCAATATAATCACTGCGGCCATTTTCACACTGCCCGTCTGTGCTCTTCAAAAGTTACACAGCTGCTGCGATGGCAGCATGGGAGACAGAAAGGAAAATCCTGGGGGAATAGGAGTAACATAGGACTTTGGAAGCTGTCATTTTAAAAGAAACATTTGTTTATACATTTATGCAAGATTGGGTGGGGGTTTTTTGTATTATTTTATTGGTTCTTGACATTGGCTGAGCTTGACTTAGCCTTAGCAAAGGCGCTGCTCGTGTCTTCTGCATGGCAGCAGAGTCACTGCGGAGTCCATCAGCCCACCAGGAGGTTCAGCTGTCAAAGCGTGGGACCTCCATGCACTCCCTTTGCTTTCAGCTCCCCCATCCAAACACAGCAGCAACCTCGCAACCCCATGGCAACCAAGAATTGCTCTGTAGGAGGTGGGATGTGCCTTGTCCCTCAAGAAATTTGGAGAGGGTTGGATCAGTCACTTGAGAACGGAGGTGTCTACCCTATCTGAGCAAGACACCCATTGGTCAGCCTTTCTCTGTTGGTAAGCCATCCCTCCACGTGAAGTTGTCCATCTCACTGCAGTCTAAACATGTCTTTTCTACTGGTTCTGTTGAGTCCATGGGATTTCGTATCCCTTATGCATTTATTTCTCCACATTTCTGCAATTTTGTTGCTGGCAGCGCCAGAGAGATGGCCATGGGCATCTTTCTATTGATCCATGAGTAGGACTTTGGGATGTAAACCCAGAAGGAAAACTTCAGGATTTAGGTAGGCAGACTAAATCCTGTTACATTCTTCATTTTGCCCTGAATCACAGCTCCAGAGTGAAAACTATATAGCGAGATCTACTGACAGTGAAGGCCGGAATGTCACAGCTTTTTTAATGTGTTGTATGATGTTGCAAATGGGTCTCCAAACTTGGTGAATATTGAACCCTCTTGCAAACACAGTGTGTCTGTAATTCATGCTGTGGCCAGCAGCTCCCAAGGTTTTCCTTGCACACCCCATTGCCAGGGGGTCCCGGTCGGGCTTGACTGCGTGCTGGGAGCCCTGAGCGCTGATGGACTTTCTCTCCCGCACAACGCATGTGCACGGTGCTGGGAAAATCAGTGCCAGGGCTGGAAGAGGGGTGGGAAGTGGGTGTCAGCAGGCAGAGACATTCGAGTCAAGCCTGGGAGCCCGAGGGATTAGTGGATATGGGCTGTTAGGTGATTTAATTGTGTTTTCCTTCCTCCAGTGAGTTTGGGCCATTTTTCTTAACTTGCTTAGCCCTGAGGAGTTTTTCAGTGTAACCGCTATTTATGGAAGGCTTTTTACTTTGCTGCTTCAGGGGGAGTCGCCAGTGTACACCGCAGCAGCTGTCTCATAGTCCCACACGCCAGCGCTGCAGTGTCCAAGTGCTGGGATCCCAAGGGGCATACAGGGGTTCAAGATGGATAAAAAGACACCAGCTCAAATGAATTCTGTGCTTTGGGTGTTTATATTTTAACAGGTTCAGGAGAGCCCAGCCAACCCCTGGTGTCAATGTACCAGGTGCCATAGGACCACAGGGGAGGAGGAATATCAGAGCCTAGCTCTGATGCTGACAACTTGCACACCCTTGGGCCAGTCATTTAATCTGCTGTGGGAACTTCAGCTCCATCTGTAAGACGGGGAGAATGATGCTCTCCTCGTTTGTCTCATCTGTTTGAGTTGTCAGCTCGTTAAGACAAGAGCTGCATGTTGCTGGGTGCCGGCGCAGAGCTGTGGGTGACAGGGCGCCCATCCCCGGGGGGCTGCAGGCAGTGCGAGCGCTGGGGAAGAGCCACCTCCATCCCCTGTACTGGGACCCTGTGCTTCCCATGGAGGGGCATCTCTGTTGGGAAGCGAAGCGTGTGCTGCCAGTCTGTCCTGAGCAGAGCTGTCGGGGGAAATCCTCAGGGGAGCCATTTTCCGTTGGAAAATGAAGTCCCATCAACATCTGAATGTTTTACACAATCATATTTCTCTGTCAAGGGGAAAAAAAAAAAAAAAGTTGCAGGGCAAGGAGAAGGGCTGCAGTATGTCTTTTTTGGTATTTTTCAGAAATGGCTAGGCTCTTCACTTTAAATTGGCAACCCCTTCCTCCCAGAAAAATGGTCACAAAGCCTTTTGTACAATGTGGTGGGGCACTGTTTTTGGGTTTGTTTGTTTTTTTCTCTTTAAAGGAGAATTTTTGGAAGTTTGAGCTTTTGCCAATGGGGCCAGAGCACCATTTCCAACTTCATGGCATGCTGAGCTTGCCCCGGCCGTGCCAGAGTGGTGGGGGGCTGCGAGTGTGGGACCCTGGAGGAGCCGGAGCATCTCCTCCCACCGAAGAGCTGCTTGCTGCCTGTAGCCGCTTTCCGTGCGTGCGTGCATAGATTCGCACTGATTTTCTCTCCTTAAGGACTTTCTCGTATTCCCCTCCCACAGGCAGTGTCTGCGGTTGTTTGCAGGCTCCTGCCTGTGGGCAATTTCCTCCTCCTCCTCACTACCATTCACTCCCTCATCCCTTCTCCTCTTCCTCCCTCCTGATGGAGACAGCCTCTCACAGCCGACTCATTTCAGAGATGTTTTTTTCACTGCTGAAGCCAAGATTTTTCTCTCTCTCATCGTGCTTAGTCTGGAATTGGGAAGGGGTTGTTTTGAGGGTTTTTTTTTTTCAGCAATAAATAATTTCAGCATGCTGAAGAGGCAGGAGAGTGAAGCTGGCATAAGGCTACATTGAAATACTCCATTTGTTCTGGGAGTCTTTCTCCCCGCTCCAGAAAGCTTCCTCTAGCGTTCAATTTTAAAGCAAATCACTATTATTTTTTGTTTTCTTACTTTCCAGAAGAGATTCCTATATTATTTCGGCTTGCCTGGAGATTTCCACACACAGCAGAACTTTTTTCTTTGGCTTTTCTTTCCTCTTGCTTTCTTTTTGCCGGGGTTAAAAGCCCCAAGCCAGCAAGGTACTTAAACACATGCTGAAAGTTAAGGGCTTGCCTAAGTGCTTTGCTGACTTGGAGCCAAAGATTTTTTCTCAAGTCCTTTAAATGCTTCAGAACCTGAATTCAAAACATTTTACAGAAATTCCAGAATTGAGTATCTCTTGTGCTAATAATAGTTGTAATTCAGGAGTGCCTTCAGATAACTGGAGCTCTAGACATGGTGAGCTTCTGTATAATCTTACTTTCAGAAAATACACTTCCCTAAAATCTTCTTGTCCTTCAAACCCAAGAGCTCTCCAGAGAGGTGGGCACGTTTATTTGTGTTTCAGTCAATGAACATAACTGGGCTTTTAGCTGTTGTTTTGCAATAAGACACTCAAATCTTTTAAGTGTTGAAATTTAGGAAATAATGGGCAATTAGTTCAAATCATACTGAATGAATGTCTGCTCCTGAACTAACATTTGCTCATCATCCCCAACACAGGAAAAAAAAAAAAAAAAAAACCAACAAAAACAAACCACCGACTTGAGGGCTCTCTGAAACAGCAAGATCAGTAATTGGAAGTTAGGAGATGCTCTCAAAGACAGGCTGAGCTCCCATTTCACAGAGTCTGAAAGCAGCGCTGCGCTCTGCTTTTGAGAGATTACTCAGAGGGATGGTGTTAAAAGCGGTACAGAGAGGGAATAGCAGTGGGTACAAGAACAGGAAAAGCTCTGCGGAGGAGGAGGTGTTTCCAGAAACAGAGAGGCAGCCAGCATCAAATAGAAATTACGGCTTTGTTTTGGGCTCTGTGTGATGAACCCAGGAGCCTCTGCCACCACCCATCCAGTGGGGGCTGCTTGGAGATGCTCAGCTGCTTAATGAAGAGCATCTGCTTCAGAGGTTTTGGAAGAGGTGCTGGACACTGATGCTCAGGGCAGCAACAAGGGAGCAGGACCAGACAGGAGTTAGCTTAGTTCATGACCCTCCAAGGAGTTGCAGGCACCCTTCTCTGAAAGCATTCAGTGCTGCTGCTGGGAATGGGAAACGCAGCTGAAAGCTCCCAGCTCACTATCCTCATCTTAATGCTTTCTTTTCAGAGGTGAGCCATGAGCTTCTGACTTGCGCTTTGCAGGGATACATGTGCACATCTGCATGAGAAGGCAGGCAAAGCCTCTCTCTGTATGCCCCAAAGCATCGTGTGCTTGCAGTCTCCTGCTGTCTCATAGATGTGTTCTGGGAGTTGCTCAGAAACCGTCTGTGGACCCTCATCCTGCAGTCATGTCATTCATGGTCCAGATACACACTTCCCGGCCCATAACCAGAGACCTAGACTCATTCAGCCCTCAGCTGGAGCCTGCTTCCATGTTCTGCCTGAAATCCAGATGCTCTGTCCTGGGGTCCTGTCCTGGTCTGCAGTGCTCCTTTAGCTACACTCCGGGATTTATCTTGATGTCTCTGGTGGAAGTCACACTCTTTTTTTTTTGCCATGGGTCTGATATGTTGCCATCTTTCACCCCAGAGGCGCTTGTGCCCAGCGGATGCTCTGTGTGACTGTTGGGCTGCAGCTCCACAGCAGTGCCATGGCTCAGCACGTGCCGGTGGTCATTTCTAGGTTTGGCTTTGCTTGAGGATCCTTCGGAATGAAAGGCATGAAATGCGAATGTAATATCTCGTTATTACCGAGGCAAATCCTGAGGCCTTGGCATAATTGTTAGTACAGCCCCTGATGGGGAGAGTAGATCGTTGCCTTGTGATTAATATTGCTTTGAAATCATCACCAGGCTCCAGAAGTGCAAGTGTTACTTGGAGAACTGAGTGATGGTGACTGAGTAAAAAAAAAAAAAAAAAAAAAATTACTTGGGAAAATGCTTCCCATTTCATCAGAATCCACTCTTCCCTCCCTCTGGTCACTGCTGCGCTGGCAGCAGCTCGGTTCCTCTGTTGTCCTGTAGCCACATGCATAAAGAAGAGTCTTGGTGTTGGTGCAGGGGGAGGAAATCCCTGTCTTGGGAAGAAACAAGTCCTGAGGTCTAACCTCTGGTGGATGTAGGGATGGAGGAAAAAGTATTGGTGTTTCTGTTGGGAGTTCCTGGGCACAGGACGTCGGTGCTGCCCTGTCCCCCCTTGCCTCCGTGCTGCAGGTTGCACCCCTGCTGTGATTTCTAAATCTAGCCTGGGTGCTGCCTTTGAGTCCTGGCCCCACGTGCAGCGCACCCTGTACCTCCTCCTTGCTGGGGCTGGGTCATACGGAGGAGGATGAACCTCCTGTACCTGTGGTTAAGAAAGCGGAGGAGGTTTTCCGTCCTCGGGCTGCAGAAGTTCATGTGTTTAGTTGCAGCGGTCCCAGCTTCAAACCCAGCTGCTGCCGATCCACCCAGGGGTGTGAGTGTTACATCTGTAAGCGACAAGCCACTGGCCTACAGCAGGCAAAACCCAAGCCAACAGACAGACAGAAAGAGCCTGAGGGGCTGAATTTTAGAGCTATTAAATGATTAAATGCAAGGGAAAAAAAAGTTAATTTAACATCGCGGTTGTGATTTTACACACCCAAGAGCCTGGAAATTGAGAGCTCTGCTTCTCACACAGGGATCGTAACTTGGCACTGCACAGATTGTACAGTATGTAAAATTAGACCGGAGAAATAGTAAATATGCTGCAGGGACCAATACTGTCTTGGCAGAAGGAGGATGGACTGAGTGGGACCCAACAGGTCTTTTACGCCTCTGACTTCCATAATTCTGTGCTAATAAAAAAAAATATTGCACAAATGCCTGATGCTAATCCGCAGCCTTGAGTGGGGTGAAGCGGGAGCTGGGTTGTTATGTGAACAAATAGCGGTCACCCCCGGTGGGTTCGCGCGGAGGAAGGCTGTTATTTGAGGGCGGGCGCGTGGGCACCGGCAAACAGCGATGGGGAAGTGTACGCTGTGCACCGGGTTTAAAAGGCAGGTTGCAGTCAGTGGGGTGCGAGGTACCCCGACATCTCTATCCAGCGCTTCCCCCCCCTCACCTCCCAAAGCTCAGTAAATACAGGCGTCTTTGCACTGTTGCTGGACCACAATGAGCTTTTCTTGTGTTTACGGCTGTAATTTGGGCACCTAATTCTGAATCGTATTGATTTCCCCTTAAACAGTGTTGAAAAGCCTGATCTAAGCACTCTTTTGTGGCCTACAGCAATTTATCCTGTCTGCATGAAAAAGCAAGACCAGAAAACAAGCCTTTAATTCATCCGCGGTGCTAACACCAGTCACCTGGCAGCAAAGGGCGAAGGCTCAAGTGATCCTGGCTTGGAGGATATTGGTGGGACTTCTGTGCTGTGTGCTGGTTCTCATTAGTGCCATTCGTCTCCCTCTGGTCCTCCAACACCTTCCTCTCCATATCATACCACCCTATGTGCCAGGGCAGATGTGATGTTGATGCAGGGGAGTTGGAGGAGTTGCTGCTTCACGGGGCAACTGCTCTTCCTCAGAAAAGGTCATCTCAAGTTGACTTTGCAAGGAAGCCAAGTGGGCAAAGTCCCATCCATCCTTCCTGTTGCCTTAGGATGAAAATGGTGTCATAGCTCAGCCTGTCCCAGCAAGGAGAGTACTTGAAGTCCCAGGACACAGACATTTTTGGACCAGAAGAGCTAGGACATCCAAGTGCAGGTCTTACCAAGACCTCCTGCTAGAAACCAGATCAACACATGAGCTCAGGTCCTCTGCTGCGATGCAAGAGCAAAGTCTGCTGAAGAAAAAAAAAAAAAAAAAAAAAAAAAAATCACCAGCCCAACAGCATCCAGCTCTCTCAGCCCAGAGCTGAGACAGAAAAGCAGAAGTAGCAGCAGAGGTGCATCTTCTCTTGATCCTGCCTATGGCAACACAAGACAATCAGTGCTAGAGGTATGCAACCATAGCAGATGGCTACACCCCAGCATTAGTACCCTATGGCAGAGCTCAGTCCTACCCTGAAGCCATGGAAAAGGACAGCTTCTTTGAGTTCACCTACCCATGCATGACTGGAGAGAGTCTCTTACCAAGGCAGGATGGACTTGGTTGCTGTTCCAGCTTGTTGCAGCCGGGGACAAACTGGTGTTTGGGGAGCACACTGCTGTACAGCCTGTGCTACTCCCAATGAGAACTGAGTGTGATGGTATGAGGAGCCCTTCTGGCTTGCAGCAAGGAGCACTGCCAGCGTGATGCTCCAGGCTGTTATGGTTTGGCAGGTCTGAAGACCTGCAAGACAGGCTCTGTCCTAACATGAGGCTGCCAAAAACACACCAAGACCAGTATGAGACATGGAGACAGCCATCCTGTTCTGGCACAGGGAGGTCATGCTCTGCCCTGGTGAGATCCCACTCAGACGGGGCCAAAGCCGTTCAGCTAGTCTGGTGATGTGATACAAGCAGAAAAAATGGCCCTGAAGTTACTTGTCTGCTAAGGCAGCTTCCCCCATCCTGCTACCACGTCTGTCAGCCAGGGCTCAGCGTGGGACCACAGACCACAAGGCACGGGGAGCTGCTGCATCCCTTGGGGCTGAGCCAGTGCTGCAGCAAGGACTTGGCCCTCGCTTCTGCTGTGAGCTTGTGTTGCTTCTGCTTCCAGCGGTGGGTCTCTGTTCTGTGGTTTCCCACTGGGTTTAGTGCTGCCTTTTCTCCCCAGGAGGGTGCTTTTGCCCTGCCACTGCATAGCCTTGTCGGCTCCCACACACGAGCCATGCAAGTGTCGCCATCCTGACCGTGTCACCTGGAGTTCAGTCCCAGGGACAGCATGACAAGCTGGTAGAGGAGCAGGCATCACACCTCCTCACTGCTGGACCACCAGGTCCAGGAGGGAGCCTGTGACAAGGACTATCATTTGTGACAATGACATACTTGATTGCAAAAGTTTTCCTTCATCCCCAGAAAGCCCTAGCAGATATTGCATTAAGTTTCATGGAATAAGCATCAGCCTCATCCAGCTGAGAGGCTAGAAGGGCCACAAAGGACCTTCTCACCCTATGAGGGACATCCCCAGCTGGGTTTGGGATGTAGCTGCAGAGGGAGGTGCGCTCAGCTGCAGAGCAGTGGTGGCAGGTAAAGCTGCAGCAAAGCTGGAGGAGAGCTTCTTCAGGGGCAGCAGGGCTTTGCCGACCCCCACGGGAGAATGTTTTGTGGTCACATCCAGGCTGAGAGAAGAGACTCCCTTGCCCTGGAGCTTGCCCTGAGCCGAGCATGTCGGAGGGGGAAGTGCCTCCTTTGCAACACCCCTGAAGTAAATCGAGGTCTGCTCCCAGGCTATCGTGGAGTGATTGAGTACAAGTCCTTTAGCACCCATCTGTTATCTCTTAATTAAAGTTTCTTGCTAATTATTTTTTCTTGTCAAGAGAGGAAAGCTGCTGACTCCAGGGATTTACCAAAGTAGAGCAGACAAACACAGGCTCTGCTTGCTGCAATTCTTCATTAATGGACAAAATTAACTTGGAACGGTCCATATCTTTGGCTACATTGATGACACTTAATTATGCCTGTTTCCTTACAAAGATGTATCTCGTTTTAAATCATTCCTGGGGGAACTGCCTCTTTAAACATGAAATTCCTTCTCCTTGAAGGGAAGGTTTCTGCTGGCAACAGAAGCCGTGCAAAGACCAAGTGGCACGGGAGGAAACAGATGTGAGGTGATCAAGGATAGGGTGTGCTTCGGGAAGCTGGTGTCAGGAAACCTTCTCCAGTGCCAGAGGCTGTTTCACCTCAAGAAGGGCAAACCTCAGGGCTGTGAAACTGCAGATGGGAGCAAGAGCCACCAGCATCCCTTGGGCATGGTCGGTGATGCTCGTGCCAGCCAGCATGGGTGCAGGCACAGGAGGCAAGTCACAGGGTTGTGCCACCACTCTGTGAGACCCAGAGCCAATGGCCAGGAGCATCCCCCTCCATGCAGGAAGGATGAGGGGAAATGGCCAAACCATCCCCCCCAAAAGCAGCGGCACATGAGACATCTCTGCAAGGAGGCAGGGCAGCCTGGGACACAGCTGAGCAGAGGCGCTTGCAGTGGTGGCCAGCCAAGGTGGGGATCAGTGCTCTCCTCCTCCCCACGCTGGCCGGGCTCTTTCCCCTCACCTTCCCCACCCTCTGGAGCTCCCCGCTCGTCTCCTGTGGTCTTATTCATCTCATTTGCCGTGGGAAGTTGCAGGGTGCAAGACCTCGCCGATTTATCTGCTTGGAAAGCTCTCAGCATAGCCCCGGCACTGTGTAAACATTAAATGTATAATTTACGAATACGTACACAGAGAGCTAATGAGCCACTGAGATGATTATTTGTGGCCAGTTGCTTAGCAAGGGAGGTACGAAGGCTAACGGGGGTGATGTGAAGGTCCTGCTGTCTGAAGGCACGCTCCGTCCCGCTGTAGAAGTGCTCCACCTCCTGCCGTGGGGACATGTCCTTTCTCACTGCCTCAGTTTCCCCATCTGCAAAAGAGGGGGGGAGCCAGAGGCTGTGCCTCCTGCAGAGAAGAGTGCTTGTGTCTGTCCCCAAAAATGCTTCGGTGCCTTCCTTTTGCTCTCTCTCTCTCTTTATGCCAGCCGTAACCCGTGCTGCATTTGGGCAGAGGGCTCTGGGGAAACAGTTGGCCCCGTCTGCCTGCAAATCGCTGTGACGGCGAGGGCGGTTTTGGCCCCCTGTGTGTGCGTGCTGGAGGTTGGCTCGGGACCTGCGCTGGCACAAAGAGCCCCATTGAGGGGCTGTGGTGAGCACCAGCGCCAGGAATGCAAACCATCTTCTCCACTTCCTCTGCTGGCTGCTCAGAAGACCCCTCGGGGCGTCTGGGCACAGACCCCTGCGTGCTGCTATAGGGCAGTGCCCAGCGGCACGCTTGCCCTGGTAGCTCCCCAGGCTGGCAGGGTGGGAGCCTCGGTGGGAACAGGGAGAGCGGCCAGTGCAGGTGGGGTGTCCCAAGAGGAGTTTTGCTCCTTCCCAGCACTGTCCATGCCAGGGCAGCCCTCGGGTTTGCAGGATTTCCCTGTGTTGTTGCCCTTGCAGTTTCAGTGCAGGTCAAGATTCATGAAGAAGGAAAATGAGGATGATTCTGTTGAGGAGCTCCAGCTGAGCAGGGTGGGTTTGGGAAGCATCAAATATGTTCCTGTAGGTCCTGCATCTCAGCTGCTTTGTCTCATCTTCCCTCCATGTATCTCTGCTAGACTGCTGTCCCCCTTGGTCCCCCTTGCATTGCAGTTGCACAGATCACACCGGTCAAATTGTCACTTGTCATCACTAGGAGGGCAGCAAAGCAGCTCACAGCTTGTTTCACGGTGCTACCCCAGGTCCACCACTGGGACCTATGTGTGGCTGTCCCACAGCCACCTCCCATCATCCCTCTGCTGCATCTTTCCAGGGCTGTGGGTAACACTCTAATTTCTGCCCTCATTATGCACCACCACAGTTCCTCTCCAGCTCTGGGACTTTATGTCATAAGCCCTGCTGTACCTGTCTTGCATGCTGTGCTGCAGCAAACATAGCCGCTCCATCATGTGTGCTTCACCCTCATCCTGTCGCCTGACCCAAAAAACAGCATACTTTGGAGAAGCAGAGTGGTGTAGGGGCAGGACAGCTTTTCTCAGGATCAACTCTAGCCAATGATCACAGTAATGTTGGTGGGAAAGGACCTTTGAAGGTATCTAGACCAGTGTCCCACTCAGAAGAGGACTATCCTCAACAGTAGGCCATGGCTTTGTCGAAAGAGACCTGACAGCCTCCAAGGATGGAGATACCCCCTCTCTGTGGGTACCTATCCCAGGGCTGCACCACCCTTCTGGAGACTAAATTTTCAGCCATGTCCACCTCGAACCTCCTGAGCTGCAGCCCCTGGCTGTTGGCCCTTGTTTTGCCTGTGCCACCCATCAGTATCCATCCAGGAGTGCTGGCCCTGCAGCACAGGCACCATCTCAGCATTCGATTCCATGTGTTACCAGTGATGTGATGACCAGGAGAGGGAACAAACCACCCTCCCCTCCTTCCTTGAGGGACCTGTGAGGCTCTGGGTGGGCTGGGGCCAGGGGTGTCCTGCCCATACCTGGCCTGTGGGAAGTGGAGGCTCCCAGTAAAAGCTCTGGTCACCCTTGCCCGTCCCCATCCTAAAGCAGAACTGGTGTCTGTAGCACAAGACAGGGTTGCTCCAGCTTGGAGTGGGGGAGGGACAACACTGTCCCCATGGCACCCCTTCCCAAAGGGAGGTGACGCCTGCCAGTGGGGCTGCCATGCATTCTCATGGCAGTGTGGTTGGGTGGGACTCCTACGGCTGGCACGGGGCAGGAGGGACGTGGGGACCTGGCTGAGCTCCAGTAACAGCCTCAGCAAACCTGGCTGGGAGAAACGCCTCCTCTGAAGCTGTGCTTTGTGTTTCTTCTTCGTCAGGGGTCTTAAATCACTGCCTTGGAAAGGAGCATTGGTTTCAAAGACCCGTCTTCCAGGAATGGCTCCCTCAGTCCTTCTGGATGAGTGCCAGCATGTTTGCACTGTGTTTAAGGACAAATAGGAAATAATTCAAGGTGCCTTTTCCCCCTCCCATCTTAGTCCTGCTGCCACCACCTACAGACAAGATCTCAGCCACAGTCCTTAGAAGAAGAACTGGGCACCCCAAAGTTTTCCCCTGCTCTCAAGCCTTCCTGGGGGCCAGGCACTGGGCAGGCAGGAGTCAGGCAAGGCAGGCAGGTCTGTGGACCCATCGCTGCAATGAGCCTTTCTCCATGCAACGTTAGTGGGTGATGCAGTGTCTCCAATGTCTCTGCCAAGCAGATCCCAACGTGTAAGGCCAGGAGAGTCAACGGCCTTTTGTGACCCAGCAGGAAAGGGGAAGAGAAAATGTCTTTACTTTATGCAATAGAAGAAATTAGAGGAGAACTTGAGTAAGGTGCTGGGACTCTTACTTTAGCTCTGCTGTCTATAACTATCCCTCCACCTGTCTGCTTAGTCATCTGTCCATCCATCATCCATCCATCCATCCATCTCCACAGCCATTCAAACCATCAACTATCCACCCAACCCCACTGCTGTTCGCTGGTCCTTCCATCCCTCCCTGCACTGACCCACCTGCTTATATTCTTATCCCTCCATCCTCTTACACATCTCTGCATCCCCATATATGCCCATCCATCCATCCATCCAGTAGCATGGGCATCCACCCGTTCATCTTCATACACTTCCCTCCATCCCATCTGTGCCCCTCCAGCCAGCTGTCCATCTGTCTGTGATCACATGCATTCATTCTTCCATCCACCCATCCGTCTTCTATGCTTCTGTCTATCTGCCTGTTTATCTGGGCCCATTCCAGCTACGCTTCCTCACACAGACACCTCAGCTTGGATGTTCTCCCCTTTGTCTGCCTGGTGGTATGTGCTCTAAGCTTTTTTAAGACACTTGAAACAGTCTTGTGTGATCCACGCAGTCTCTCAAAGGTCCTCACCTTGGCTAATGTCTAAGATGATTCTGAGGCATCTCACCAGCACCTTACTCACAGCAACCCAGTCTTTCCTCGTCTGTTCTTAGCACCCCCTTCCCAGCAGGGATAGCATCCCTAAAGCTGCTGCTTCCCTATCTGAAGTAGGTGTCCTGACACACCATCTGCAGGACTCAGACCTGCCAGAGTCTCCCACAGGGTCAGCTTCACCCTGGGGCTCTCTCCTTTGCAGATGGGCTCAGGCTGTGGGCTTTCACACAAGGAATGGCTGGATCATGCCCATGTGGTCCCACCTGTCAACAGGACCCAGGGGCTGATGTCTAGAGAGGGGGAAAAGAGCAGGACAAGCCTGGAGGGTGCTTCTCCCGTCCCTCCCCACCATCAGCTGCCTGCAGCTTCCTTGGGGTCACCAGGCAGCTCAGTGTTTTACTGCCCTGGGTGGTGTCTTCTTCTATGGATTCATTTAATCACTATTTTCCCCAAAATGTTGACATCCATAGCATTTGATGGACATGGGTTTCTGTAATTTAATCACACTTTGTGTGAAAAAGCACTTTCTTTTTCTTGTTTTCATTTGCTGCCCCTTAATTATTTTATTAGGAGACGGAGCAAGCGGTCCTTCTCTATTCATCCTCTCCATGTCACTCATCATTGCTTAGGTGTCTATCACGTCTCCACTCGGTTGTCTCCTTTTACGTATGAAGGGATCAAGTCTGTTAAGCCATCCTTAGGTGGGGGCTGTTTCCAGCCTTTGCTCTTCCCCATTTTCTCTCTTTACCCTGTTTTCAGCTGAACTGTACTCTAATGTCACGGGGATAGATCTGTGCGTGGGTTTTAGGGTACAGTGCTTTCCATTTTCTTCTAGATCCCTTTCTGAATAATTCCTACCGTTGGGTTTGCGGTTTTGGTTGCCACTGAGCTGATGGTTTCGGGGAAGTGAGCACAATAACTCCAAGATATGTTTCCACGGAGGCTGCAGCTCATTTGGAGCTGTGAGTGGTGGGGAAAGCAAGGCTTGATTTTCCCTGTGTGCATCCCTCTGCGTTTCATGACATGGTGTTACCACCTGGTGAGTCTGTGCCGTGATGTCCTTCTGCAGTGCTTTTCCACCCAGCTGTAATTCGGCTGTCCTGGCAGCCTCAGTAGCACGCCCTCTCCTCTCGCTGCCTCGACCCCCTTTTCCCCATGAGTTACGAGGGTGTTGGGCAGCTCTGATCCAGCTCTGATCTCTGTCGAACCTCACCGGTGACGTCTTCTACTGCCACGTCTGACCACTTGTTCTCACCTTTGGTCTCCTGACCTTTAGCTGCTATAAATCCTTGCAGGGACTTTCCTCCTGTGTCAGGGCTGCTTGGTTTCCTTGGGAGGCATCTTGTCAAATGTGTTTTTGAAACCCAGGAGTATTTTGAGAACCAAACAGTCCTTGTCTGTGCACAAAAGCTTGATGAAGCCTTGAAGAAACCTCATCCTCTACTCATCCCCCTGTCCTGCTTCACCCTGTGTCATGCACATATACACACACACAGGGTTTTATCCTTGCCACACGCAGCTCAGCACAGCCAGTGTAGCAAGACGGGAGAGATTCAATTGTTAAGGATCATTAATGAATGTCAGCTCGAGCTCCTGTCCAGAAACCTGAGAAAATTCAATTAGGCAGCTGGTGCCCAATGAGCTGTGTTGCCCCACTAGCAACACGCTGAATCAAACAGCTCAGCAAGGCATCGTGTTATTGTAGAGAGAGAAGAAAAGCCGGGCAGGGAGACGAATACCATAGCGCGCACTGAGCAGCTGCCCCTTTCCAAAGCACGGCGCCGTTGGGTTGCAGTCCTCCCACCCAATTTCCTAGGCAGGGAATCGCAAGGGCAGCTGCCTGCTTCCCACCTCCACTAGTAAATACCTTGAGTTTGCTGGTGACGAGTCCTGAGGCTTTGTCACCTCTCTGCTGGGAATTTCCGATGTGTGCATTTGGTGTGCATCCTGCAACAAGACACGTAGGTACAGGAGCAGCAATGACTTGCTGGCTGTGCTGTGGGGCATTTGGCTGGTGAACCATACATGCATCCCTGACACGTCTTCTCCAAGGTAAATATCAGAGGAAGGCATCCTGTGAGATGGAGGTATGGAGGTGGTCCAGGAGTCCCAATCAGCCAGTCCATGCCAGTTGATCCTCTCTGGTCTAAGATTAAAATAAATCATTATCAGTTCCAGCGGGAGAACTTGAGAACAGAGCCAGGCTTCCCTGGCCACCATCACAGTGTCAGTCCATGCCCCAGTCCTTCCTATACAAGTGATGGTAAGATGCTGTTTCCAAGGCAGCACTGCCCACGGGGCTCCGAGCTCACCTGGTTTTCTCCTCTTCCTCCCCACAGAAACCCACATCCAATACGAGCGGGTAGGCGCGGATGTCACCATGAAGTGTGGCTCCATGGACTGGGATGCAGCTGTGACCTGGACGGCCAATGGCACCGACATCGATGAGTCCCACCTGAATGGGTCCTACCTGATCCTGAAGAACGTCGACCTGACGCAGAGTGGCCAGTACTCCTGCTACGAGGGCTCCTCCTGGCACCTCAAATACCAGACCTGCCTGAGGGTGGGAAGTAAGTACCCCGGCGTGTGACATTGCGGGGGGCAGAGCCATACTCTCTGCTCCGTGGTCCAGGAGTCCCAATCAGCCAGTCCATGCCAGTTGATCCTCTCTGGTCTAAGATTAAAATAAATCATTATCAGTTCCAGCGGGAGAACTTGAGAACAGAGCCAGGCTTCCCTGGCCACCATCACAGTGTCAGTCCATGCCCCAGTCCTTCCTATACAAGTGATGGTAAGATGCTGTTTCCAAGGCAGCACTGCCCACGGGGCTCCGAGCTCACCTGGTTTTCTCCTCTTCCTCCCCACAGAAACCCACATCCAATACGAGCGGGTAGGCGCGGATGTCACCATGAAGTGTGGCTCCATGGACTGGGATGCAGCTGTGACCTGGACGGCCAATGGCACCGACATCGATGAGTCCCACCTGAATGGGTCCTACCTGATCCTGAAGAACGTCGACCTGACGCAGAGTGGCCAGTACTCCTGCTACGAGGGCTCCTCCTGGCACCTCAAATACCAGACCTGCCTGAGGGTGGGAAGTAAGTACCCCGGCGTGTGACATTGCGGGGGGCAGAGCCATACTCTCTGCTCCGGTATTGACCCCTCACAGCCCCCTCCTGCCACGCCAGCCCCTGTACTGTCCATATGTGTGGTTGTGTGCTGCACCACACCATACGAGCTCCCCACAGTGTGCTAATCCCAGCAGCAGGATACGGGAATCAGCCCCTCCTGCCCCAAACTTTGCATCAAAGTCAGTAGAGTAAGTGATGCTCCATGAATAATTTGGGAAGGGATGTTGCCTCTCCATCCAGCCTGGTGCAACAACCACCATCTGTGCAGGCGGAAGTTGCTGGGGCGGAGCTGTCAGAGGGTATTGCAGATGGGAAGGAGAAGTCCTGGCTGAGGTTACTGCAACATAGTTGTTTCAGAGGAGCATCCAAAAGGTGGTGGCAGTCGCTGTGTGTCTGCTGGAGCCCCTGCGTACACGCGTGTTGGAGGACAGCTGCACGTTTCCCAGGATTTTGTATATCGTAGGCGCGAGATGCGCTGATTTACAGGTCTCAGTGCAGGAGATAAGAGTTGTGCTATATTTCACACAATGCTGAGAGCTGATAGCAGCTGTGTGTTTGGTGGGCTGCTGTGTTGGTACAGCTGATAGCAACTGTGTGTTTTGCAGTATGTCGTCTGTAGCCGGCAGTGGTGGGTGTCTGGGAGCACCAGACAGCGTGGCTGGTTGTGGGCTGGTGACTGCTGCGGAGGATGCTGTGAGGCACCAGCTGGGAGCCCCGGCAACTGGGGATGCATCATGTGGCCGTACAGGTTTGGGGACGTGGCAGAGCCTTTCTCTGCTCCGTGTCTCACCTTCCCACACTACAGGCATTCAGAACCTCCCTGGATGCTGTCCCGTGCAACCTGCTGTAGGTGACCCTGCTCTGTCAGGGGGGTTGGACTGGGTGATCTCCAGAGGTCCCTTCCAACCCTGACCATTCTGTGATTCTGTGATTCAGCACCTTGAATCAGAACCAGTGCGGTGTTTCCATCCTCAACCGTGATCCAGGGTCAGAGGGTTGCAGGAGGACCAGCCATGGCCTGCATAAGCCCTGCAAATCACACAGGAGGGGCTCTCTGCACCTGTAGGTCAGACAAGTTTCAGGGATGCTGCATGGTGTCCAACTCACGGTTTCAGGGTCCGCTGGGAGGGATGCTGGTGCGTGCGCCAAGGGGAAGAGATGCTGGAAGAAGCTGAAAGGCACTGTGAGAAGCAGGCGAGGAGGGCAGCGGTTAGCAATAGGGCAGCGAGTAGGGGTCGGGGCTGGGAGCATGGCAGACAAAAAGGCAGTGGCTGACGAGTCAGGGGCCTCTCAGCCGTGCGGTCGGAGTGAGGAGGTGTTCACAGGTGGTTGGGAGGCAGGGAAAGCAGAAGCTGGGTGCAGAGCAGGCGGCAGCAGGAGGAGGCTGAGCAGCTCCTCTGCTTTGGGCACGTGCTCACCAGATCCCAGCTGGGGAGAGGTCCCAGGCTGTGCCAGTGCGAGGAGGGCTGCAGCCCAGGTCTGGAGGAAACGAGGGGAATGGTGAGGGGGCTGCAGCCTCACACCGCCTCCTCTGTAGCTGTGGCATCCCCGTGACTTCGCAATGCCTCTTCCGTCTGCTAAGCACCTCGCTAATAGTAATCCCTGTCAATCCGCTCAGGGACCCATGGGAATTGCTCAGCATTAGAGCCCAAATCCTGCTGTTTCCTATTACCACGTGTTCCCGTTTGCTGGCAGCTTACAGCCCCCCTAAGCATCGGGCAGCTGAGGAACCTGGTCGGACACTGCAGGGCCACCATCCCCAGGAGAGAGGGTGACAAATAAATAAGTGAATGCCTGGTGTTGTTAATGCAATTAAGTATGCAAGGAACTAATCAGGTGAGATGCTTTTAGTGGTAATTAATTTAATTGCCTGGATTTTAATTTCACGTTGTCTGCAAGGTTTCTTTTCCCACCCCTGCCATTCCTGCCTGCCCTTCCTGCATGCCCCCCGACACCCCCCCAGCTTTCCTGCTTCTGTGGGGCATGATTGATTCCCTGGAGGTGTGTGGGCTGCTGCGGAGCAGTGGGGATGGGGATGGAGACAGGGATGGGGATGGAGACAGGGATGGGGATGGAGACAGGGATGGGGATGGAGATGGGGACAGGGACGGGGATAGGGATGGGGATGGGGATAGAGGCAAAGATGGGAATGAGGATGGACGTGGAGGTGGAGGTGGAGATGGGCGGCTCATGGGAGGTTTGCAGCATGGCTCTGTGGTAGCATCCCTGCTGCAGCTGAGCGCACTGGGAGCCTAAACTTGGGATTTGAGGGATCTTGGACTCGTTTCATTTCAATTGCACAGGAAGTTAAATGAAAACAGGCCTGTGCCTTTGCTTTTCCCTCTTACTGGGACAGTAAGAAAGATGACAGCACCGGGAGTGAGGGGCTGGGGGCCGTGTACGGAGAAGTGCTGGGGATCTCATTAAATCAATGACAGTACCTGGAGCGTGCCCCCCCAGCGAGGCAGGGGCACTCCTGAGCAGACAACGCTGCAGGAAGGATGTGGGGAGGGAGCGGGGAAGCGACGAGGACCGAGAAAGGATGTCAGTTAGCAAAGCAAGCTCTGTCGTGGGGGTCAGCGAACGCAGGGATAAAGGGAGACCTGCCAGGAGTCAAGCTGAGCGAGACCTTGCAGAGGAAATGAAAAGGGGGGTTAGCCATATAAATACAGAGCAAACGAGGAGAGAAGAGCAGAGCTGGCTATGCAGCCAGGTTTCACGGGAGATCAAAGGTGATCTCTGCAGAGCCCGGTTCTGAATGAACCCCAACGGGTCTGAGCGGTGATGCTGAGAGCGAGGGCAGCGCAGGCTGGGGAAGACGAGTGAGGATAAAACCTGGAGATGATCCTCCACCTTGTAGGCACCTTCAAAGAAAACAATTCACTGAAGGCTTGGGGAGCACCTCATCTCCAGGTAAGGACATCTCCTGTTCATTAGCAATGCTCATTAGCGGCTGAGAGGTCATTGGCAGTACCCAGTGCTGTGGGGAGAGGCAATGTGTCTCCTGTGCTTGAGAGAAGGAAAAATCCCGGTCAGACAGCCTGACCCCAGAGCACAGCGGGGCCGCGGGGTGTGCTTGGAAGAGGGAGCAATTAAAGACATGGAGACAAATGGAAAACGAGAGAAAAATAGAAGGGGGGCTTGCCAGGGATATATCGCACCAGATTAACCTGATAACTCTTTTTGATAAGGGAACTGATTTTCTAAGCCCAGAAATGTGGTCGATATAATCTGTCTTGACTTCAGTGAAGTATTTGCTATGATGCCACATGGGAAATTATGAGTTAAACCAGAGAAAATGTGGATTAGTACAAGAGTTGGAACGCGGCTTAGGAAATGGCTAAAGGGGATCAGATTGTGCTGAAAGGGGAGCTGCTGGGATGGATGAGGGAGCTTCGGTATCAGCCTTTGGACCGCTCTCAGTGGTGTTTCCCATAATGTCTCTGGCCCACAAGGACCAGTGAACTCCAGTGGGATGTGCCAGTGCCTGTGGAAGGACCCAGGGATTACTGATGGTGGGGATTTCATGTTGGAGGGGCCAGGATCTACGTAATGGTGCAAAAGGCACAAAATGCAGGAAGGTGTCTCATCAGTGTCCTTCAGCAGGTGGGTGGGAGGACATGGGTAGCTCAACTGGTGGCCAGCAGCCCAGCAGCACCCCACAGAGAATGGGGGTAGCCAGGCTGTCTCATACCCTGCAGAGATGGAGACACCAGTGCACATACGGTGGGGACAGTGTGCATCTATGGATGGAGTAACGGAAGGATACAGAGCCCATCTCAGAGAGGAGGAAGGGACCACAGGTTTGCTTATCCCTAGGTGTCCCAGATTGCACATCTCAGGGCTTTGAGGCATCCGAAGTACAAAGCAGCCCAGAGGAAGGTGGGTACTTCTCCAGGGCACCCTCTTCCAGGGGATTCTGAGCAGCAACACATCGCTTTGACACCTTTATTTTCAGGCAGCCTAGCATGAGGTGAAGCACAGGAGAGCAACCAGGATGCTCCGGGTTTATCTCCAATGGGTCACCTGCCCTGCAGCCTGGAGAACGGCAGATGCCTGAGCGTGGCCAGAAGCAGCAGGCGATGGGGATGGGGCTATTTGCATTCCAGACATCCCTGGACTGAGCCCAGGGCTGAGGACTGGGATTGGGCAGGCGGGAAGGGAAGGCTCTGGGTACCAGGAGCACGGTGCTGAGCTCCCGGCTGCCCCGGGGAGCTGCAGCTCTGTGTTTGGAAACGCACGGGCGGAGGGCCTGGGGATGGATATAACAAAGACGTTGGGAAATAATGTGCTCTTGAGGTTTGGCACACGGCTCTGTGCATTACAGAATGTTATAAAAATACTGCTAATGGGCCAGAGAGGAGTGGAAACGCGCGGCGGAAAGGCTGCCAGAAGCTGGAGAGTGCACATGAGAGCGGGGAGGCCTTGTGTGCGAAGAAGGGAGGGAGGGAAGCAGCCAGGGCGGGCACCCATCCTCCGGCTCCCATCCCTCCATCCCTTTCTCACCTGCTTATCTCCATCCTAGCCTGGCGGCTCTGCCTGGTTGGACCTCTTCTTTCACCCCTCTGCCTGGCTTTGGGGATGCCCCAGCGCTGCTGGCTGTGCTGCTGCCGAGTGGGCTGGGATGCAGGCAGGGATGGGGTCTCTGTGGGAGAGAAAATAGAGCAAAATCCCCTCCAGCAGCAGGGATGCAGGTCAGGATGCAAGCAGTGGAGTTGCCCTCTGCGTCGCGGTGGTGGTGTGGGGGCTTGTAGCCCAGTGCCAGCCCCAGCCCTGCCCCGTGGGTATCGCTGCCTCCCAGGCGATGGTGGGAACGGGACTGGCAGAGGGCAAGCGGCTCCGGGCTGGCCTCCTTCCTCCGAGTCTGTCACTGCAGCGGCTGGCGAGAGAAAGGGGAAAAAACATGCGGTTTGACGGAAAACGACATGGAAAAACAACCAAATTAACAGAAAAACAAACAAAGCAAAACCAGAGGGAGGGAGGGGGGGAAGGGGCAAAGCAACAGGAACCACATGTGAGCGGGAAGGCCGGGAGAGCCCAAGTGTGTTCTCTGGCCTGATTAGCAAGCGATCAAACATCGGCCACTAATAAATAATCAGAGCCTCCCTTTTCTCTGCCTTAGAAGTCCCTTTCCTCCCAGCTGGGCTCCAGCTGCAACCGGAGGGTTGGACTGCAGTTAGCATCTTTTTTTTTTGTTGTTGTTTTTGTAACTTTTTGTCTTTTTCACCCATCCAAAATAAAGAAGAAACAAAGAAGGTAGCAACCTCTCCATGTAAGACACGCACCTCTGGCTCCTCAGGAGAGGGATGGAGCCCCAGGGCGGGCGTGAGCATCCCATGATGGGCATGAGCTAAACAGCGGAGGAAGGCAGTGCCAGGGATCCGTGTCTGCCCGGCTGCATCTGTATGTTGGTTTGGTGGGAAAATCTGCGGTAGGGCACTGCCAACGCGCCATCTTCAGAAAGCAGGTTCGGCTGGCTCCGGCAGCAAGGATGTCTCTGCCTGAGGGGAGGGTGCCACTGGTGGGGCCAGTGCTCCTGCCACTGGCACAGATGCTGATGGAGAAGCACGGGCTCGGGGTCAGCGCGTGCAGATATTTCCCTGCTCGTGTCCAGCGATCTGTGACGCAGGGCTTGTGTGTTTTTTTTTAAAAGCCCTTTTGATGGATTTTTCCCCTATGAACTTATCCAATCCCTTCCCGCAGCCGTGTAAACTGAGGCTATTTCGAGAGCAGCAAGTTAAACACGACTGCGACCGTTCTCTGGCATCAGGGCCAGCTGGCAGAGAGCAGCGCCCGCCCCTGCGATTCATCCCTCTTGCCCTCCAAATGTCCTGCTGCCCCTCAGGGACGGCCCCGTGCAAGGTCAGCCCCAGGGCTGTGCCCAGGCAATGCTTTGGGCAGGACTACATTAACCTGGACCAAACCTATGGCAGGGATGGAGCTATTAAATTTAAGCATGTGGCCGCTGACATTCCCGCATCGGGAGATGCACCCCAAAGCTGTTGGGTTTACTGCTGTGGATGTGGTTGATTTTTTCCCCACGTGCCCGCAGGCACCGAGGGCTGGGTCGGTGCAGTGGCTCTGGTGGGGCTTCATGGCCAAGCATCACCACCTGGTTCCTGAAAGCCGTGGGAAGGGACCACTGCAGACAGGGTCAACCAGGTTGCGAGAGCGCCTCATTTATTGAAATTGAGCTTTGTGTCACAAGGCACGCATGCTCCCCAATCGCCGCCTTTCCGTGCTGAGCTGTTTGTTCACGGCTGGGAAAACTCAACGGATGAACTTTGCTGCCTGTGCCCAGATTTCAGGTCTTGGCCCAGCTGGGAGCTGGAAAGGCATACTGGGTAACGATATGCAAATTGCCATCCCTGCTTTTTAAGGAGAAGGCCAAAAAAAAAACCCCCAAAAAAACCCACCTAAAAACCCCACCACGATCCCAAATGCAATTAGCCCTAATCGAATTAGAAGCCGGACTAGAAAAACAAACACGTTTGCAGGCAGCAGGCG